>NC_022026.1:55594301-55605192 GCF_000317375.1 Microtus ochrogaster
TCATTCATTCCCTTGTTCATTTGCAAAGTGGGAGTAATCCAACAGCCTGCTTTCTTGGGTGCCTTCTGACTCAAGAGTGTGCAGTGTTTGGTGGGATCAGTAGAGCAGGGTCTGCCCTTGTAAATGTGAGGAGCTTTTGGGAATTCATAGTCTAAAGTCTTCAGTGGGCTTTTTAGGGCTTGTCAGTTTTGGTTAGTAAACAACATCATGTAATTCCTGGGGTGCAGTGGGTATTAAGGGTGAATTTCATTACACTGTTGGGGATTCAGAAACGAGTATCTCTGAGGTATATAGGAACGGAATTGGATGAAAAGCCAGAGTTGAAGATCAAAAAATGCTGAATTTACTTGCTTTTTACCTTAGGAAGCATTATCCAGTTCTGTATCATGCATATTCCTGCATTTCCATTCAGTATTTGGGGTGATACTTCAGGATAACTTTCTTCCTTATCACTCCTGTTTCCATTTCCCCAGGGTTTGTGTCACTAGCAATGGAGGCTCTCTCTCCACCCACTGGAGACTTGCCACACTTCTTCCAGGTGCTGCCTTCCTCCTCACCTTTGATTCCCAGCTGCTGTCAGCATTCCCACCACCTCCTGTTTGGCAGTCCTTTTCCCAAAGCTGCTCACTGCACCTTGCTGTCTGCAGCTGCCCCTTCCTTTGCCTTAGCTTACACTAGAACTCAATTTAGGGAGCATGCTAAGCTAAAATGGGGGAAAATAGAAGTTGCCAGGTGATGTCTGCAGTGGTCTGTGTGTTTTTGTGTGTTTGTGTGTTCACTGTTCTCAGCGACTGTCTCACCTTGACTCTATGGGTGTCACCGGACATTGCTTTGTGTTTCTGTCACTATCACCAAGATCTGTGTGGCCTGTTTCTGGATACTTAAAAAACTTTGTGGGTGTCCTCTGTCATATTTGTCCTCCTTTCCCATTTATCCATGTGAGCATCTGTCTGTGCAGCTCAAGAGAGTTCTTAGCCGGACACCCAAGGTCTCCAGATGTTCCTGCCATGTCTGTTCCTGCACATTTCATGGCTGGAGATTCCTCTACGGACTACAAACCCACATCTTATCAGCATCTGTCTGTCCTCCAAATCATCCTCTCCAGTCTTGAGCTCTGTTTCTCCCCAGTATTCACACTCCATCTGTGAGGATTCCTCCCACACTGCACTGCCTAGAGCAGGTGGCTTTCATCTTCCAGTCATTTTATTTTTATGATTATAATATACTTACCTCCTTTCAACCTACCCTTTGTCCCTGACAACCCTTTCATATACTGCTTGTTTTTGCTCAGTATCAAAATTTGGTGTTTATTTTCTTTCATTGAAATCACACATGCATGCACACACACACACATACACACACACACACACACACAAGGTGTGTGTGTCGGGGGGAGAGAGAGAGTCAAAAATACAACCTAATCAGTCCCTATAATATTATCTTTCTGCCTGTCTTCTCGAGTGGGCATTTGGTATTGGATAATCAATTTGTGGGCTTTTTTTTCTCCCACTTACCAGTATCCCATTGTTGCCTAAAGGTTTGTTTTCATTTTTGTTTTTCGTAGCACTGAGGTGTGAGGGTATTTCCTGGCCACTTTGGCATGTCTTTGGTGAGACCATGGGTGTTGCTTCTGACATTCCCAGGAGACACTGGCTCACAGGAAACTTCATGATCCTCTGGTTCGAGCAAACTTTCCCTCTTCCACTCTCTTCCTTGTGTCTGTTGGGACTGGGCTCCACGGTGCTGCATTTTCATTAGTTGTGGCTTTCTTCAGTGGTCTCTTCTGTTGGAATAAGACGTTTCCATCATGCTGCATGAGGACTACACTTCTATTCTATCTGGATGTAAGGCTACATATTTGCAGTATAGTTAGGGATTATGATGTCTTCTTAAAGGGGCAGTTACTGCTTCTGCAGATTCCATTATTATATCTACCCCTAGGTTTCCTGTACCAGATATGATTTCCCTCCTCCTGAGCAGGACTGAAGATTGAGAGTTTGTAGGTCACCACTAGTGCATGTGCCACTACCGCACCCTTAGGGCTATCTTACCATGCTGGTTGTTGTGGTTCACAGGCATCATAGCTAGGTAGGACTGCTGGCTGCTTCCCTCTTTTGGAAGTTTGTCCCCATGAAGTACAGATCCCATGAAAGAGACTTTCAGGTCAGTTCCAGCTCAGGGGCCTCTGGGGACAAGACGAGATTCCTGTTCCAGTAGTAAATCCACAAGCATGTGTTTGGATAGATTGGGCATTGCAAAGGCCTGTGTCTATCCAGCATTCTCCCCAAGAGCAGCCCAGTTGAGTAGGCTTCTGAGCTAACTGGTAAATAAGAAACATGCACAGGCAATTCTCTGTCCTGTCCTCAAACAGAACTGTACCAGATCTCTGCTGACCACATTGCTTCCTTGACTCTGAGGAAAACATTCAGATTTTATTTAGGTCTTCAACAAAGTATAACCTTGCCTTTGCCCATGTATCTAGGCCACATCATTGTTTAGAACCTTTGGATACTTTAAATGGTGAGATCTTCTTCCCCAGATTCTTCTGAAATATCCTTTTATTTTATGGAGTGCGTGGACCTGCAGGGGTGGGCCCAAAACAAGTCCTCAAGTGTGATGAGAGTGCATAGAAATAAGAACGGGCTTTGTGTGGCTGGAGAGATGGGTCATCAGTTGGGACCAGAAGCTTCTCTCTCAGAATTTGGACATCCATATTGAGGGTTTTTTATCCACCTGTAACTCCAGCTGAAGAGCACAAATCCCCCTGTTGTGAGCTGTACAGACACCCAAGTACTCCTGGTGCACATAGACTACACCCAGGGACACATAAATCAATCCATCTCTTTTGTTCTCTTGTTTGTTTGTTTTCAAGGCAGGGTTTCACTGTGTGGATCTCAGTGTGCAGACCAGGTTGGCATCAGATTCACAGAGATGCAAGTCCCTCTCATTTCCATGTGCTAGGATTAAAGATATGTGCCACCCTCCCAGCAAATAAATCTTCTACTTTTTTCCGCAATGGATTGTTGTTTGTACATGGGTGGGCATTCTGAAAATACTTTTCTTGGAGCAGTCAGAACATGCTAAGGGTCATTCATATGTCAATTAAATTTTGGAGATCTTGAAATATTTCAGGTCTTCTATGTTCTGAGAAATTAACTCACTCTGAAACTGAATTATAGGAAGGTCTATATATCTCTGCTAGGAATGCCATTTGGGCTGCCAAAAGGGCAAGCCGATCACACAATAGACAAATTCCCCATTGGTCCTGCATTATAAACATTTCCAAATAAAATAATTTTCCTCAGGGCTATTCTCACAGCAAGAACGTTACAAAGTCCAGACTTTGTAAGTGGAAGGATGGTTGATTTGATGAATAGCCATTGTGGATGGTGGAAGACCTGCCTAGGGAGCTGAGGGTAGGCTGTCTTTGCCACTTAGTAGCATAAGAGCACTCTTCCCAAGGTCTCTCTTCTAGCATTGCAGATTATTTCTGTAATCTTTGTTTGGAAGTCAGGAGGAACTGAATCTCATAAAAGATTTTCATTGCATTGTAGTAGCATTCTGTTATTCAGTTACTGACAAAGTGAATCTTTGTTTTGCCTATGAATCACTTGATGTAGATTAGATGGAAAGTGAAGATATCACAAAAGTAGAAGCAATGGTTTCCCATCTCAAACTGTACGAGTATGTGGTGGTTTGAGTAAGAATAGCCCCAATGGACTCATATATTTAGGTGCTCAATCTTCAGTCCTAAATCCACTTGGGAAAGCATAGGAGGTATGTCACTATGTGGGTGGGCTTTGAGGTTTCAAGCCCCATGACATGCCCATCCTACCTCTCTGTCTGTCTCTGTCCCTCCCTTTCTCCTTTTCTCCCTTTTTCCCTTCCTCCTTCCCTCCTTCCCTCCCTCTATTCCTTCCTCTCTCCTGGTTGTATGTCAAGCTCTCAGCACCTGTTCCAGCACCATGTCTACTGTCCTGCTGCCATGTAGCCCCCATGGTGGTCTTGGTTGCTGACTGACCTCTGAAGCTTTGCATTTCACTTTTGTAAGTTGCCTTGGTCATGGTTTCATCACAACAATGGAAAAATCTAAGACAACATGAGAATTTTTCCAAACAATACATAATGTTGACATTTATTAACTATACTTTAAGTTTTTCAAAGGATTTGGAAAATATAGTCATCCCATAAGCAATCAAGAATATCACTCCTTTTTTAGAAAAAGCACAACTGATATTGTCTGAAGACTATGAATAGATGATGTATTGTTTATATTAGTTGAATTTCCTTCTCCATTCTCT
This sequence comes from Microtus ochrogaster, assembly GCF_000317375.1. Taxonomy (NCBI): domain Eukaryota; kingdom Metazoa; phylum Chordata; class Mammalia; order Rodentia; family Cricetidae; genus Microtus; species Microtus ochrogaster. The sequence goes on from NC_022026.1 coordinate 55,598,603, forward strand.
TTTTCATTCTTACTTTGTTCTTGTGTGTTTGCCTGTCCATCTGTCTGGGTTTCTGTTTTGGCAGCTTCTTGATAGATATCTGGGGCTGTCCTGGAGCTCATATTTAGCCCACACTGTCCTCTAGATCCTCCTCCTTCAGCCTCAGAAGTCCTGGTATTACAGGTGTATGCACATCTGACCTGGCAGTTACTTCCCTTATAAAAACTCTTTAATGGTTTCTGGTTGTTAATATCCAAGATGCTTAAGTTGTACAATGGGCATTACTGTAATAGTGATGCCACTATGCAGCTGAGGTAAAAATTTTATAAGCCAGCTAGAAATTTGAAACTGAGAGGTTTTCTGTGAGTTTTCACAGGCAGGGTCTCAGGTAACTCAGGTAAACCACAACTTGCCCTGTTACTATAGATCATCATAGCCTTAGCATACTAATCCTCCACAGTCCACCTGGCTCTACAGGAGTACTGCTCAGCACATGTAATGCTGAACTGGGCTCAAACTCAGTGCATTCTGTGTGCTAGGCAAGCTCTCCACTGTTGTCACCATACCCCAGAGCCCCTCGGTGTAATATATTCAGCCTTTGTACGATACTATCATCTTCCTGACACAGAGTGCAAAGTAAAATGCTCCCATTTGTGATGATTACCCTGCTTTCCATTAAAAAAAACACATGAAACAACCAAGAAAGGAAATCTACCTCACAGAAACCAGAGTGTGTACTGGGTGTTTTTATCCAAAGTGATCCATTGCCTGGGTTTGCATGTTTATAAACAAACCATATAGTAAAATTGCTACATCTAAATTTTTGCATTAGAGGTCTTATAAGGAGCATACTTTCTTTGGATTCCTCTTGACCTCTTTCACAAGCATAGCCCCTAAATCCATTGGTAGCCATTTGATGGTTACTCACCCACAGATGCATCTGACTTCTGTGTCTCTCATGTACAGTCTTTGAGTGCATGAATCTCATTGCATAAATACTCATTGGATACCTGTAGGTGATGTAGTGGGTGAACAGTTCCACATACCCAGAGAATGATGGCACATGTTGTTTTCTGTCATTATTACAGCTATCATTGGGAAAGATAACCTTATAGACATAGAATACCAATAGTATTCAACATTTCTGATCACATAGGGGTCATTGTGATCATCTCCTCTTCCTTTGATAGTCTTAAGATTAGAGGCAAGAACTTCATGAGTGTGTTCCTGTACCCAAGGAGATGAACTCCAAGGTCCCATGCATGTGAGAAAAGCACTCTAACACTGATTTGTATCCCTCATTTACAGAACCCCAGAATATGGCTCTTTGGGTGGGATCCCACATGATATCACCAATATGTCAGAGTGCAGCTACTTCAAGAAAGACAATATTGAGAACAAACTCACCATATGCAAACTATACTAAAACCACTATTGGGGACCAGTCTGTGTTAATCATCAGAAATGCTGGCTGATGGCTTACAGTTCTCATTAACAAATATCAAAATCATTTCAAAGTACGAGTGGAACCTTGCTTGTATTGTCATAAGGCGTGCACATATGTCCACTCTATGGGATAGGCATGGAAAGATCCTGTTATTGGTATGTATACACATGTGCACATGTGAATGTCTGTGTAAGTAGAGCTTTCCCCGTCATTTCTCTGCCACATTGGGACTTGGGCTTGCATTCCATTTTACTCATTCATCCCTATCACATTCTGCAGCATTGATTGCTGCTTTGTCCTTGCTGTTGGGAGCTTACTTCCCTGGTTCAGGTAATTCAAATGAATGGTGTCACAGGGTCAGAGGATATATGAAGGGTTTTGGAGGTTCCAAACAGACATTCCCAAAGACTTGCCTTTGGGTTTGTAAAACATCTCTCTCCTGTTGTATCAAATGGGTGCCATTAACCCCAGTTTGAGCTACAGCAGTGCTGTCAGGCGGGAAGGAGTTACCCAAGTGATTGGACTTCATAGACTGTGGAGTCTTTTGTAGAGCATGATACCAGTATTCTTCAAGCTGAACAGGAAATGATGACAGTATCATAATAGCCATCCTCCTTCTGTCTCTCTCCTTACAGTCGTCAAGCAGAGATATTGAAAGAAACCAAAGCAGCAGCATCAATAACCCAGTACGAGGAAGTGTACCCGAAAGGAGTGTAAACCTGAACACTGCTGAACTTTACTCCAATGTCCCCAAGTTCTCAAATGAAGACTATGCACTGTGCCAAGGCCAAGGTCTTTACTACAACATTAACCAGATCTTGAAGGAAGCGCATTTCTATAGCCTACAGCAGAGAGGCCAATTACCGATGTGATGACCTGGGTGCTCCTCCTCCCTTCTTTATAAAAATCAATGACATTCCCACAAAGCAGCCTTGGCTTTTGTCTGTATTTTTAGTAAGAGTCAATGGGCATTTGTACTCTTTTGCTGCTTTGCTCCACCACTGAGATTTCAGAGGGTCATTTGTGACAGTTTGATATGTTTTCTGTCAAGTCTGGTGTCCAATTCATGTTCAAATAGCAGCATGAGGATTTCTCCTGATACTGAATGGCTTGTTTGTCCCATTCAGGTTCGGTTCCAAGTCACTCATTTAGGGTCTCCATGTTAAATGTCCTTGTACAATGTGACCCCTCCTTCTGAGAAGCTAAGGCCCATAAAAGAATGTGTACTTTCCCTTAAAACATGCACTAAGAAACAACATTAGCAAATAAGCCAACACCAAAGCGGTAATGAGCATTGATTAGAGGGAGAATGGGGCTTGTTCTCATTCTGAAATGATTGGCAGGGCAGCTCCTCAGAAGGGATATTTTCTACCTATAATGGCACAAATGCCAGCCTCTGCAGTTGTGAACGTGAAGCCTGGGTCTGGTAAATGCACTCCACATTCCAAGTGAGAAGGCTTCTTCCCTTAATGCCCCTTTGTGTTCCCGTCAGACTTTGTGGAGAGCACTTGTAATTCTGTCAGAGATTAAGTGCAAAATCTAGATATGAACAGCTTGTGTATTGTTTCTTACAGTTCCATCCATGATGTATAATGTTGATAAAGTCTAAGCTACTGCACACAATATCTGACTAAAGATCTGTTGAAAAGCTGGGTGGGATGATTGTTCCTTGTATAACAAGTCTTTCACGTGGATGAGGGCATCTCACACCATCAAAATCAGTGCAGTTGCTTGGGGCAGGGTGGGCCAGTGGAACAGTGCCTGCTCAGCCTGTGGCAGACCCCAGGAATGGTAAAATCACCAGCACAATTAATGCGGCTTGTGATGAGTTAGCTGAAGTGCCATTACAAGAAACAGACAATGCCACTTAGTGATGGACCTGTCCCCATGAATAGTCATTTCGACAGCCAACCAGCCCGTGAAGGTACTGCCTTCCTTAATGCCCGTGCTTTCTCAATGGTTGGGTCAGTGATCAAGGAACCAGAAGGCATCAATTCTATCTGCCCTGTAGCTGTGAGGGTCACACAGTTTTCACATTTACAGAGGAGAGGCTTGGTCTGTTTGCTACGCTAGCTCTCTATGAAGGGAACCACATGCCACACAAAGGACTTGTGTTATGGCTAATGTTTCCCAAGTGGGAGAAACAGGTCTTCAGGAGAGGATGTTAGTGTTCTTGACAGGGGATAGATAGTAAACAGACATTCAGTAAACAATTTCTCTGTAAGAGTGAGGGAAACAACCAAATAATAGAAAGGAGAAGGAATCTGCAGTCTGAAACTGCATGCATGCAGCACAATTCAGGAGCACCTAAGGAGAGCAGTGCAGGGTGAGATCTATGGAGGGCTGCCCACCTGGGTTTGAACCACTATCAGTCATGCAAGTGAGATACCTTGGGGGAAGGTGCTTGTCAACTAGCTTAACAATATGGGTACCATCCCTTGCAGTCCAGTGATGGAAAGAGAACAGACTCTACCCTCTTAAAACTCTCTTATTACACATTTGACCAGAGCTGGCCCGGAACTCTATGTATACCAGGCTGGCCTGGAACGCAAGCAGGTCAGCTTGCTTCTGCCTCCTGTTTGCTAGGATGGATTGCTTGTGCCATCACGTCTGGCCTTGCTTAAACATTTGTTTGTATTTGTTTCTAAAGTCAGGCTCTCTCTATGTGACCTAGCCTGAACTGGAATGACTGTATATTTCCAGCTGGATCCTAGCTTCTGCAAATCTGCCTCCTCCAAGAGTCTGCATCTCTTGTCCTGGTAAATACATTGTGCCTCCCCCTTACTGTCTTTTGCAAGTTATTTAGCTGTTTATCACCAGCCTATGTCCTAACAGCTTCCAAGACATTATTGAAATGGTGTAAGCCTGCCCTCCACAGCCATCCTTCCTGTAATGTAAAGTATTTTCTAAGACTGGCAATAGAGAGAAGCAACCCTTTTCTGCTGGAGTCTAGTACCTACAGAAAGAGAAGACTATTTTGCCAGGCATGATATGGGGCTTGTGTTCAGAGATTAAGGACCTAAGTGACTTTTGGAACAACCCAGTATGGGCTCAAACCCCAGTGAGCTCCTCCCAGCACCCCTGGAGAAGAAGTATGTTGAGGCTAGAAGTCACAGGCAGGGAGGGAAATTGCTACCAAGTCATCCACCTGTGCAATCAGATCCTGAAGTATGTGACAGGAGTCCATGAGCAGCATAAGACACACAACTGGAGAGAAAACTCCAGCATTGAAAACCAGATCTCTTCAGCTTAGTACAAGCTCCCTTTGCACTAATGCAAGTGGGCTGTTTTAGGAAAGGCTGGTTAATTCTAGAAGCTTCAGGTGCTGTCCACTCATTGCATTGTGCCACTCGACAGTATTTAAGCCTGCTGATGCCATGATGACCATATTCAGTGGACCTGAGACCAAGAAACAGTATCTCTATCTTTTCCTCCCTTCCACCTCTCTGCTTCTCTGTCTCCTCCTCACTCTCTGTGCTCTCTCTCTCTCTCTCTCTCTCTCTCTCTCTCTCTCTCTCTCTCTCTCTCTCTCTCTCTCTCTCTCACCCACCCCCTGACTTTACTCTCTCCATCTCCACATTAAGAGCTTTGTCTGGAAACCCACATTGTCCTGATGGTTTTTCTTTTTTTTCATTTATTTATTTATTTATTAGAGATTTCTGCCTCCTCCCCGCCACCGCCTCCCATTTACCTCCCCCTCCCCAAATCAAGTCCCCCTCCCTCATCAGCTCGAAGAGCAATCAGGGTTCCCTGACTTGTGGGAAGTCCAAGGACCACCCACCTCCATCCAGGTCTAGTAAGGTGAGCATCCAAACTGCCTAGGCTCCCCCAAAGCCAGTATGTGCAGTAGGATCAAAAACCCATTGCCATTGTTCTTGAGTTCTCAGTAGTCCTCATTGTCCGCTATGTAAGTCCGGTTGTATCCCATGCTTTTTCAGACCCAGGCTAGCTGGACTTAGTGGGTTCCCGATAGAATATCCCCCATTGTCTCAGTATGTGGGTGTACCCCTCGTGGTCCTGAGTTTCTTGCTCGTGCTCTCTCTCCTTCTGCTCCTGATTTGGACCTTGAGATTTCCGTTCGGTGCTCCAATGTGGGTCTCTGTCTCTGTCTCCTTTCATCGCCTGATGAAGGTTAATATTCAGGAGGATGCCTATATGCTTATATTTGGATTCACCTTCTTATTTAACTTCTCTAGGATCGTGAATTATAGGCTCGATGTCCTTTATTTATGGCTAGAAACCAAATATGAGTGAGTACATCCCATGTTCCTCTTTTTGGGTCTGGCTTACCTCACTCAGGATAATGTTTTCTATTTCCATCCATTTGTATGCAAAATTCAAGAAGTCCTTGTTTTTTTACTGCTGAGTAGTGCTCTAATATGTATATATTCCATACTTTCTTCATCCATTCTTCCATTAAAGGGCACCTAGGTTGTTTCCAGATTCTGGCTATTACAAATAATACTGCTATGAACATAGTTGAACAAATGCTTTTGTCATATGATAGGGCATCTCTTGGGTATATTCCCAAGAGTGGTATTTCTGGGTCCAGGGGTAGGTTGATCACGAATTTCCTGAGAAACCGCTACACTGCTTTCCAAAGTGGTTGCACAAGTTTGCATTCCCACCAGCATGAGTGTCCCCCTTTCTCCACAACCTCTCCAGCGAAGGCTATCATTGGTGTTTTTCATTTTAGCCATTCTGACAGGTGTAAGATGATATCTTAAAGTTGTCTTGATTTCCATTTCCCTGACTGCTAAGGAAGTTGAGCATGACCTTAAGTATCTTTTTGCCATTTGAAGTTGTTCTGTTAAGAATTCTCTGTTCAGCTCAGTGCCCCATTTTATAATTGGGTTGATTAGCCTTCTACAGTCTTGTTTCTTGAGTTCTTTATATATTTTGGAGATCACACCTTTCTCAGTTGCGGGGTTGGTGAAGATCTTCTCCCAGTCAGTGGGTTGCCTTTTTGTCTTAGTGACAGTGTCCTTTGCTTTACAGATGCTTCTCAGTCTCAGGAGGTCCCATTTATTAAGTGATGCCCTTAATGTCTGTGCTGCTGGGGTTATACCTAGGAAGTGGTCTCCTGTGCCCATCTGTTGTAGAGTACTTCCCACTTTCTCTTCTATCAGGTTCAGTGTGTTCAGACTGATATTGAGGTCTTTAA
>NC_022026.1:55609792-55628209 GCF_000317375.1 Microtus ochrogaster
TATATATATATATATATATATATATAGCTTTAATAGACTTACAGAACCACTGTTCCTGCGGAGACCAGGAAAGCAGAAGAAGCGGCTGGGAGCACGCTCGCCAAATTTATAGGCAAACATTAGCCCAAAGCGAACACGTCCCCTAAGGGGCGGGACTTATCCCTACACAGGAGAATCTTGGTGTCTTGGTCTGCTATGGGACCAAAGCAGTTCATTTATTTACCAATGGTAATCACAGCATACAAAGGGAAATCCCACATAAGCTAGGGGCTCATGTCTTGAATACCATGCACCAAGGAAAGAGAAACTCTGTCTCTGTCTCTGTCTGTCTGTCTGTCTGTCTCTCTCACACACACACAGAGAAAGAGAAAGAGAGAGAGAATACATAAAGAGGAATAAGGTCATGGCATTAGCAGGAAAATTAATGGAAATCTAATTGATTGTGATAAACAAAACAGTCAAGATGTAGAAAGGTAGATACATGACAAGTTTTCTTCCAAGGGAGGAAACTTGTGAGTTTGTATTTGAGGGAAATGGTTGGGGGGGGGCACCTGAAACCATTTGAAATGAAATCAGGATAGGGGAACAAAATACCTTAAATGATTTAGAGTAAAAAGAAAATATCAATGGAAAGGCTGGAAATATAGCCGAGTAGTAACATATATCTATCATGTAACAGGCTGTAGTAGGGAGTGGAGGGGCTGCTTTCTTGCCCAGCTCTTGCACGGCTAGCTTATAACCTGAAATAATTACACAGAAACTGTATTCTTTTAAACACTGCCTAGCCCATTAGTTCCAGCCTCTTATTGGCTAACTCTCACATCTGGATTAACCCATTTCTAATAATCTGTGTAGCACCACGAGGTGGTAGCTTACCAGGAAATACCTTAACCTGCATCCATCTTGGAGAGGAGAGGCATGGTGACTGCCTGACTTGGCTTTCTTTCTCCCAGAATTCTGTTCTGTCTACTCCACCCACCTAAGGGCTGGCCTATCAAAGACCAAGCAGTTTTCTTTATTAAGTAACCAATGAAAGGTACAGATAAATAGAAGACCCACCTCCATCAGCAGGCCCTAGGTCCAATACCCTGTATTGACAGACAAAAGTAAATATGCACAAATAAATATGAACCCAGCCAAAGTCTGTAAATGGAATAGAAGATATTTCCTAGATAAACATCTCTTGGGAGTCACTGTAAGTATGAGATCAGACTGGGTCTTCTTTCTTGCTACTGACAAGGTGAAAAGCAGTAATGTCACACTAAGGGACAACATGGTGGTAAGTTACTCACCAAATAGGACTGAATGGTTGCAACCATAACCTTCATTGCCACTCTCTTTAACAACGCTTGACCTGGTAGTATCCCTGTTTCTCAGGACTGGGGACATGAGCTTCCTACAGCTCATCTTCAGTCTTGAGTCTCCTTCATGTTCTGAGAGTTCTTATGATTGATGTTGACTTGAGACACATCTTTGTGATTTCTGAGCTCTCTGTGTGGCCTTGGGTGCACTTGTGTAATGTGATGAGTCTCGCATTGCTTGGGAGCTTCCTGTCATGAAAGGACTGTGTTTACATTGAAACTATTGTGGGAATGGGGTGGTCCTTGGCTATGCTTGGCAGCACACCGTGATTGGCCCAAGTACAGTATGAGTTGTGGTTGCCTAAAGACAGACTTCAGGGCTTCTTTTGCAGAGTCCACCTGGGCCTTTGGCATCACATCTAAACCCATCATGGAGGTCCCATGGAGTTCATAACAGAGTATTTTGCAAGCATCATTCCCCCATTCCAAGGTCTCCAATGTTCCATAGAATAGAAGACATACACAGAAATATTTTTTAATGCAAATGTGATGACTTTACAAAGAATCATTGCAAGTGCAGGGATCTAGTGAAGGAACTTGCAAGCTCTCAGCAGCCACAGTGACCTAGCCACTGCTATAAAGCTAAGTGCTCAAACCCTTGACCTTGTCCCACAATGTTTCCTTTATGGATGAGTATGAGTGGCTACCACTTTAGACTGATCTTGTAAAACCCTGCCCCCCACTTCAAATTCCTCAAGCACACTGTCCTTGTACCAGAATATTATCCAAACACAACCCCTCTGCTCCGCATTAACCCAGAGGATTCCTAGTCCTCCTGTGAGTGGCAATGCAAAGGTTGTTAACGTCTCAGGTAACCTGGGTAGGTTTGGCATCTGTGTGATGTGATCCTGAGACAGATCAAAGTTTGTTTATGCATTAAGACTAACACCAAACAGTTATTATTTACTAAGATACCTGTCCTTGCCCAAATAATTTACCGAACCATTAATAAAGGATCCATATGTATTGACATACACCTCCAAATATGTTGCTATCCTGAAAAAATAAAGATCCATATGAGTTCGCAGCTTATATCCTAAAGTACTTGCAAGGTCCCTCTGAGTATCACTTACTGAACAGAAGACAAAATGTGAGTGCCCTCATAGATATCACACCCCTGTCGCACACCCCTTCTCTTCATCTGACTAATACATAATTTAAGGACTCCCAGGCAGGTCAGGAAAGGCAAAGTTTCATGTAGAAGAGGAAGCAAAGAGACAAGCTTGACTATGAATGTTGGGGTTGACATGCACAGGCTCGGGAGTCGGTATGGACTATACTGAAGGAGTGTCTGGGTGGAATCGTCATAGTGCTAGACATTGCTGATCAATATTGTTATCACCAGAATTTGGTGATAACTGGTGAATGTGTGTGGGGACTGACTTCATGACTTTTCCAGTAATGCCATTATAAATATCCATGGCCTGTGTATGCCCATGTTATAGACTGGAAGCTGGGGAGGCCACTTTGCCCTCAACTTTGCTGTTACTGGTCAAGATCCAGCAGTGGCAAGTTTCTATGTGTGTATTAGTTATTAGCTTATTATTGGGGGTCTGTACACTCTGTTTTTCTTAGCTGCTAAAAGACTCTGATGATCCAAGCAAACATCTGGGAGGGCAGAATGTACCCCTCCTTGCTGAAGTGACAAGAGGACCAGCCTTTCAGCTGCCTATATGCCACACAGGTGGCGTGGGGTGGATGTGGCCTTATTCACCTGAGGATGCTGCTCATCGCTCCAGTTTGCTGCCTAGCAACCACTCTGAAGCAGCCAGTGTGTAGCTTTGGAATGGTAGAGGGAGCTATTGAAGGCCTGAAAACACATCCCTACCAGCCATTATGGGGTGCCTTGGCAGTTTTGACAGAAAACACATCCTGGCAGGGTAAAACTTGTTCCTGGGCATTTGGCCATGAGAGACAGAGCCTGCTGTGTACTGGGGGACAAAGGGAGAATCTGTGAGATGTGTCACTTGCCTTACTGTTTGTCCTTCCTTCTCACATGCCCAGTGACCTGCAGTCCCTAGACAGTGCACCTGTATCTCTGTCTAATCAGAGGGATGTGTCAGGGTGTACAAGTTATTTTCACTTGCCTGACATTGAACTGATTTGATCTACTCAAGTCTGTTATGTGCTGTTCTGCTTGTACCGGACAGCTGAAATGCCCTGTTCCAAATGTGTAAACATATTCTCTTTTATGATCACCTGCCTCCTGTTGTTAATGTGGACTGGGATGTCACCATGTGGTTTTGTCTGAGACTTTGAGAGGTGAAGAAACTGTGTAGTGGTCTCCATCCTAATCCAGGGGGCAACTTATTTGTTCTGCACATTTTGAGTTTTGTAACATATCTTCTCAGTAAATTGTCATTATAGTTCTGTTTGCCTGCTTTCTTTTCAATTATTTCTCCCTTTGGCATAGCAACGGTCATGTTTTTCCTTTTCCACAGTAGATCTCCTGTAGTAGGTGCTGTGTTTTCTTCTGGTCACATTTTCCCCTCCCTGATTCCTCACCTACCTGTAGGTCTTTCTGTTCTCCCCTCTGCATCCAGCATCAGCACATGCTGCTCTTTAGAATACACAATGGTAAAGTTTCAAAGTCAGTGACAGAGCAGGATGGGGGTCATTGAACCATTTGCTCTAAGATCCACCTCCCTGGAGATTCCAGTGACTCACTTCAACCAACTACAGGGTGTGCTGTGACTCTCTTGGCATGCTGGATACAGGACCTTTTGACAAGAGGGCCCAGGCTCAGCTGCCAGCCCCACTGCCCCATACCCTGTAAAAGATCATGCCTCATATGGATAACAACACTGTGTTCTTGGCCAAGGACTCCCAGAGTCATCTAAGTGGTCGCTGGAGTTGGCACCCATGGTCCTTGCTTCCCCTAGAGGAGGTCTTCTGTGGGGACCAGGTAGCCCCCTTTACTTTGTCCTCAATTATTTGAGTCCTGTTGGTGCCCTTAGTTGACCGTGACTACTGACTCATTGCCTTTATCTCCTTTCATACAATTATATGTGTGCACTTGATGACTGAGTGTCTGTGCGTGTGTGCGACTGTGGGCCCTCATTCCTGTGTGGGTGGAGGTCTGAGGTTGCCTCTAGGTTTGTTGCTCTATTGCTCTCCATCCTGTGTACTGAGACAGTTCTCTTGTATAATCCTAGTACTCACCAGTGTGGCTTGATCAAGTAGATCCAGAAATACTCTTCTCTCTGTCTATCAGCCCTAGGATTGTGGGAGTGCTCTGCCTGGTCAACTTTTGAGTGAGGGAGGAGGACCCTACCTCAGCCCCTCTTGCCCAAGAGTCAGACACTTTACTAGCTCCTTGGCTCCCCAGACCAGAGCCATACTCTTTTAATTAATTGCAATCTTCTTCACATAATAATGACCTTTTTTAGAATAATGATGCCCACAACCACAGTTTGCGCCCCCTGCCTGCCTCACTCTCTCTGGTGGGTACTTTCCTGGATGAGCAGATCAGGATGTGTTTCTCACACTCACAAGGTAGCAGGCAGCATCTTCACAATCAATTTCCAGCATCTTAGGTGTGTGGCGCTGCTGATCTCAAACCCTCAAGCATGTTTTAAAAGCTGGTACTACAAGAGAGACTCCAATTATGCCTTGATTGCAGTTGTCATGGTGAGGCCATTGGAATACCTTTCATCAGTGCAACATAATTTACCCGTAGGTCTGAATCGTGCCACCCTCTCCCAGCCCTTGTGAAATAGACATACATTTTCCCTCACCCCACCATTCTCATTTTCTCTTTAGAGAGGTTGGAGAGACATGTTCCTCAAATGTCATGACTCAGCTTAAGGCCTTGTGAGGACTCTGGACAGGAGGTGGTGGCAGAGGTGTAGCTTTTAAATCTCATCCTTAAACCACTGTGCCAGAGGAAATCAATACCCTGTGAGAAAAAGAGATTTTTCTGACAGGATGGTGTGTGTGGTTGCCTAGGTTACCTGGAGAGAGAGTAAGAGCCAGGGCAGAGGGAGACTGTCATATGAGCAGCCTCATTCTACAGGATGCAGCCCTAAAGTCAGATTGTGGAGGAGCATGCTCAGTATTTCAGAGCCTTCTCAACATTAGCAGCTTCCTGAAGGGGTCTGAGCCTGTTTGTGAGATACAAAGACAAGGAGGACAAGGATAGAGTCTCTGGCCATAAGCTACATGTACCATTGGATTTTCAGTGAGGGTGTGCAGATGGGGCAGTGCATCTCCTTCTGGTGTTTTTTTATTGTTTATTAAATAAATTTTTATGGTTTATTTAACTTTATTTTATGTACATTACTGTGAAGGTGTCAGATCCCTTGCAACTGGCTCTTCAGATAGTTATGAGTTGCATGTGGGTGCTGGGAATTGAACTCAGGTCCTCTGGAAGAGCAGTCAGTGCTCTTAACCACTGAGCCATTTCTCCAGCCCTTTCTCCTTCTAGTGTTAACAAGTAGAAGGGTCTGTGAACTCCCATAGAACCATGTTACCATTAATCAGATACTATTCTTTCTGTGTTTGCCATCCTGTTATGTTGGATGTTCTGGGTACATTCAAAGATGTGGTGAAATGTAACATTGCTTAGAACCCATGGCATTCTCCAGACTATGTACAGCACCTGTCTTGTCTACCTCTCTCTGTGTCTATCTATCATCTATCTATCTATCTATCTATCTATCTATCTATCTATCTATCTATCTATCTATCTAACTATCATCTATCTATCTATCTCTCATGTTTCTATCTTGTAGGGCACAGATCAGAGGGCATTGTGACATTTCACACACCACATATTCACTAAGATGATGTAATTCTAAGTGAGTTTGACTATATATATATATATATATATATATATATATATATATATATATATATATATATGTGTGTGTGTGTGTGTGTGTGTGTGTGTGTGCATACACACACATATATATGCATGTAAATATTGTGTTCAGTGTGCATAGCTGCATTCCATGTAAAATTACTCACAGATGTGCCCTGACAGTTGACTCCAAAAGTCTAAACAATGAATTCCAAGCAGAATCTCAACATGGAGTTTGAGAATTACAATGCCTACTCAAAGTGTTTCCCCCAAATCCAGATAAACCATGCAGGTACCTGTCAAGGAATGGATCAAGAACATGGTGAATGCCCCTGAGCTGTAGCATTCCATCCTGCCTGATCAGGACCTTGAATCAAATCCTGACCCATTCATAAGTCTGAGCTAGTCAAACCTACAGGAGCTCATTTCATGTGGGACCCATCACAGTGTACATGGGACCAAATGTGAATATCAAGCTCTGAGAGAAGAGAAGTCAGAACAAGCTTAAAGGGCATGAAAGTTAGTGGGGAGGGTAGGGGAACCCAGACGTTCTGCCTTCCACTTCTATTATGTTTTGTTTTTGTTTTGAGCTACATGATGTAGCTATGGCTGTCCCAGAATTCATAAGTAGACCAGAGTGAAAGAAATTTCATAGAGATTTCTCTGCCTCCATGTCTTGCATCCTGTCATTAAAATTGAGCTCTACCACGCCCAGCCCTGTCTCAATTCTCAATGTCTACCTTGTTGGTTGAGAGGAAACAGCCATGTGTAAGACTGACTGATGGGTTCTGTAACTACTGTGGTGGTCTAAATGAGAATGCCCCCATGAACTCATAGAGAGTGGTATTTTTGGAGGTGTGGCATTTTTGAAGTATGTGTGGCCTTGTTGAAGAAGCATTTCACTTGGTGGTGGGCTTTGAGGTCTGAGAAGTTCAAGCCAGGCCTAGTGGGTCACTCCTTACTCTTCCTGACAATAATGGACTAAACATCTAACATGAAACCCTGCTCAAAGTAATGGTTTTCTTTTGTAAGGTTTGCCATGGTCTTGGTGTCTTTTCACAGCAATAAAACCCTTTTCTTTAGAGGTAGCCCCAGAAGGCATCCATGAAGACACATTTATTGTGCCCCCATAATTATGTGCTCACCTCCTTTGGCAGACCTCCCTATTGCCCAACAAGTCTTTTGTCCATCTGTCCCTGGGCTCACTCTTCTTTCTCACATACGTCCGAACAGAGATCACTTAGTGTTTCTTGTTTTTACAATGATGAACACATTCCTTCACAAACTTACTGAGAAACCTGCAGAAGTCAGGGCATGTATAAATCCCCCAATGAATACAGCCTTAATTTTGCTGTGTTCCTAAATTGGTTCTTGGCACACACCAAATATAGGATGTTGTGACTGACCTGTTCTGAAGAGCATCTATGCTAGGATCTCTCCACCTTCCCCAGTACATTCTCAGAGCTCAATGTGGCTTTTAAGCAAATACAACAAGATATCTACAGCATCCTGAGTATTTGCTGCACACATTAGGAAGGGTCCCTTTTCTTACCTTTAGTGTACACCTGGGCTGATGAGAGACATACTACCACTGGCCCAGGCTCTAGCACTGTGCTTGAGAGAATGTCGCATAGGTGACATCTGGACAATGAAGTAGAAGAGAATGGAGAAATAACTCCTTGACAGGATCTGAATATTTGTCCAGCAGGTTGCACATTTGTGGTCCAAAACCTTTCAAACTCATACTGAGCCTGATTTCACAATCATGATTTCTTCAGCCTCTTGTATGTTCCATTCACAAAGCTCATCCCACTTGTTCTCAGGCTAATCCTGAGGACCTTGCATTGTGGCTTGTGTAACTGTAACAAAACCCAAAAATAGCCCAGGAAGTTCTGTGAGCATAGTAAAATGCAGATGGCCTGGCACTTGGCAGCAGCATGTACCACACTTGTGTTAAAGTGGAGACGCGCACTTGTTTGTCTCTGCCACCTGACTAGCTGACAGCTGAAATAACAACATAGAAATTGTATTACTTAAAACACTACCTGATTCATTATCTCCAGCCTCTTATTGGCTAACTCTCATATCTTGATTTAACCTATTTCTATTAATCTGCATATCACCACAAGTTTATGGCCTACCAGGAAATATTTGGTATGTCTGTCTCTGGCTCCATGGCAGCTCTCTCTATACCCTTCTTCTCAACATTCAGTTCTGTCTTTTCTGCGTCCCTAAGTTCTGCCCTATCAGTCCCAAAGCAGTTTCTTTATTCATTACCCAATGAAAGCAACACATGAACAGAAGAACCTCCTACACCATTTCCCCTTCTGTGTTTAAACAAAAAGGAAGGCTTTAACACTAACATAGTAAAATTACATATAACAAAATAGTTATCAAACAAGAACTACAGTTACCATATTTATATCTACTTTATCTTTTATCATAAAAAGGAAAAGTATAATAATAACTTTCCATTCTTCAACTCCACCAAAAACTCCAGAAGGGTACAATATTACTAAGTAAACAGGGAGTGCATTGTAAACAACTTCCAAAACTCCAGAAATGACAGAGTCATCTCACTGCCTGGACAGTCATCCAAAGTTCTTCTGTACCTTTGGGGCATCCATCTTCAGCCTTCAGGCCCATAGTATCCATCAGACATTTCCATAAAGCAGGAAATTTCAAAGATAGTTCAGTCACTTTCTTCTTTGTCCTGCAGAATGTCTCACAGACTCTTTCATGAAGTAGGAATCCCACAGGACCATCTCACCTTTAGGCAAGTTCAGCAGTCATCTCTCTGTGGGTACTGAATGTCCCGTAAAGCAGTCCAGGCAAGAGAAGTTTCTTGCACACATGGCTAGCAAACTCTACAAGGAGCCTCTTTGATGCACATCTTTTTCTTGAAGTAATTGGTGCTGCCATGAGCAAACATGTCACATCATCATAAGAAGTCCTAAATTATTAAAACATTTTAATGTCATATTCTGTAGTCTTTGAAAGAGATGAAGAATGCCTATCCATCTGAAATGTATCATGTATCTATGAACATCTGGAAAATCTAACTAACATGACTACAAACTTGACTCTTATATATGACTATCTATTAACATATATTTCTTAATTATAAAGTTTATTTTTTAAATAAACTACATAATGACAACAACAAAATCAAGAGCAGAAAGAAACATATAATAAGATTAATCTTATTATATCAATAAACCATGATCCATATCAATGTAAATTATTCATATTTATATTATAGTCCTCTTCAAATGTAAAAGAACATTTATAAACAATATCTGGGAATATGGGCACAGTTATTTCCCTCCATACGTTTTCCTACTGTATGGGGGCACCATTAATCAGGTCTTTCATGGTGTATCCTGTGTGCTAGATTTCTCTCAGTCAGCAGTTGCACAAAGTAATTTTTTGAGGGTATTCATCACAATGTTTTAGGAGGCCTTGGTCCATGAAACCATGTTGGTGTAGAAGCAATCCACAGGTTCTCATCTTCTGTGAAAACAAAAAGAACCTTTTTTCCAAAGCGCTATATCCTTAGACCCAAATTCTGAATTCAAGATACTTTTACAATATACATGCTGGTTTAGATTAGATTGGTTTTCATGTAATGAAATCTCTTTCTGTACTTAGCTCCTTCACAGTCAAAACATTCAAAAATAACACAATAACCTACATAATGCAGACTTTCTGTGAATTTTCCATTTTTCATGTCTTATTTTTTTCTCTATTAATTTACCTTGTCTAATTAAAGTCTTTACCCATTTATTAAAACATTAACTTTATTTTATTACTTTCTATATACTTTTTCTTCTCTCTCCTATGCCTACGTATATTTATCCAACACTGTGATCCCTTTAGAATTTTTTCATGTCTGAATCTGTCCTTTTGTGAATCTGTAATTCTTTACTGTCCAGGAGCACTTCTTAAAATGCTAAGCACTTCTTAAAAACTTATGTTGTGCCATTAGTAAGGATAATATGGTATTATCTGTTTGCCTTGTCATCCTAAAACTTAAGCTGCACTGTTATTACGGTAAATATGGTAGTTCCTGTCCACGCTGTGCGCATTCCATAATGGCAGAGCTGCTTGTGTCTCTGAGCCACACACACTGACCAACTTCCAGGCACAATGCTGGTCCACATTGTCATCAAGCAAGCTGCAACAGTCTGCTCACTAACTCCATTCAAATAATCTGTCACTCACAAGAGACAGAGTTTGCGGCTGGTGGCACAATCCAGAAAGCTGGTATTTAAAAACCAGCCATTTTTCCAGCCTTGGATGCTGAGCCAGGACAATCTGTCTGCAGTATGAACCCACCAAACAGCAAAAAGCTGTGTTAAACTCTATGTTTGTGTCTAGAATTCCTTTTCAAGCCCTCTCAGTTTTTAAAATTTATTTATTAAAAATTTCCACCTCCTCCCATCCTCCCATTTCTCTCACATTCCCCCTCCTCCTCGTTCTCCAGTCCTAAGAGATGTCTGGGTTCCCTGCCCTGTGGGAAGTCCAAGGTCCTCCCCCCTCCATTCAGGTCTAGTAAGGTGTGCATCCAAACAGACTAGGCTCCAAAAAGGTCAGTATATGCACTAGAATCAAAACCCAGTGTCATTATCTTTGGTTTCTCAGTCCACCCTCATTGTCAGCCACATTAAGAGAATCCAGTTTGATCACATGCTCATTCACTCCCAGTCCAGCTGGCCTTAGTGAGCTTGCATTAGATCAGTCCCACTGGCTCCAAGGGTTGATGCACCTTCACAGTCCTGACTTCCTTGCTCATGTTCTCCCTCCTTCTGCTCTTCATCTGGGTCTTGGGAGCTCAGTCCAGTGCTCCAGTGTTGGTCTCTGTCTCTATTTCCATCCATCGCCAGATGAAATTTCTATGGTGAGATGCAAGATATTCATCAGTGTGGCTATGAGATAAGGGCAGTTCAGGTACCCACTCCTCTGCGTCCCAAGGACCTAACTCAGGAAATCCCCTTGGACGCCTGGGAACCCATCTATATCCAAGTCTCTTGCTAAGCCTAAAATGGCTCCCTTAATTAAGATATCTTCTTCCCTGCTGCCATATGTACCCTTCCTCCATCTCAACCATGCCACTCACCTAAGTTCTCCCTAATCCTCCCCTTCTCCATTCTTTCTCCCCATCTCCCCTTCCCGAAAAACCACCCCTACCCCTATGCTCCCAACTTTTGCCTGGCTATCTTGTCTGCTTCCAAACTCCAGGAGAATAAATATATATTTTTCTTGGGGATCACCTTCTTATTTAGCGTCTCTAGGATCACAAATTTTAGGCTTGATGTCCTTTGTTTATTGCTAGAATCCACTTATGAATGAGTAAGTTCTATATTCCTCTTTTTGGGTCTGGGTAATCTCACTCAGTAAACTGTTTTCTATTTCCATCGATTAGAATACAAATTTCAAGTAGTCATTGTTTTTTACCACTGAGTACAACTCTAAAGTGTATATGTGCCACACCTTTTTTATCCATTCTTGTATTGAGGTTCACCTAGGTTGTTTCCAGCTTCTGGCTATTACAAATAGTGCTGCTATGAACATAGTTGAACAAATATTTCTGTAGTATTATTGGATATCTCTTGGGTATATTCCCAAGAATGGAATTGCGGGGTCTTCAGGTAAGTTGACTCCCAGTTTCCTGAGAAATCACCACACTAATTTCCGAAGTGGTTGCACAAGTTTGCATTCCTACCGACAATGAATGAGTGTTCCCCTTACTCCACAACCTCTCCAACATAAGTTATCATTGGTGTTTTTGATTTTAGCCATTTTGACAGTATAAGATGGTATCTTGAAGTTGTTTTGATTTGCATTTCCCTGATCGCTAATGAGGTTGAGCATGACCTTAAGTGTCTTTTGGCCATTTGAACTTCTTCTTTTGAGAATTATTTGTTCAGTTCAGTACTCCATTTCATAATTGGGTTAATTAGAATTTTAATGTTGAGTTTCTTAAGTTCTTCATATATTTTGGAGATCACACCTTTGTCTGATGTGGGGTTGGTGAAGATCTTCTCCCATTCAGTAGGTTGACTTTTTGTCTTAATGAGAGTGTGCTTTGCTTTACAGAAGCTTCTCAGATTCAGGAGGTCCAATTTATTTATTGTTGATCTTATTGTCTGTGCTACTGGGGCTATAAGAAGTGGTCTCCTCTGCCCATGTGTTGCAGACTACTTTCCACATTTTTTTTTTTTGGTTTTTCGAGACAGGGTTTCTCTGTGGCTTTGGAGCCTGTCCTGGCACTAGCTCTGTAAGACCAGGCTGGTCTCGAACTCACAGAGATCCGCCTGCCTCTGCCTCCCAAGTGCTGGGATTAAAGGCGTGCGCCACCACCGCCTGGCTCCACATTCTTTTCTATCAGGTTAGGTGTGGTCAGATTTATACTGAGGTCTTTAATCCATTTGGACTTGAGTTTGTATATGGTGATAGATACGGATCTATTTTCGTTTTTCTACAGGTTGACATCCAGTTATGCCAACACCATTTGTTAAAGATGCTTTCTTTCTTCCATCGTATAATTTTATTCCTTTGTAGAAAATCAGGTTTCTTAGGTTTGTGGGTTAATATCTGTGACTTCGATTTGATTCCATTGGTCAACATCTCTGTTTTTGTACAATACCAAGCTGTTTTCATTACTGTAGCTCTGTAATAGAGTTTGAAGTCAGAAATGGCATTGCTGCCGGAAGTACTTTTATTGTATAGGATTGTTTTTGCTATCTTTGGTTTTTTGTTTTTCCATATAAAGTTGATTATTGTTCTCTCAAGGTCTGTGAAGAATTTTGATGGGATTTTGATGGGGATTGCATTGAATCTATAGATTGCTTTCAGTAAAATTGCCATTTTTACTATGTTGATCCTCCCAATCTAAGAGCATGGGGGATCCTTCCATTTTCTGGTATCCTCTTCAATTTCTTTCTTTAAAAACTTAAATTTCATGTCAAATAGATCTTTTAATTACTTGGTTAGAGTTACCCCAAAATACTTTATGCTATTTGTGGCTATTGTGAAAGGCGATGTTTCTCTGATTTCTGTCTCTGCTTCTTTGTTCTCTGTGTAAAAGAGGGCAACTGGTTTTTTGGAATTGATCTTATATCACGCCACATTACTAAAGCTGTTTATCAGCTCTAGGAGTTCTTTGATAGAGTTTTTGGGGTCACTTATGTATACTATCATATCATCTGCAAATAACCAATGTTTGACTTCTTCCTTTTCAATTAGAATCCCCTTGACCTCCTATATTGTCTTATTGCTATTGTTAATCTCTCCAAGACCTTTATCATAAAGGGGTGTTGAATTTTGTCAAATGCTTTTTCAGCATCTAATGAAATGATCATATGATTTTTTCTTTCAATTTATTTATATGATGGATTACATTGATAGATTTTCATATGTTGAAACAGCCCTGCATCTCTGGAATGAATTTTTTGGATGTGTTCTTGGATTTGGTTTGCCAGTATTTTTTAAGAATTTTTGTGTCGATGTTCATGAGTGAGATTGGTCTGTAATTCTCTTTCTTGTTTGTGTCTTTGTGTGGTTTTGGTAGCAGGGTAACTGTAGCTTCATAAAACGAGTTTCACAATGAGTCTTCTGTTTCTATTTTGTGAAACACATTAAGGAGTATAGGTATTAGCTCTTCTTGGAAGTTCTGATAGAATTATGCATCGAAACAGTCTGGTCCTGAGCTTTCTTTTTGGTAGGCAGGTTTTTTATGACAGCGTCTAATCCTTGCAACCTACAGGTCTATTCAAATTGTTCACCAGGTCTTGTTTTAATTTTGGTATATGGTACTTATATAAAAAATGTCAATTTCTTTCACATTTTCCAATTTTGTGGCATACAGGCTTTTGTAGTTAGATCTAATGATTCTCTGAATTTCCTCTGTGTCTGTGGTTATGTCCGCTTTTCATTTCTTGTTAATTTGCTTGTTCTCTCTCTGCCGTTTGAAGTTTGGATATGTGTTTTTCAATTTTGCTGACTTTCTCCAAGAACCAGCTTTTGTTTCATTGATTCTGTGGATTGTTTTCTGTGTTTCTATTTTGTTGATTTTAGCCCACAGTTTTATTATTTCCAGTATTCTACTCATCCTGGGTGAGTCTGCTTCTTTTTTTTTCTAGAGTTTTCAGGTGTGCTGTTAAGTCTCCATTGTGTGCTTTCTACATTTTCTTTATGTGGGCACTTAGTGCTATGAACATTCCTCTTAGAAATGCTTTCATAGTGTCCCATAGGTTTGGGTACATTATGTCATTATTTTTATTTAATTCATGGAAGACTTTAATTTCTTTCTTATTTCTTCCTTGACCCAGGTAATGTTCAGGTCTTGCTTTTGTAGTACCTCTAGGTTCTGGTAGTGCCAATTTGCCCTTTCTGCTGTTGAATGTATTCTCACACTGGCATTTAAGCATCTGTTTTTCCAACTGGTTTGAGTTATGACTATACCTGTGTAGTCTGCTGAGTTTGCTGGGAGTGTTGGCCATGGGAAGGATGCTCAAGTGCATTGTGTTGGCACCAGAGTGGGTCTTGGGGGAAAATAATCCAGTGGGTGACGCTGGTGGTCCATCCTGAGTGCAAGTCTCTCATGTCATTTGTGGTTTTGATCTTAGCCATTCGAAAGGGTGTAATATGGAACCTGAAATTATTCTCAATTTGCATTCCCTTGATGCCTAAGAATGCTGAACATTTCTTGAAGTATTTCTCACCTATTTGAGATTCTTTATTGAAAATTCTCTGTCTAGAACTATGTATACCACTTTAATGTGGCTTATGTTAATGGTTAAGAAAAGCAATTGAGTTCCACTAAACCAGCTAGTTCAAACTCTTGTAACCTTAATGTTGATAGATTTTTCTTAGTATATAGCGTGCATCATAGCTGAAACACAGCTTTGAAAATAACTTAAAGTTAGACCAGGATAGGTTTGTCAAATAGCTTTGAGTTGAAAAACCCAAAAAGACTATCCAAAGTTTTAGAAAGGCACATAGTTGAGAACTCATTTACGTCAGAGAAGTAAAAGAAAGCAGCCTTATCATTATCTTACAGGCCTTTCATACTAGGATTGCTTGGTGACCAAAAGGTGATGATTAATTTTCTATACCCATTTTCTTCCTCAGTCTGCTGATATAAGAAACTATTGATGAGTGGGCATGCACCCTAAAGATTTAAAGCAGTTCTGACTGATTCTTTTTCATATAAAAAAGTTTAGATTTATGATTCCTTTAAGATATCTGATAATATTATCTTTTGAGGTAAATAACAAAGTAATTGGTACTTTCTCTATAACCACAAAATGCAGGGATATAAGGAATATATGGAAACCTAATAAAAACAACATACAAATACTTGACAACCAACATAAATTAAATGGAGAGAAACTCAAAAGGATTTCAATAAAATCAGGACCAAGAAAACACTGTCCACTCTCTCCATATCTATTCAAAATGGTTCTTAAAGTTCTTTCTAGAGTAAGAAGACAACAATAGTATATCAATGGGCTTCAAATTAGAAAAGAAGAACTCAAACTTCCACTCTTTGCAGATGATATGAACGTATATATGAGTGACCCAAAAACTCTATTATGGAACTCCTACAACTGACAAAACCTTCAGTAATGTGACCTTATAAAAGATGAACTAAAAATCAATAGCCCTAATATATACAAATCATAAAGAAGCTAAGAAGAAATCAGATAAACATCACCCTTCGTAATAGGCACAAGTGACATAAAATATCTTGGGGTTACACTAACCAAGGAAGTGAAAGAAAGACCTGTTCGACGGGAATATTGTCTTTGAAGAAAGACATTGAAGAAGATATCAGAAAATGAAAAGTTCTCCCAGAAAACTGGGAATAAACCTACCTCAGGGCCCAGCTATACCACTCTTGAGCATATGCCCAAAAGATGCTCATACTACAAGGACATCTGTTCAACTATGTTCATAGGAGCATTATTTGTAATAGCCAGAACCTGGAAGCAATCTAGATGCCCCTAAACTGAAGAATAGACAAAGAAAATGTAGTACATTTAAATAGTGGAGTAATGGTGTGGCACATTGGTCTGTATTCTGTCAATTATATTTTCAATAAACACTGATTGGCCAGTAGCCAGGCAGCAAGTATAGGTGGGACAACCAGACAGAAAGTAGAGGTGGGTCAATGAGAACAGGAAAAATCTGGGAACAAGGAAACCTATTCTCCGGGAGTCCTATCCAAGAAACAGAAGAAGCAAGATGTGAGTGCCTCACTAAGAAAGGTACTGAGTCATGTGGCTAACATATACTAGAATAATGGGTTCATATAAGTTATGAGAGTTAATAAGAAGGCTAAGCTAATGGGCCAATTAGTTTATAGTTAATAAAGACCTCTGTGTGATTTCTTTGTGACTTAACTATTGCATGAACCACGCAGAACAGAAAACTTGGACAACAGAGTACTCAGTGGTAAAAAAAAAATGACATCTTAAAATTTGCATTAAATGGATAGAACTAGAAAAGAGCATCTTGAGTGAGGTAACCCAGACCCACAAAGATGAACAGTATGTACTCACTCATAAGTGGATACTAGTTATAATGCAAAGGATATTCAGCCTATAATTCATGATCCTAGAGAAGCTAGGTAACAAGGTGAACCCTAAAAAAGACATGTATAGATGCCCCTGGAATGGTGAAATAGATGAGATTGCCTGACATAATTGGCAGCATGGTGGGGGAGGGAGGATAGAAGAGAGAGAGGATGGGAAAAGGGGAGTGGAAAAGAGGACTTGAGGAAACAGGATCGTTAAGATGGAGGAAGGATAGAGGTGATAGCAAAGAAAGATACTTTGTTGAGGGAGCGATATGGGACTAGCAAGTAACTTGGCACTAGAGAATTTCCCAGGAATAAACAAGGATGACCACAGTTAAGACCATAAGCAATGGAGGAGAGGGTATCCAGACTGGCCTTGTCCTGTAGTGAGATTGATGAATATCTTAAATGTCACTATAGAACCTTCATCCAGAAATGATGGAAACAGAGGCATAGACCCACATTGGAGCACTAGACTGAGCTCCCAAAGTCCTGTTGAGTGGAAGGAGTTGTAGGCCAATATTTCTGTATAGTGTAGCAGCCAGGCATAAAAGCCATAGGTCCAGTCTGAGCGGATCACGTAGCTCTGCATACAAGCTGTCTCTGCATAAAAATAGCAAGGATGTACTTCTCCTTTCTTCTTTTGTTAGAAATGTAGATCTCCTGAGAAGAGGTGTTGGCTGAAACTGGTCAGGATGTTTGGTACTTAGTTCTTGGTAATTTGGAGGAAGTGTTATAGAGATGCTAATTCATGGCCTATGTGACAGCTAGCATACAGGTAGATGCGGACATGTCTAAAGGCGAGTGACGAAAGGCGATTCACCAGGGTTACCTAGGATATAGCCTAATGTGTTTTCCCGGTCAATTTATGGGATGATATATAAACTGTTTGGAGAATAAAGGAGAGATCTGGCCCTTCCAGGATGACCGTGTAAGTTGTGTCTGATTATTCCTTGCAACTTTGTTCCAGTCCAGTTAGGGAAAAGAATTATCTATGTTGGACCCACACTGGCTTCAACAAGGAGTGAGAATATGAGCATAGACATCAAGACCATGATGGGGACACCCACTGAAACAGTCTACCTGAACTAATGGGAGCACACCAACTCCATTCAGACAGGGAAAGAACCATCGTAGGTTCAAACTTGACCCTCTCAATGTGGGTGACAGTTTTATGGCAGGGGCAGATTGCAGGATCATTGGCAGTGGAACCAGGACTTATCTCTACAGCTTGTACTGGCTTTTAGGGAACCTATTTTCTTTGGATGAATACTTTGCTCAGCCTAGATATAGTAGGGAGAGCCTTGGACCTTCCAAAAAGCAATGTGCCTTACCTTCTCTGAGGAATGGTTAAGGAGTGGGATGGGGAATTAGGTAGAGGGAAAGAGAGAAGGGGAGGGATAGGGAACAGAAATTTGTATGTAAAATGAAAAAAGATTCTTTTTTCTTTTTTTTAAATTTATTTATTTATTAAAGATTTCTGTCTCTTCCCCGCCACTGCCTCCCAATCTCTCCCTCTCCCCCAATCAAGTCCCCCTCCCTCCTCAGCCAGAAGAGCAAACAGGGTTTCCTGCCCTGTGGGAAGTCCAAGGAACCCCAACCTCCATCCATTTCTAGTAAGGTGAGCATCCAAACTGCCTAGGCTCCTACAAAGCCAGTATGTGCAGTAG
>NC_022026.1:55647550-55658694 GCF_000317375.1 Microtus ochrogaster
GTTATACTTCTCATCCATTTCTATAAGGGCATTTTTCACATGTTGTTTAAGGGACTCTATTGCTTTCATAAAGTCAATTTTTTCCACTTCTTCTGTGTTAGGGTGTTCAAAAACTTCTGTTGTAAGATCATTGGGTTCTGGTGTTTTCATATTGTTTTTCAGATTATTGGGTGAATTCTTGCCTTGGCGCCTGCCCATCTCCTCCTATCAATGCTATCTAATGGGTTTTTTAGAACTGGTTCAGGTTTCCCTGCTGGCCAGGTGCTCCTCTTACAAAATGCCCTCGCTCTGTTTCCTGGTTCCTGCTGGGGGGGGCAAGGTCCCTCTCGCCCCTCAGAAGGGTCTTCAGGAATAGGGCCTGGCTCCTCCTTTGCCAGGGACCTCCCCAACCAAAGGCCTACCTCTTTGGTTTAATTGTAGTGGGGCAATCTGCTCTCAGTGTTGTGCACGGTCCCTGCAGCCTGTGTCTGCTGTCACGATGGTTCCCGCCACCTGTGGCCTGCGTCCTCTGCTGCCGCTCAGGTCCCAGCCGGTCCCCACCGGCTGCGGGGGGGGTGTCTTCCGTTGGCCTCCGCGACCGGGTTCCGTTCGCCTCCACGACCGGGTTCCGTTCCGTTCGCCTCCGCGACCAGGTTCCGTTCCCAAGATTCTTTTTAAAATAGAAAAATAAATTTTAAAAAGAAATTATTGATGTGTGGGTATGCATCCTACAGATTTAAAATAGTTCTGACTGATTCTTTTTCTTATATAATAGCTTTGATTTGTGATTCTTTTAAAATTTCATTAGATTATATTTTGGGATAAAAAAAGTGATTGATCCTTTATTTTTACCACCAATTGCAGCCTGCCAGTAAAAGAATGCCTTGCTTACTACATTCTGTTAATCTGTAACTCTTTGTTTGGGTATGAATGTACTTGTTGGGAAATTTTGTTTTCACCTGTCATACATAAAATGTTTAATCATGTAAGGGATATGGAAAATATGCTCTTATTTTCTTGTATTCATTGTAATTGT
This sequence comes from Microtus ochrogaster, assembly GCF_000317375.1. Lineage (NCBI taxonomy): Eukaryota > Metazoa > Chordata > Mammalia > Rodentia > Cricetidae > Microtus > Microtus ochrogaster. The sequence continues at coordinate 55,648,566 of NC_022026.1, forward strand.
TCACTTGAAAAATGGAGTGTAACCACATTTTAATTGTTATACTGCTTGAGAGATTTGCTGTGGTATATAAGCTATAAGGGGAAGATTAAAGACAGAAGAAGGAAAACATCAAGTGTGAGAGAATATGGAAGTCTAAAGGTAGAATTAGGAGAAAAATATAAAGAAAGAAGATAGAGTGGGAAGGAAAACATCAAGACTGAGAGATTTAGGAGGAAGACATTAAGAGAGCTGGAAAGAAAACATCAAGAGAAACAGACGAGACATTTCAGGCTAGAGATAATAGAAGAGAATAAAGACGTCAAATAAATAACACAGATGAAAGGGGGAAACCATCAAGAGAATTGTGAGCATCTTTCTCTTAACATCCTCAGAGAAAAAAGTCATCATACGTGCCAACTCCATGGATTTCTTTCAAGCCCTGGCCTGCTGAAGGCTCACCCCAGAGCATCGATAGATTGTCAGCTTTATGAGTTCCCTGGTGGAATTTCTAGGATCACTTATGTAAACAATCCTGTCATCTGAAAAATCCAATTCTTTGACTTCTTTCTTTCCTATTTGATCTCCTGCGTTTGACTTATTATTGCTCTAGTTTAGACATCAAGTACTCTATTGAATAGGAATGGAGACTGTGGATAGCCTTGTCTTGTTCTTGATTTTAGTGGAATTGCTTTGAGTTTCTCTCCCTTTACGCAGATGGTGGCTACTCACTTGCTGCAAGCTGACTTTACTATGTCAAGGGATGTCCCTTACATCCTCAATAGTTCCAATGTATTTTTGTTCATTTATTAAGATGGTCATATGGTTTTTGTCATTCTGTCTCTTTACATGGTGGATTATGTTTATTGATTTTTCTATATTGAACCACCCCAGCCATTCTAGGATGAAGCCTACTTGATCATGGTAGATGGGCTTTTTGATGTGTTCTGGACTCTGTCTGCAAGTATATTGTTAATTATTTTTGCTTCTATGTTCATAAAAGAAATTGATCTGAAATTCTGTTTCATATTTTTGTATTTGTGTGGTTTGGATAGCAGGGCAACAATGACCTCATATAATGAACTTCTGTGCTAAAACCATTTAACCAAAACTTTGATTTTACTGGGAGATTGTTAATGATTGTTGCTAAATCCCCAGGGATTACAGGTCTACTAACATTATTTATCTGATTTTGATTTCTTTACCTTTGGTTAGTGGTACCTTTTGAGAAAAATATCCATTTCTTTTATGTTTTCCAAGTTGGTGGCATACAGGTTTTTGAAATATGTACTTATGATTCTCTGCATTTCCTAAGTGTCTGCTGTTTTATCCTCCTTTTCATTTCATATTTTGTTAATGTGGATCTTCTATCTCTGCTTTTTAGTTTGTTGGCATAAAAATTTGTCTATCTTGTTGAATTTTTAATGAATCAACACTTTTATTTATTTTCACTCTGTTTCTATTTTGTTGGTTGCTACCCTCAGTTTGATTATTTAGTGCCATCTGCTCCTCTTGGATGTGCTTACTTCTTTTGTTCTAGAGCTTTCTGTTGTGCTGTTAAGTGGCTAGTATATGGACTGCCACCCTCCCCTCCCCTGTTTTTTTTCTTGTAGGCGCCTAGTGCTATGAAATTTCCTCTTACCACCACCTTCATTGTGTCTCATAAGTTTGAGGATGCTGTGTATTCATTTTATTGAGTCAGAATGTGTTTAATTTCCTCGTGAATTTCATAGACAATGCACTTTCATTCATTAGTGCTGTTGTTCTGTTTCCATGAGTCTGCAGGCTTTGTGTTGTTCCTAATATTCAGATTTAACCTGTGGTGGTCTGATAGGATGTGGGGAGTTGTTTAACTTTTCTTGTATCTGTTCAGACTTGCTTTCTGATGGAGGATGTGGTCAGTTTTGGAGAAAGTTCCATGAGGTCCTGAGATGAAGATATATTCTTGCGTTTTGGTGAAATGGTCTGTAAATATCTGTTAAGTCCATTTTGGTTTAAGATGTCTATTGCCTCAAGCATTTCTGTTTTTTTTTGGGGGGGTGGTTTTTTTTTGTCTGAATGGCTTCTCTGTTTAGTAGGAATGGGGTATTAACATTTCCCACTACCAGTGTGTAAGGATCAATATGTGATTTAAGCTGTAGTACTGTTTCTTTTAGAAAACTGTGTGCCGCTGTGTTTGGTTTGCAGTAGATGATAAGAGCTGCAATGACCCCTATGTGGAGCATCGTTCACTATGTCTTCTGGTCGGTTTTCACTTGAGGTCCATTTTGGTAGCTATTCAAGTGACTACACCAGTTTGCTTCATGTGTCCATTTTCAGGGAATAACTTTTTCCAACCATTTACCTGGAGATGCTGTCTTTTCTTGAATGCACAGGAAATGTGGATATGTTTTTTGCATCTTTTGTGTTAGTCTGTTTCTTTTTGGGGGGAATTGAAACCATTGATATTGAGAGATACCAATGACTAACAATGCTTGATTTCTGTGATTTTGTTAGTGTTCATGGTGCAATATGTGTGAGTATGTGTGTGTTCCTTCTTTTGATTTTTCTGGAGAGAGATTATTTACTTCCGGTGTATTCTTGGGCTAACCAGCAGTTAGCCTTCTCATATTGGGGGCTTTCTTCTATCTCTTTCTGTAGGGCTGGATTTGTAGGTAGATATTGTTTAAATTTCATTTTATAGTGAAATATTGCATTGTCTTTCGATGGTGATTGAAATTTTCTCTGGGCACAGTATTTTGGGCTGGTATCTATGGTTTCTTAGAGTGTGCAGCAACCTGCCAAGGCCTTTCCAGCTTGTAGAGCCTCTATTAAGATAAGGTAAAATTCTAACAGGTCTGCCCTTATATGTTACTTGGTCACTTTCCCTTCCAGCTTTTAGTATTCTCTATTTCTTCTGTATATTTATTGCTTTGATTATTATATGGTTCCTGAATCATCCATTTCTAAAATTCCCCAAGTTTTAGTTTTCTTTATCTATTCTGTCTCTAATTTCAGGTCTTGAACAGTTTTATTCATTTTCTTACACTGTTTTTTTGTGTTTTCCCAGATTTCTTTAAAGAATTTCTTTCTTTTCCTTTATTAGGATCTCTATAATCATTATACCTGCTGTTTTCAGATCTTTTCCTTGTTCTTCAGCTGTGTTGGGATATTCAGGGCCTGCTATGCTGGGAAAGCTGTGCTCTAGTGGAGTCTCGTTGCCCTGGCTGTTATTGATTGTGCTTTCATATAGGCATCTAGGCAACTGGGATTGGAAAGGCTGTAATTCTAGATGTGGCTATCTAATCTTGTCTTCACTGGGTGGGTATTTTGTTTCTTAGTGGCTGTTCCCTCTTGGATTTCCAGACAGTATGATGGGATGGCTGAGTGTTGCCTGATTTCCTGGACTGTTCAAAGGGTGTGTTGACATGCAATGCCTGTTGGTATGGGAAGCTGGGATATCGGGATGAGTTTGGGGAGGGAGACTTGGAGAGGGAGGTCTTTAAGATCCATGGAATTAGGCCAAAGAGGAGAGGGAACCACAGCATGTGTCTAGCTACAGAGCCTGGGATGAGCCTGGTAGGATCAGATCCCAGAAGCGGAGTAGAGGTGTGTGTCTTCCTTCATTGTACTTGTTGGCCTGGGAGGAGTTGTCCTTGGGTTATCAGCAGTGCATGTTGGAGATGGGCTGTAAACCAAAGAATCAAGTGTAGGGAGTGAGGTTGGAAGGGTAAGATGTGTAGGAAACACAGTAGATGGGGCAGGGCACAGGGAAGCTAGTCATGCATGTTCTGATGTAGAGCTGGGAATGAAACTCGGGATTAGGTGTGAGTTAGTGGGGGGAGAGAGAAAAAGGTCTGCAGGTAGTTTTGCTGGTCTTCCCATATGTCCCTCTTGTCTGCCTGGAACACAAAATTTCTGCCAACCACTTGAAACATTCTTCTAGTATTCCCAGTCCAGAGAGCTTTGGATTGGGTAGCATCTCATAATGGGCACTTTGATAGAACAAAAAATTGGTCACTGAAAAAGCAGGGGATAAACCCGGACTCTCTGAATATGGCGGACAATGAGGGTTGCTGAGAAGCCAAGGACAATGGCACTGGGTTTTGATCCTACTTCTTGTTCTGGCTTTGTGGGGGCCTAGCCAGTTTGGATGTTCACCTTTCTAGACCAGGATGGAGGGGGGAGGACTTTGGACTTTCCGCAGAGCAGGGAACCCTGACTGCTCTTCAGACTTGAGAGGGAGGGGGAGAGAAGTGGGGGGAGGGCGGGAGGAGTGTGAGGCTGGGAGGAGGTGGAAATTTTTTTCTCAATAAAAAAAAGAACACATAATACAATAAAAAATGGAGTACAGACTTAAACAGAGAACTCTCAACAAAGAAATCTAAAATGGCTGAAAGATTCTTAAGGAAATGTTCAAGATCCTTAGTCATCAGAGAAATGCAAGTCAAAATAACTCTGAGATTCCATCATATATCTGTAAGAATGGCCAAGATCAAAAACACTGATGACAACTTAGGCAGGAGAGGTTGTAGGGAAAAGGGAACACTTGTCTGTTGGTGGTGGGAATGCAAGCTGGTACAGCCCCTTTGGATGTCAGTGTGGCAATTTCTCAGAAAATTAGGGAACAACCTTCCTCAAGACCCAGTAGTACCACTTTTGGGTATATAGCCAAAGGATGTTCAATCATGCCCCAGGGACCTGTGCTCAACTATGTTCATAGAAGCTTTGTTTGTCATAGCAAGAACCTGGAAACAACCTAAATGCCCCTTGACCAAATAATGGATAAGGAAATGTGGTACATTTACACAATGGAGTATTATACAGCAGAAAAAATAATTACACCTTGGATTTTGCAGGAAAATGGATGGAGATAGAAAACATCATTTTAAGTGAGGTAACCCAGACCCAGAAAGACAATTATCACATGTGTTCATTCATAGGAGGTTTTTAAACATAAAACAAAAAAAGCCAGTCTACAAACCAGAATCCCAGAGAACTTAGGCAAAAATGAGGACACCAAGAGAGACTTACATAGATCTAATCTACATGAGAAGTAGAAAAAAATCTCCTGATTAAATTGGGAGCATAGGGACCTTGGGGAGGGCTGAAGGGGGGAAGAGAGTAGCAGGGATCGGAGCAGAGAAAAATGTAGAGCTCAATAAAAATCAATAAAACAGGAAAAAAACAATACAAATTTCCACTCCCTCCCATCCTCCCATTCCTTCTACAACATGCCTACCTAAAAGAGGGTATGGCACTTTCTTTTGAAGGAGGTCTAAGGCCCTCCCTACTTCTAGGCTAAGTAAGATATACATCCAAAGAGAATAGTATCCCAAAAGTCCACTCATTCAGCAGAGATAAATCCCAGTGGCACTGCTAGTGGTTCCTAAGTCACCCCATATATACAGCTGTCAACCACATTCAGATGGGCTAGTTTGGTCCTATGCTTGTTACTTCCCAGTCCAACTAGATTTGGTGATCTCCCATTAGCTCAGGAAAACTGTTTCAGTGGATATAAACCCTTCATGGTCTTGACCTCTTTGCACGTATTCTCATTCTGTCTACTCTTCAACTGGACATTGGGAACTCAGTCTAGTGCTCCATTTTCTGGTATCTTCTTCAATTTCTTTCTTCAAAGATTTAAATTTCTTGTAAAATAGGTCTTTTGCTTCCTTGGTTATTGTTACCCCAAGATATTTTACATTATTTTGTAGTTCTTGTGAAAGGTGATGTTTCTCTGATTTTTCTCACAGCTTCTTTACCATTTGTGTATTGGAGGGCTACTTATTTTTTTTTTTGGTTGATTTTTTATCCTGCCACATCAATGAAGGTTATTATTAGCTGTAGGAGTTCTCTGGTAGAGTTTTTTGGGGTCACTTATATACACTATCATATCATCTGCAAATAGCAAAAGTTTGACTCAATCCTGAATATCTATACCCCTAATATAAGAGCACAAACATATGTGAATGAAACGTTACTAAAACTTAAATCATACCTCAAATCCTACACACTAATAGTAGGAGACTTCAACACTCCACTTTTGCCAATGGTCAAGTCAATCAGATAGAAACTTAATGGAGGAAAAAGATAACTAGGAGATGTAATGGATTAAATGGACTTAACAGACAACTATAGAACATTCCATCCAACAAAAATGAGTATACTTTCTTCTCAGCACCTCAAGGAAGCTTCTCTAAAATTGTTCACATACTCAGTAACAAAGCAAACCTACACAGATACAAAAAAAAAATTGGATTAACCCCCTGTGTCTTTTTTGTTTTTTTAATTGATTTTTATTGAGCTCTACATTTTTCTCTGTTCCCCTCCATGCCTCCCCCTTTCAACACTTGCCAAGGTCATAATGCTCTCAATTTACTCAGGATATCTTGTCTTTTGCTACTTCCCATGTAGATTAGGTCTATGTATGTCTCTCTTCGTGTCTTAATTGTGATCCAAGTTTTCTGGGATTGTGGTTTGTAGGCTTGTTTTCTTTGCTTTATATTGAAAAACCACTTATGAGTGAGTACATCTGATAATTGTCTTTCTGGGTCCAGGTTACCTCACTCAAAATGATGTTTTCTAGATCCATCCATTTTTCTGCAAAGTTCAAGATGTCGTTATTTTTTTTTTCTGCTATGTAGTACTACATTGTGTAAATGTACCACATTTTCCTGATCCATACTTTCATTGAGTGGCATTTGGTTGTTTCTAGGTTCTGGGTATGAAAAACAATACTGCTATGAACATAGTTGAACACATGTCCTTGTGGCATGATTGAGCATCCTTTGGATATATACCCAAAAGTGGTATTACTGGTGAAAGACCCCAACCCTAGTCTCCAAATTAAGATGTTTTTATGATCAAATGGGCCAGGGCAAAACAGGATATCTGTGGGCGGCAGAAGCAGTCTTGAGACTGGTTGCACTGCCAAAAAGGAAAAACACCGGTCCTTTGTGTAATCTATCAAAACCTGAGGGGGCAGAAACTGGATGAAACTGGCTTGATCTAGACTTGTTTTTGTCCTGATGTTGACCCACCCCATATGTTAATTTGAATTGACCAATGATGTTGCTATTGCTATGCTTCCCCATTATGTAACCCAGAGACCCTATAAATACTTGCTGAAAAAATACACGGGGGGGGGCTCAGTAGCATGAGAGTACTGAGTCACCCATAGGTGCCTTTGACAATAACAAAAAATCCTCTTGCTGTTTGCATCCATTGGCCTGGCTTATTGAGTCTGGTGGATCCTTCCCCGAAACCCTAGAAATTAAGGTCTTTCAACTGGGTCTTGAGGAAAGTTGCAAACCAAAACAACTCTGATATTTCATCTTATATCTGTAAGAATGGCCAAGATTAAAAACAGTGATGACAGTTGGAGAGGTTGTGGTGCAAAGGGAACACTTCTGCATTGCTGGTGGGAATCCAAGCTGGTACAGCCCCTTTCAGTGTGATGATTTCTCAGAAAATTATCAAACCCCTGTGTCATATTGAATCACCAGGGATTAAAGTTAGAATTTAACAACAATATTATTCCCAGAAAGCCTACAAATTCATAGAAATTCAACAGTCAGCTACTGACCCAAACCTGGGTCAAGGAAGATATAAAGAAAGAAATTGGTCATTCTTGAATTCAATGAAAATGAAGACACAACATATCCAAACCTATGGGACATTATGAAAGCAGTGTTAAGAGGAAAGTTCATAGCACTTAGTGCCCACATAAAGCAAACAGAGAAAGAGCACATTAGTGGCCTGTTTCCTGTGCAAAATGTAGAAGCCTCAATTCCTCTACAGTACCATATCTGCCTGCACAACACCATAGTCCCAACCGTCATGCTTCCTGCTCTGATGAGAATGGACGAAACCTCTGAAATTAAGCCAGTACCTTAATTAAATGATTTTCTTCATCTTTATAAGAGTTCTTGTGATCATGCTGTCTCTTTACTTGGGAGGCAGAGTAAGGCAGATCTCTGTGAGTTCAAGGCCAGCCTGGTCTACAGAGCAAGTTCCTGGATTGGCTCCATAGCTACTGAGAAACCATGTCTTGAAAACCCCCAAAAGAAACTTTAACTAAGACAAAGGCTGAGCAAGCTATGAGGAATAACATACCACATGACCTGATAACCATCCACTATGTTAAATCTCTTAATGTTTCCCACAGAGTCATACTGGGAACTGCGCCTTTATAATATAAACCTTTAAAGAATATCTAAGATACAAACTACAGAATATTTCTCATCATTTTAGTAATCGTGTATTTAGAAATTTGTTCAACCTCATCTTTGATGTATATGGAGTTAAGGGAAGCCTGGACACATATATGGGGTCCAAGCTGCACAGCTGCCATGAGAGGCTTGATTGAGAACACCCAAAGGAGTAGGCCTGAGTTTCCATTCCCTGGCAAGCAGCACAAGATTCCAGGGAAAGCCATAAGCTGATATCATCCAGGGACAGGGCAGTATCTAAGGACAAGTACCTGACATTCTGAATATACTAAATGTTCTGTAAGATTAAATGAAATCACCAGATTCCTTGAACCCAGAACTCACCTATTCCCTTCCCCAAAATACCCCTAGACAAATGACAGTCAGTCAGGGTTTGAAACCTGAAAACTCCCTCACCCCCAACCTCTGCTATGATAAAAATCCTACCCCACCAGGACTGGACCTCTCCATTTGCACTGCCGCATTGGACACACAAGAGGGTCCCAGCTCAGACTTGAATGAATAAAGGCTCTTTGCTTTTGCATAGGGATTTGCCTTAGTGAAGTTCTTGGGGGAATGCCACAATCTGGGTATAATAGTATACTTGCTAGAATTTGATTTTAAAATACAATATGAATATTCTAAATATTTGTTTGTAACCATTTTTAACAATTTTTTTCAATTTATCTTTTTCCTATTTTGTTACTTGTAATACGAAAAATAAAGGTTATATGTTCAGCATTTTGCTTAGTGATTCCCTCAGATAATGGAGGAGAGGTGATTCTTGTCAAAGCATAATACAATCATGCAAAAAAGTCACAATGACACCTTTTAAAATGACTAGTTAATTAACAGTAATAATAATGTTAAAAGAGGAATTTTCTCAAATTAATACCAAAGTTTATTGTTGTAACTTTACAAAAAGCAGTGGATGAGAGAAAGACACCATGTGACAGAGCTCAGGTGGAGGGGTTTTTATTGGGCGAAAATGAATGGGAAAGTGGGGGGAGAGGGGAGACCAGTCTCAGGGGATAGGAGAGGTAAAAGAGAGGAGAGAGAGATAGAAAGAGAAAAAGAGAGAGGGGGAAGGAGGGAGGGAGGGAGGAAGGAAGGAAGGAAGGAAGGAAGGAAGGAAGGAAGGAAGGGAATTAGGAAGAGACAGGAGGTGGGCAAGGCCCACCATTTAAAAAGGAACATAGCAAACATTCAGAGGAGGTGCTCTTAGTTGCTGTAGCTGAGGACTTACCCTGTCAGGAGGACCTCAAGTGCATGTCAGTGCAGATGTCTGAATTCATTCCTTACCAGTTTTGTTTTATATTCAATATAACAGAGTTCAGCTAAGTTGACTATCATTTTGTAATAAGTACCATTTTGAACAGTTTCCAATAGCATGTTCCTCATTTTGTGGAGATTTCATGAAAATCACCTTTAATATGCATTTTAAATTGCTGTCTGTACAAAGACGTGTAGACTTGTTCTACCAAGAGTTTCAAAATCCATCTGACATTTTTCCAGTTCCAAAGCTTCATATTTTTAGTGTGTATCATAGCTTGTTACAGTATGGCCAAGTACGAAGATATTTATCAATTCTAAGATATACCATAATGCTCTCCTTTTATGATTTCATGATTACCATGATGGTACAGTTACAGGGTTATAAAAAGAAATCTATTTACATATATGCCTGCAGGCTAGAAGAGGGCACCAGACCTCATTACAGATGGTTGTGAGCCACCATGTGGTTGCTGGGAATAGAACTCGGGTCCTTTGGAAGAGCACGCAATGCTCTTAACCGCTGAGCCATCTCTCCAGCCCAGCAGAAGAAAGGAGAACCTGAGCAAAGAAGTCGGGACCACGAGGGGTGCACCCACCCACTGAGACAGTGGATCTGATCTACTGGGAGCTCACCAGGGCCAGCTGGACTGTGACTGAAAAAGCATGGGATGAAACCGGACTCTCTG
>NC_022026.1:55659383-55663036 GCF_000317375.1 Microtus ochrogaster
TTCGAGATCAAAACTCTCAGTAAATTTGGAGTAGAAAGAAGTGCCACAGTACAAAAAAGGCACTGCATGCCACATGGAGCTATCATCAATACACTGAAAACCACATATGAAACTATGGCTAAAATCATATTTAACCAGCATAAGTTAAAAACATTTCCTCTACTATCCAGAAGAATGCAATGCTACCCACATTTGCAACATGTCTTCAATATAGTATTGAAGGGACTGACTGAAACAATTAGGCAGATATAAAAGAAAGATATAAAAGCATCCTAATGAAAAATAATGAAGTCAAACCCTGACTCTTTGCTAGTAGCATGATCTTATATAAAAATCTTAAGGGTTTCATCAAAACTGCTAGAACTAATCATTAAGTACAGTAAAGTAACAGAATACAAGCTCAGCAGTAAAAATATGAGTGATATTTACATACTATATAACAAAATTTCTGAAAATATCAAGACAACAATCTCATTTGCAATAGTTTCACAAGTATTTAAAAACATATATAACCACAGAAATGAAATATTTATGCATTGAAAACTATATAAAATGTCCATAAATTAAGTTGAAGGAAGCAAAGGTACTATTGAAATATTCATATTTTCCAATGCAAGTCAATGGAATCACTATCAACATATCAATGTTATTTTTTACAGACCAAGGAAAAAGTAGTCTAATGTTCCAGACAACCACAACCATGCTGAGGAAGTCATGAGCAAAAACAATGAAGCTGAAAGCACCAATCACTACCACATTTTAAGCTGTAGCACAAGTCAATAGTAATTAAACAGCGTGACAGTAGCATGCAAAATGACTCACCAACAACTGGAACAGAAAAAAGAGCATATGTAGCCAAGCGATTTTAGCAAAGCTGCCAAAAATGAAAAGACTGCTTGTCCAAATGCACAATGAAATTGGGCCATTTCTGACACCATATTCTAAAATAAAGTCCACATGGATTAAAGATGAATAAACCAGAAGCTGTAAAACTACCAAAAAAAAACATTTGGAAAATTACTTGATATTTGTCTAAGCAATGGTTTTCTTAGATTCTACTCTCAATAATAATAAAAAAAATTCAAGTATAATCATTTAGGTGAACCTACATGAGCTCGAGGCAAGCCTGATCTACAAGAGCTAGTTCCAGGACAGGCTCCAAAGCTACAGAGAAACCCTGTCTCCAAAAAACAAAACGAAAACAAACAAAAACAGAAAAAAAAAACAAATATTAGGCCAGGTGGTGTTGCATGCCCTTAATCCCAGCACTTGGGAGGCAGAGGCAGCTGGATTTCAGTGAGAGGCCAGCCTGGTCTACAGTGCGATTTCTAAGACAGACAGGAGTGTTACACAAAGAAACCCTATCTTAAAAAACCAAGAAGAAAAAAAATAATTACTCCCGTATTTGTTAAAGAGACCAAGTCTTAATTCACAGATTAGAAATTGGTTATTTTTCTCCTAAGAACTTAACATATTCAACAAAGATATACCTTCTATTGAATAAATTTCATTACCAATTATTGTGGAACTATTCTTCCAAAAGTCAGTGATTACGAGAAAGCTAAAGATGATTGCAAAATCAAATTTTACACATCGGTGATGAAATAATTGTATATTAGAGAAAAAAGAAAAACTAATTTTAAACATATGTAATGTCCTTAGAAAGCACTAATAGGAAAAGGAAATAATATTTTTGCTGTGAGGCCTTGAAATGAAAGATAGAATTGAAATCATGTCCTTCATGTCAGTTTCAAGAAATTTACATAGCGCTCAAGCTAAAAACATGATTACCTTTCCATAGACTAAAGCAGAAAAGAGGGGGGAAACGACAAGAAAAAATCTGCCCAAATGAAAGATAGTGAAAGTCAGTAAAAATTAGGGAGAGACTAGATCAAAATGGCAGTCTAATGTGTTAGCACACATCCCCCTTCCAAGTTCTTCCAGTGAAAACGAAGGGATATTCATGTTCACTAAGAATTTCACGAGGGCATTAGTGGAGAGAAAAAGCAAGTTCCTGGAGGAATGCTCAGGACACTGAGGTGAAGGATAAGGTGGAGGGAGGAGAGGAGCATTGCCATGCGTCTCCTCTCTGCTTCTAAACAGGTTTGCTCAGGCCATGTGGGAGACAAAGCACAGGTAGGGGAGGGACAGTTGATATTAAGAGTCACTGATTCCAGCATTTCGGAAGTCCAAATCCTGTTTCACATCTTCTGCCCCACTGCAGCTCTCCAGCCTTTCCCAACAACACCAGGGAACCCAGGAGAGTGCAGCACAGCAGCAGGCACCCAACCAGGTATCCAGCATTGCCCTCAGGCTCCTGGGGTGGGGGTGAGGGCTGGTTAGGGACCAGATTCCTGGAGTGGAGGCATCTAACAAGGGATGTGTGTGAATAAGTTGGCCCTTTATCCACTCAGCTAACTGTCTCTTCCCCTTTCCCAGGCACCAGCACCCAGTATTTCTGGACCACTGAGGCCCAAGGGGAACCCGCAGATGCAGCTGCTGGACATGAATTCTGTGACAACTACATCAACAAAACTGCAACCTTGACCAAGGAAAAACCGAAGCAGAAGAGGCAGGAAAGCAGATGTTCGTCCCTGGCCGAAAGGAACATTGTGGGCTGCAGAATTTCCCACAACTGGAAGAAAGAGGATGGTTCCATCATCCATTGGAGAGGAACGGTTCTGGATCAAGTGGCCATAAATCCCTCTCACTATCTGGTGAAATACGACAGGATCGTTTGCGTCTATGGGTTAGAACTTCATCAAGATGAAAGAGTGTTGTCCCTTAAAGTGCTGTCTGATACAGTAAAACCATCCCCAGTCCCTGATCCCGACCTTGGTAATACCATAATTGGCAAGGTGGTGGATCACATATTTGAGGGTGAGTATGGCTCCAAAGATCTCTGGAGTGGGATGGTTCTGGCAAAAGCTCTTCTTCTTAATACCTTCTTTTATATTACTTATGCAAATGATCCCATCTTATACATGTATGAGCTTCTGGATGATTATAAACAGGGCGATCTCTGAATCCTGCCAGTTTATAATGAGATTCCTCCACTAGATGTGGGTCAGAAATTTGTGAATGGTCTCACAGGAAAAGAGGTTGAATATGCCAATGATGATGGCAGCAAAAGAACGGGCAAGTTCATTGGAAAGGTAGAAGCCCTACCATCGGTGTATCTTATCAAATTTGATGATGATTTTCATATCTATGTTTATGACTTTGCAGAAAATATCTAATTGGCAAAGTTATGCCACCACAACTGTTGAAATAAAGTTGTCATTTCTAGATGTTCAGAGGCTGCTGCTTTTAAGTATGTTGGGAGCTCTCCGTGGGCATAAGTTTGTCCGGACAAATACACATTTCGGTGGGTATAGCATGCTGTCTGTAAGCAATTTGCCTTGTGGAAAACACTGGGTGTGTTTCGTGGGTGGAGCAGGGAAGGAGGAAACAGCTGTCAATTCAGCCTGTGAGACAATGGAGCTAGTATCATCTAAAAATGGAACGGGATTTAGCTGGTCTGGTCCTGGTGGGATGTAGGGATAAGTCCCGCCCCTAAGGGGGCATGTTCGCCTCGGGCTAATGTTTGCATATAAATTTGGCAAGCATGCTCCCAGCCACTGCTTCTGCTTTCCTGGTCTCCGCAGGAACGG
>NC_022026.1:55683165-55690369 GCF_000317375.1 Microtus ochrogaster
GGGCATTGCTGTGCTCAGTAGAAGTAGAGGAAGGCTGACTGGATCCTGGCGTTAGCGGGAACTCTTGGTACCTGGAAATGTGAATCTGGAATCTTACCTGTGCCATCAAAGTAGTGATGGGTTCAGTACTCCTCAACTCCTAAGGATTGAGAAGAAAGCAGATGATAAAGAAATCCCTCTATAACACGAATAAAATGTTTAAGAAAAGAAAGAAGAAAAGAAAAGGGATTAATTTAGTGAAAGATTATTTTGCTCCTCTTTTGGGGTTTTGATTTCTGCCAGGATTGAATTATTTCAAAATCTCCTGTTTTTTTAAACTTTGTTAAAAATAGATGTCTGAGGAAAACCAGCAGAATATTAACCAGTGTTAACCCAAAACAAAAATTTAAAGTTTTTTTTTAATTACTAAAATAACAACTGCTAACACTATAATGTTTTGCCTTATATCATGAGGAAGCACAAACGGGACCCTGATAATTAGAAGTGGGGCTCTAGATATTTTCCATATAACCTAGAACTTTAATACTTCTGTCCTCCAGTATCTGATATTGGTTCCCAGATAACCCTTCTTGATATTAAGATCTGATTCATGCTTAAGTTCAGTATATAGTGGTGTTATATTTATTGATAGTATACAGCCATATCTCCCTATATTTTATCTCATTTTATTTTATTTGAACAATACCTTGCTATATTGCCTAGACTGATCTCATATTTGTGAGCTCAAATGATCCTCCTGCCTCAGATTCCTAACTATTTGAAACTATTGCAGGCATACACTACAACTTGCCTATAACTCATGTCAGCTCTAGGCCATTTATAAAAACACAGTGTAAATAGGATGTAAATAGCTTTCATTCTATATTGTTTAGGAAAGGATGACAAGGAATTATACCTCTTCAGTACATTCACATTATTCTAACATTTTTGGTCTTTAGTTCGTTGAATTGCAGATGGCCAAGACTTCAGCAGTGAAGACCAATGCTGCATGATGAGGTGCCTTATCTCACCATTTCTGTCCAACGCCTTGTGACAAAGGGCTCTAGCTGGAGCAATTAGGTAAGAAAGGGGACATCAAACCAGGAAAGGAAAATGACTGCACATGTAGAAAACCCTAAAGATTCAATAAAAGTTTAGTAAATTGCAGCACACAGATTAATGCGAAGCTAATTATATTTCTACATGGCAATGAAAAAATTCTGATAATTTAAGATAATGATTTTGTTCACAATAGTATCAATACCAAAATACTTAGAAATAAACTAAGGAGACAAGTAGAAACTTAAGACAATGACTGGGAAAATAACCTTTTACAAACTTCAAAGTTTTTATTTAGTTAGGAATTTGTGCCACATCTCTAGAAACACTGACGATACTAAACACATCAGTAGCAACAAATAATACAGAAGCATGTAATGATCCAGGCAAGATGCATGTATCACCAGACAGGCAGAAGTCATTCCTTTTACAAATGTGTTACGAAAAGATGTTAGTTATATAAGGATTTGAAATATTCAAAATTATAATTCAAAGATAAAATTTTAACAAAGTTTATGTAAAAAGGTCATTGAAGTTAGTCTTTTGAGGTTTTCTTTTTTACAAAGACTATCGTTAAAATTCACCAGGGGTCAGTGAGTGAAGGGCGTTTAACACATGGGGAATTAAAAAAAAACAAAACAAAAGAAAAGCTAGCCTTCCTTTCATGGTGATCAGAGAAGGCCAAATGAAAACAACAATGAAATGCCACTCTTTTGATCAGAAGACTGCCAAATATTAAATAGAGGAATAAAATTGATACAATCCTGAACACAGTTACTGCCACAGGCATTCAGTATGTATTACACTTGGTTTAGGGTCAGGAAAGCAAGAACATTTCATTAAAGGGGGCTGGATGAGGCAGGAGCAGGTGTGAGAGCCCCGGGTGCTATACTCACGGACTGTCTGTAGTCAACGAGGCTGCTGGAGTTAAGAGGACACAGACACTTTCACATGGGAACAATAGATGACATAACCACAGAGCCCACAGGAAATGAAGTGGAAAGCCTCAGACTACTGGCATAGGTTCAGCAACCCCTGATGATGTTTCCACTTCAGTGATGATAGCATTCATTACTGGGATGAATAATTCAAATTATTGACAGGGTGCTAAAGGAATCAGGAAAATTCAAGGACTCAAAGAGAAAGTCCCTTTCTATTGAGGCCTAGTAATCTGCTGATGAGGGACTTATGCTTTAGTGTCAGAGCTTCTCTCTGATGGGAGTTCTTTCAAAGATGACAACTGTTTCTAATGAGTGGTCCTAGACTCTGTGCTGATAAGTTTGAGACCTGCACTATTTATCTTTTGTCTACTAGAGTCACCTGAGAAATTGCATCCATTATATTGGCCAATGGGCATGCCTGTCCAGGCATTTTCTTAACTAAAGATTGGTATGGGAAGGCCCAGTCCACTGTGGGCAGAGACCCTCTCGGGAAGGTGGCCCTGGGTCGCATAAGAAAGGAATGTGATAAAGGTCAGAGGAGCCAGCCAACAGAGCAGTGTTCCTCTGTGGTCTCTGCTTCAGTTTCTGCTCAGGCTCTTGCCCTGACCTCTCTCCAGGATGAACTGAGAGCTGTAAGATCCCTAAACCCTTTCCTCCCCAAGGTGCTTTTGGTCAGCAACAAAAAAAGACAACCTAGGCCAACACCCTCTATCACCGCAACAGGGCAACACTTTTCAAGAAGACTGCGAGAAAAATGCAAGCACTAAAGCCACACCCAGATAGCAGCTTAGGGCAGAGACCTGTGCTGCACTCATTAGAGCAAGCCCCACAGGTCAGGGAACCCTGATTGCTCTTTGGGCTGACAGGGAGGGGGACTTGACCGCGGGAGGGGGAGGGGAATGGGAGGCGGTGGCGGGGCGGAGGCAGAAATCTTAAATAAATAAATAAATAAATAAATAAATAAATAAATAAATAAATAAATAGAATGTCTCCGAGGAAACATGGATAAGAATTTTGTGAGAGCCTGATACACAAAAAGATTTCATCTGAAGAATGTGTTCTGCTAAAGTCAAAGCCTATTTGAAGAAAACATGAGGCTATGGTGTTCTGACAGCTCCAAGTACTATCTCCCTGAGACCTTTAACATGTTTTCCGAGCTAACCAGCTGAGGCAGTAAATGGAAATGCACAGTTTTGAGCCAACCCATGTGATTTCAGCTCAAAGTTGTCATAGTTACCGATCTTCCCTAGACACTATTAGTACATTACAGTCTCTCTAGCCCGGTGCTTCTCAACTTGTGTGTCGCGACCCTCTGTTTTCTCAGGGTCACATAAAACAATCAGAAAACACAGATATTTACTTTACATTCCTAACAGTGGCAAAATTACTGTTACGAAGTAGCAACAAACATAATTTTAGAGTTGGGGGTCATTATAACAGGGGGGATTGGACTAAAGGGTCGCACACAGCATTAGGAAGATTGAGAACCACAGCCCTAGCCATTCTCTATCCCTCCCAGAAATCAGGCCTTGGCCCCAGCTGCCTGCTGTGACCTTGCAGCTCTCCTGGAGCTGAGTGGCCTCCCTCCTCTTTGCAGCTGCAGACAAAGCTAGTCTCTCTCTCAGACTCCAAAGAACCTTGAATTTTTTGTTTATTTATTAAAAAATTTCTGCCTCCTCCCAATCCCCCATTTCTCTCCCACTCCCCTCACTCCCCCTCCCTCTCTATTCCTAAGAGAAGTCAGGGTGACCTGCCCTCTGGGAAGTTCAAGGCCCTTACCCCTCCATCCAGGTCTAGAAAGGTGAGCATCCAAACAGATTAGGCTTCCAAAAAGCCAGTACATGCAAAAGAATCAAAACCTGGTGTCATTATCATTGGCTTCTCAGTCTGCCCTCTTTGTCAGCCACATTCAGAGAGTCTGGTTTGATCACATTCTCATTCAGTCCCAGTTTAGCTGGCCTTGGTGAGCTCCCATTAGATCACTCCCACTGTCTCTGTAGGTGGATGCACCCATTGCGGTCCTCACTTCCTTGCTCATGTTCTCCCTCCTTCTGCTCTTTATCTGGGCCTTGGGATAAGGACATGCCCTTTGTTCTTTGGGAATGAAAAGTCAGCCTATGGCCCCCTTAAAATCACATTGTACAGCACTGCACGGTGCAATGTGTTAGCTCCCCTAGGAACCAAAGGGTCTTTTCATTTAGGAAGTCACCAAGCTATCTGCTATCCCTGGTGGCTTTCTTTCCTGGTGAATCTCATCTTTGGACCTGACAGCCCACTCACTCTCCCTCCCTGCAGACATGGCTGCTTGTGGCCTTGATGCCATCATTTTTCCTAACAAAACCCAACTGAAGGGTAATTCATCACAGCTTCTGTTGTGTGACTAAGTTTTTCCTGGGGAGAAGCAACACATACACCTACTCATCCCAGATAGGGAACTCATGACAGAATAAAGCACAGGCACTACCAAAGCCCATCTTGGTGAATCGATTAATTGTTTTTTAATGTTTATTTATTTCATGAGCACTGGGGTATGTCTGTGTGAGGGTGTCAAATCCATCACTTGCAGCTGGATTACAGACTGTGGTGAGCTGCCATGTGGGTGCTGAGAATTGAACCCCAATCCCCTACTTAGCAGTCAGTGCTCTCAACCACTGAACCATCTCTCCAGTCCCGAACCAATGAGTTTCATTGAGGTTAGTTACAGGAATATGTGTAAGGGGTTACTTACAGGAGCTCAAATGACTCAAAGACAGCTGTATCCACAAGGCCCACTTCAGCATAGTGACAGCTCCCAAAGCTGGGGCCCTAGAAGAACATTGCACATCCTGCAGGCAGCTCCACAGGTTGGAGGGTGCCCTTCCCAGGTGTCCCAATGGGTTAAATCTTTCCAGGCAGCTGGGCTGGTTTCTGCTTCTCTTGGGCAGCTGGGCTTGGAGTCTTCTGTGCAGCTTGGGTCCTCTCGGGGTCTTCTTTGCAGCTTGTCTTGTCTGAGAAGGACGCTCGGAATCTTCATTGCTTACTCTGGGATGCAGGGGCCCAGTGGATTTGGTCAGTTTCAGGGACTTCCTGAAACTATTTTGAGTTTTTACCTTCTGCCTTAAGGAGCTTCCTGCATAGTGGGATGGTATAATCTTGGAGAAAACCATCACACAATAGCTTTCTTTCTATGGATCTGTCTTCTGTATATTATATAGCAACAGTCATCTATTTTGTAAATCCTATATTGTGGGAATGGGTTTCTGGCAGAAGGGTGTCTCTGTGTGACTTTTCCTGGGGAAACACACTCAAATATCTATTCATCCCAGAGAGAGAATTGAGGAGAGACTGGAGAAACATTCTTCCCTAGTCTAAATCAATGAACCAACTAAGTTTATTGAAGTTACTTACAGGCTAACGAGTGAGGGTTACTTGTAGGACAATGGATGACGCAAAGGCATTTGTATAACCCAAAAGGCCACTTTAGTGTGGCTGAAAACTCACAAATTTGCGTCCTTAGCGCTCCCAGTGTAACTGCAATGTCCTTCACCAATGAGGCTCCCTCTCTGGAGTTATTGCTTCTGAATCTTACAAGTTTTGAGCTTGTTGACCCTTGTTACTTCCTTTTAGTCCCTGACATTTAAATAATATTCATTCCTTCCTTCCTTCACTCATTCATTCACTCATTCATTCTTTCATCTGTTTATGTGTGTGGGTATTCTGCCTGTATGTATGTCTGTGCACCACATGCATGCAGTACCTGCAGAGGTCATAAGAAGGCATCAGATGCCCCAGAACTGTAATTACAGATAGTTGAGATCTACCACGTGGGTGCTAGGAATCAAACATGGATCTTTTGTAAGAGGAAAGTACTTTTAGCCATTGAGCCATCACTCCAGCCAGAAGTTCTTGATTCTTTCATTCCTCCTTCTTTCTTTCAGGACACAATGTTGCGATGAGAAGAAAAATACTTCAACAAGGTTGTGGTGAAGCTTAGAGGATATGTTCTGCATTCAGTAAATGATTATTGTTAGAAAAATAAAATGTTATGACACAATTAATACAAATTTACTTAGTAAAAATTTTATATATATATATATATATATATATATACACACATATATATGCACATCTGTCCTTTGGTGTTCAAAGAGAGAGTTGTTTCCAGGACCTTTATCAGAAACCAATAATCTCTAATAGTGGCGAAGTATTTATATAAAACCCACAAACATCGTTCCATAGATATCACATAATCGCTATATTCTTTCATTTATATATATGTATTACTCTGTGTGTGTATATGTGTGTGTGTGTGTGTGTGTGTGTGTATACTGTGTACAGGTGCCCATGGAAGTTGCAGTGTTGGATCCCTTGAAGCTGGAGCAACTGGCAGTTGTGAGCTGCCCGATATTGGTGCTGAGAACCAAATGAGGGTTCTCTGGAAACAGCAAGAATCTCTGTGGCTGTAACTTGGATGAAAAGAATTTCTGTGCTGCACGCTCAGTCTCAGAATTAAAGTGCTGAGTGCCGCTCCTACCTGACTGCCCCAGAGCTAGCACAAAATGGTACGTCCTCCATTTTGAAATTTTCCTGACTCAGCAGCAGGAAAAAACTGGCTGTTTTAAAATGCCGGCTTTCTGGGCTGTGCTGCCATTGCGATCTCTGTCTGGTTCCTGCAGGAGACAGAACTTTTGAATGGAGCATTTGGAATAAAGCTCTACAGCTTGCTTGATGGCAATGTGGGCTGCTGTGTGCCTGGAACTGTGTGTGCCTCAGAGGCACCAAATGACTCTGAGGCAGGAGCAGCTTGGCTCAGCTCTGCCATGCTGAACTGTGCTGGTCTCAGGCAGGAACTACCCTAATTACCATAAAAACAGCGCAGTTAAGGTTTCAACTGGGAAGGACACAGACAGTACCGTATTACCTGTACATGGTGCAAATTAAGTTTTTAAGAACTGCTTAACATTTTAAGAAATGCTCCTGGATAGTAAAAAAAAATGTTACAGATTCAGAAATAAAAGACCACATTGTTGGATGAATGTACGTAGGCTTGGGAGAGAGAAGAAAAAAAAATATAGAGAATAAAGTTCATGGCTTAAAAAAAAACGGTAAAGTCTTTAAAGAGACAGAGTACAGATAGTTAAGAGATTAAAAGAAATAAAGAAAAATAAGCCACGTAAAAATGGAAAATTCACAGAGAGTCTGGATTATGTACATTGTGTTTTCTTTAAAATTTTTGACTGTGAAGG
>NC_022026.1:55691535-55702778 GCF_000317375.1 Microtus ochrogaster
CTTGATAACTGTTTTGTTATATGTAATTTTGCTATGTTAAAGTTAAAGCCTTTCCCTTTTGTTTAAACAGAAAAAGGGGAAATAATGGAGGAAGGTCGTTGGTTAAAACAATAAAGAAACTGCTTGGCTGGCCCTCATAGGTTAAAACATAGGTGGGAGGAGTAAACAGAACAGAATGCTGGGAGGAAGAGGAAGTGAGCTCAGACTTACAGCTCTGCTCTCTGGAGCAGAGACGCCATGCTGCCCAGGCAGACACGCGCGATGAAGCTCCGACCCAGGATGGACATAGGCTAGAATCTCCTTGGTAAGCCACCTCGTGGGCTACACTAGAAATGGGCTAGTCCAGGTGAAAGAGTTAGCTGAGAAGAGGCTAGATAGAAATGGGCCAAGCAGTGTTTAAAAGAATACAATTTGTGTGTTGTTATTTTGGGACATAAGTTAGCTGGCGGCCCAGGGTGCTGGGGACACAGCCCCACTGCTTATATTCCTACAGTCTGTGACATCCTTGGCCCAGAAAAAGTTTCTGCTCTTGTACTGATGAAATCCATCCAGAGGGGTAAGTGTTTGCCCACCCAGCCTGCCAGTCTGGGAAGGGAATACAGGTCCCCTCCAATTCCTGCTGCAGGGGCTTCTTTGTTCCACATGACCCTGCCTCCCCAAGCCTGTCCTACTGTCTGAGAGGTCCTTAAGCCAGGAATAGTTCCTGCACATGCACTGAGTAGATGCATCCAGACAGTACTCCTTTCCATCAATGGGCTCCTTAGATCCAACAGTACAGCCAGCTGACAGGTCCTAAAAGAGGGCAGACCAAGAAAATTGTCCAAGTACACAGTCAGCCACAGCAAAGATTGGACCAAGATGCCAAGACACTTCTGGCTGCATCTGAAGGAAGAGATGGGCAGGCACCAATGCAAGAATTCCTCCAACAACCTGAAAAGCAATTTGACAACACTAGAATCCAGTGAATATGCAACAAGAATACCGAACACCTTATTCCAAAAGAAGTAGAAGAAATCAACTTTAAACATAACATTATGAAACTAATAGAATCTCTTAAACAAGATATAAAAAACTCCTTTAAAGAAATGGATGCGAAGACAAACAAAAAGTTAGAAGAAATTAATAAATCTCCCAAAGATAACAAAGAAAACCAAGTAAAGGCATTCAAATAGGTAATGGAAACAATTCAAGACTTGAAAAATGAAATGGAGGTAATGAAGAAAACAAACACAATCCAAGGAATGGCTGGATATGGAAAATCTGGATAAACGAAGAGGAACTACAGAGACAAGTATAACCAACTGAATACAAGAGGTAGAATAAACTATCTTAGATGTTGAAGATATTACAGAGGAAATAAACTCATTGATCAAAGAAAACAGCAAATCCAACATATTCTTAATACAAAACATCCAGGAAATCTGGGACACCATGAAAGACCAAACCTAAGAAAAATGGGGGTAGAAGATAAAGAATTACAGCTTAAAGGCCCGGAAAATATATTCAACAAAATTATAGAAGAAAACTTTCCCAACCTAAAGAAGGATATTCCTATGAAGGTACAAGAAGCTAACAGAACACCAAAAAGACTGGATCAAAAAAAAAAGCATCCTGTTGCCATATAATAATCAAACATAAAACATACAGAATAAAGAAAGAATATTAAGAGTTGAAAAGGAAAGGGGTCAAGTAACATATAAAGGGAACCCTATCAGAATTACACCTGGCTTCTCTATGGAAACCATGAAAGCCAGAAGGTCTTGGACAGATGTGCTGCAGACACTAAGAGAACATGGATGCAAGCCCAGACTACTACAACCAGCAAAGCTTGCATTAACCATGAATGGAGAAAAAAGATATTCCAGGAAAAAAACAGATTTGAACAATATGTAACCACAAACCCAGCCTTACAGAAAGTAAAAGAAAAATCACAACCCAAGGAACACAACAACACCCACAATAACACAGACATGTGACAACACTCCAACAGCAGAACTCAAGAAGGGAAACATACAAACACTACCACTAAAAAAAACCCGGAGTTAACAACCAGTGGTCATTAATATCACTGGACTCGATTCACTTATAAAAAGGCACAGGTTAAGAGAATGGATACAAAACAGTATCCATCACTATGCTGTTTACAAGAAACACGCCTCAACCACCTCAACCTCAAAGACAGACACTACCTCAGAGTAAAGGGTTGGGAAAAGGTTGTCCAATCAAACAGACTTACGAAATAAGTGAGCGTGGCTATACTAATATCTTACAAAATTGATTTCAAACTAAAACAAATCAGAAGAGATGGAGAAAGACACTCTATACTCATAACAACAACAATTCTTCAGTAGTAAGTCTCAATGCTGAATATCTATGTCCCTAATATAAAAACACCCACATATGTAAAAAAACATTACTGGAACTCAAATAACACATCAAACCCCACACTCTAATAATATGAGATTTTAATATTCCTCTCTGACAAATGGACAGGTCAAACATACAGAAACTTAACAGAAAACAAAGAGAACTATCAGATGGAATGAACCAAATGGACTTAACAGACATATATAGAACATTCCACACAAACACAAAACACTATACCTTCTTCTCAGCATCTCAAGGAACCTTCTTGAAAATTGATCACATAATTGGTAGGAAAGCAAACATCCACATATACAAAATTTGTAGTAACCACCTGTGTACTATCAGATCATCATGGAATAAAGCTAGAATTCAATGACAATTCTACCTCCAGAAAGCACACAAACTCATGGAAACCAAAGAGTTAAATACTGAACCACCCCTGGGTCAAGGAAGAAATAA
Organism: Microtus ochrogaster; assembly: GCF_000317375.1. NCBI lineage: Eukaryota > Metazoa > Chordata > Mammalia > Rodentia > Cricetidae > Microtus > Microtus ochrogaster. The sequence goes on from NC_022026.1 coordinate 55,694,362, forward strand.
AAAGAGAATTTAAAGTCTTTCTTGATTTCAACAAAAATAAAGACACAACATACCCAAACCTATGAGACACTATAAAAGCAATGCTAAGAGGAAAGTTCATACCACTAAGTGCCCACATAAAGAAAACAGAGAAAGCTCACATTAGAGACTTAACAGCACACATTGAATCTCTAGAAAAAAAAAGCAGATTCACTCAGGAGGAGTAGAAGACTGGAAATAATCAAACTGAAGGCTGAAATCAACAAAATAGAATCACAGAAAATAATCAAAAAAAAATCAACGAAACAAAGAGCTGGTTCTTTGAGAAAATCAACAAGATTGACAAACCCTTATCCAAACTAATCAAACAGCAGAGAAAGAGCATTCAAATTAACAAGATCAGAAATGAAAAAGGGGTCATAACTACAGACACTGGGGAAATTTAGAGAATCATTAAGTCTTAATACAAAAGACTGTATGCTACAAAATTGGAAAATGTAAAAGAAATGGACATTTTTAAAGATAAGTACCATATATCAAATTTAAATCAAGACCAGGTAAACAATTTAAAGAGACCTAAAAGTCATGAGGAAATAGAAGCTGTCATCAAAAACTTCCAAACCAAAAAAAGCCCAGGACCAGATGGTTTCAATGCAGAATTCTACCAGAACTTCCAAGAAGAGCTAATACCTATACTCTTTAATGTGTTTCACATAATGGAAACAGAAGGATCATTGCCAAACTCTTTTTATGAAGCTACAGTTACACTGATACCAAAACCACACAAAGACTCAACCTAGAAAGAGAATTATAGACCAACCTCACACATGAATATCAATGCAAAAATTCTCAGTAAAATACTGGCAAACAGAATCCAAGAACACGTCAAAAAAGTTATACATTATGATCAAGTAGCTTTCATCCCAAACATGCAGGGCTAGTTCAACATAGGAAAATCTATCAATATATTCCATCATATAAATAAACTAAAGAAAACAACCATATGATCATTTCATTAGATACTGAAAAAGCATTTGACAAAATTCAAAACATCTTTATGATAAAGTTCTTAGAGAGATTAGAATACAAGTTTTATACCTAAATATAATAAAAGCAACATACAGAAAACCGACAGCTAACAGCAAATTAAATGGAGAGAAACTTAAAGCCATTTCACTAAAATTATGAACAAGACAAGACTGTCCACTCTCACAATATCTCTTCAATATAGTGCTTGAATTTCTAGCAATAGAAATAAGACAACATAAGGAAATCACGGGGATTCAAATTGGAAAGGAAGAAGTCAAACTTTTGTTATTTGCAGATGATTTGATAATGTACATAAGTGACTAAAAACTTTACCAAAGAACTCCTACAGCTGATAAACTCTTTCAATAATGTGGCAGAATACAATATCGACTCAAAAAAATCAGTAGCCCTCCTACACAAAGAATAAAGAAGCAGAGAGGGAAATCAGAGAAACGTCACCATTCACAAAAGCCTCAAATAGCATAAAATATCTTGGGGTGTGATGGAGGAAGGTCATTGGTTAATTAAATAAAGAAGCTGCTTGCCCTGATAGGTTAAAACATAGGTGGGAGGAGTAAACAGAGCAGAATGCTGGGAGGAAGAGGAAGTGAAGTCAGACTCAACAGATCTGCGCTCTGGAGCAGAGACAACATGCTCCCGGCTCCTGGGCAGATGCGGGGATAGCTCTGCTCTCTGAGGCACACACGATGAAGATCTGACCCAGGATGGACGTAGGCTAGAATCTTCCCGGTAAGACCGGTGCTCACAGATTATTAGAGATGGGTTGATCGGGATATCAGAATTAGCCAGTAAGGGCTAGAGCTAAAGGGCCAAGCAGTGTTTAAAAGAATACAGTGTCTGTGTAATTGTTTTGGGGCATAAGCTAGCCAGGCAGCCGGGGTGCGGCTGAGGTGCTGGGGACGCAGCCCCACCGCTCCAATTACTACAGGGGTGGCACTAACCAAGGAAGTGAAAGATCTATTTGACAAGAACTTTAAGGCTTTGAAGAAAGAAATTGAAGAGGATACCATAAAATGGAAGGATCTCCCATATTCTTGGACTGGTATGATCAACATAGTAAAAACATCAACTCTACCAAAGGCAATCTCTAGATTCAATGCAATCCCCAACAAAATTCTTATTCTTCCAAGATCTTGTGAAAGCAATAGTCAACTTTATATGGAAAAATAAAAAACCCAGGATAGCCAAAACAAACCTATACAATAAAAGTACTTCCGGAGGCATTAGCATCCCTGACTTCAAAGTCTATTACAGAGCTACAGTAATGGAAACAGCTTGGTATTTGCATAAAAACAGACACGATGACCAATGGAATCGAATTGAAGAACCGGATAATAATCGACAAACCTATGAACACCAGATTTCGGACAAAGGAGCTAAAATTATACAATGGAAGAAAGAAAGGATCTTTAACAAATGGTGCTGGCATAACTGGATGTCAACCTGTAGAAGAATAAAAATAGATCCATATCTATCACCATGCACAAAACTCAAGTCCAAATGGATTAAAGACCTTAATATAAATCTGACCAAACTGATCTTGACAGAAGAGAACATGGGAAGTAGTCTGCAATACACGGGCACAGGAGACCACTTCCTATGCATAACCCCAGTAGAACAGGCAATAAGAGCAAAAATAAATAATTGGGACCTCCTGAAACTGAGAAGCTTCTATAAAGCAAAGGACACTGTCATTAAGACAAAAAAAGCAACCTAATAATGGGAGAAGATCTTCACCAACCCTGCATCAGACAAAGGTCTGATCTCCAAAATATATAAAAAACTCAAGAAACTAGAAATTAAAATTCTAAATAACCCAATTAAAAAAATGGGTTACTGAACTGAATAGAGAAGTCTCAACAGAAGAATTTCAAATGGCCAAAAGATAGTTAAATCATGTACATCTTCCTTAGCAATCAGGGAAATGCAAATCAGAACAACTTTGAGAAACCATCTTATACCTGTCAGAATGGCTAAAATAAAAAACACCAATGATATCTCATGCTGGAGAGGATGTGGAGTAAGGAGAACACTCATACATTGCTGGTAAGAATATAAACTTGTGTAACCACTTTGGAAATCAGTGTGGCCAGTTCTCAAAAAACTGGGAGTCAATATTCCTCAGGATCCAGCAATTCCACTCTTGGGAATATAACCAAAAGGTGCCCAATCATACTACAAAAGCATTTGCTCAACTATGTTCAAAGCAGCACTATTTGTAATATCCAGAACCTAGAAACAGCCTAGGTGCCCCTCAATAAAAGAATAGATAAAGGATGTGTGGCACATATACACATTAGAGTTCTACTTGGCAGTTCAAACAGTGACATCTTGAATTTTGCATGTAAATGAACAGAAATAGAAAACATTATCCTGAGTGAGATAACCCAGCCCCCAAAACATGAGCATGGTATGTATTCACTCATAATTGGATTCTAGCCATAAACAAGGGACATTGAGCCAATATTTCATGATCCTAGAGAAGCTGAATAATAAGGTGATCCCCAAGAAAAACATATATAGATCCTAATGGAAATTGGAAGCAGACAATATCACAAGACAAAATTTGGGTGCATGGGAGTAGGGATGGTTTGGAGAGAAAGGGAGAGAGTAGGGAGAAGGGAAGGATTGGGAAGAGCTTGGGGGAGTGGGATGGTTGAGATGGATGAATGTTAGATATGGGAGCAGGGAAGAAGATATCTTAATTAAGGGAGCCATTTTACATTGCCAAGAGACTTGGCTCTAGAGGTGTTCCCAGGTATCCAAGAGGATGTCCCCCACTAGGTCCTTGGGCAATAGAGAAGAGGATACCTCAACTGGCTTTGACCCATAGCCACACTGATGAATATCTTGAATATCACCATACAATTTTCATCCAGCGATAAATGGAGATAGAGACGGAGACGTACATTGGAGCACTGTACTGAGCTCCCAAGGTCCAGATGAAGAGCAGAAGGAGGGAGAATATGAGCAAGGAAGTCAGGGTGGCAAGGGGTTCATCTACCCACTGCAATGGTGTGACTGATCTAATGGGAGTTCAGCAAGGCCAGCTGGACTAGGAGTGAACAAGCATGTGATCAATTCGGACTCTGAATGTGGATAACAATGTGAGCTGACTGAGAAGCCAGTAATAATGACACTAGGATTTGATTCTACATATCCCAGCTTTTTGGGATCCTAGTCTGTTTGGATGCACACATTCCCAGCCCTGGATGGAGTGGGGAGTCTCTTGGACTTCCCACAGGGCAGGCTACCCTGCCTTCTTTTAGGACTCCAGGGTGAGAGGAGAAGGCCAGTGGGGGAGTGGGAGGGAAATGGGAGGAGGTAGAAATTTTGAATGCTATTATTTAAAAAGCAATAAAAAAAGAAAATGGAAAAAAGACATGGCATCATGAAATTGACAGGCAAATGTTTAGAACTAGAAGAAAAATCACCTGAGTATGGTAACCCACACCCAGAAAGATAAATATAGTAGGTGCACACTTAAAGGTGTAAATTATATTTTATTTAAATGATAACTTATAGTAGATGGTAGTACAAGTTTTCATTGCCAGCATGAGGGAGACAGGTTGATCTCTGTGCATTCCAGGCCAACCTAGCCTACATAGTAAGTTCTAGGACAGTCAGAATGACATGGTTACACCTTCTCTCAGAAAAATAAAAAAAACCAAAGAAACACAAGTAAATGATAACCAAGTGGGGAAGCATGGATCTCTGGAAAAGAAAGAAATTAGATTTTAAAGGCAGACTGGGCTAATTTGGGGATGGTAATGGGGTGGTGAATTAGGTGGGGGTGATGTGGTAGAGGGAGAGAGTGTGAAGAGAGAAGTTTCAAATTGAGTGCATTTGGGGATTGGTGTGGAAACCTAGTGCATTGAAAACTTCCTGGGATCTATGAAGGTCATTCTAATTTGGACTCCTAGCAATGGCAGACAAATATTGAGTATCAACTGGCTATCTGTGAAGCCAGCCAAGACTTCCAGTGATGGGACTGGTTTGATTTAGTTGAGTTCTTCATGAAGAGGGCATGATGAAAATCCTCAAAATAGACTGTTTCTAAGATAAAGGGTTGCACTCTGAAAACTGAGAGTGGAGCCCCATTGTTGAGGACAATACCCACACAACTCAATGAACATGGATAATCTGAACTTCTGTTTATGAGCAACTTATACCACTGTGTTCTATTCTCTTTGGTGTGGGAAAGTACCCAGTAGGTTAAGGAAAGAGAAAGTTAAACAAGAGAGACACTAAACCTCTGACCTACAATCTGTCCTGCCTGCCATATATGCAATGGTGGCACAAAAATGGTTGAGTAGCCAACCAATGTCTGATTTGTCATCCTAAGGCCCACTACATGAGAAAGAACTCATAGCAGACACTATATGGCTAACCAAGAATGAGAGATTAGATAGCCCAGAGACCTAGACTAAAACCAAACACCACTTCTCTTAAGAAAACTCATTATTCCCTAATGACATTCTGCTCTACTCATTGACCAGTGTTTTATCTAGTCAGTAGTGGCTTCTTCCAACAGCACATGGGAACAGATGCAGAGTTGCACAGTGAGATGTTATGTGGAGAGAGACTCTAAATTAGAGGTCTTCACCAAAACTCTTCCACCAGAGCTCAGGAAATCCCATGCGAGAGGAGGTTAAAGAGTGTAGAACCAGAGGGGATAGAAGACACCAGCAGAAAATTAAGCAAGGTGTATACGAGCTTAAGGAGACTAGTCAGCATGCCCAAGGCTAACCAGAATTTGTTCTAGGTCTGTTGAATATATGTTACAGATATCAAACAGGCTTAGTATTTATGTGGGACTCCTGACTATGAGAACAAGGGGTCTCTGAACCTTGTACTTGCTATCAGGACTCTTCTCATGTTGAACAGACATGTGCATCTTGGACATAATAGATTTGTCTCTATCCAAGTTTCTTTTTGTTGCCTTCTTTTTATCTGTTTAAAGCCTGATCTTTTCTAATGAGAGACAAAAAAAGAGTAGATCTGGAGGGGACGGAAGGTTGAAAGGAAATGGGAGGAGATGAATAAGGAAAAACCATTATCAGGATATATTATATGAGAAAGGAATTTATTTTCCATAAAACAACAAACTGTGTTGTTGAAGGAGAGAGAGTTTGCTTTTGGTCCCGGCCACCAGGCTTGTTTACACCTGGAATATCCCTGAAATAATCACACAGAAGATGTATTAATTAAATCACTGCCTGCCCATTATGTCTAGCCTCTTATTGACTAACTCTCACATCCTGATTTAACCCATTTCTAATAATTTGTATAACACCATGAGGTCATGGCTTACTGGGAAAGATTCAGCATGTCTGACCTGGCAACTCCATGCCAGTTCTCTCTCTGACTCTGCTTCCTTTCTCCCAGAATTCAGTTCTGTCTACTCTGCCTACCTAAGTGCTGCCCTATCATAAGGCCAAGGCAGTTTCTTTATTCAACCAATGAAACACATAGACAGAAGGACCCCCTACACCACTTCCCCTTTTACTGTTTAAACAAAAAATAAGCTTTCACTTTAACATAGTAAAATTACATATAACAAAACAGTTATCAAGCAAGAACTGCAGTTACAATATTTATATCCAGTTTATCTTTTATCATAACAAAGGAAAACTATAAGTATAACTATCCATTCTTCAACTCCATCAAAGACTCTAGAAGGATATAATATTACCTAAGTAAACTGAACGTGCATTATAAGCAACTTCCAGAACTCTAAAATTGACAGAGAAATCTCGCTGCCTGAACAATAACCCAAAGTTCTTCTGGACCATTGGGGCATCCATCTTCATCCTATAAGCCCATAGTATCCAGCAGAATTTTTCATGAAGCAGAAAAATTTGAAGACAGTTTAGTCACTTTCTTCTGTGTCCTGTAGAATGTGTCAAAAACTCTTTCATTAATCATGAACCCTGATGGATCATCTCACCTTTAAGCAAGTTCAGCAGTCATCTCTCTGTTTATGCATCAGTCCAGGCAATTGCAATTTCTTTCCCAAATGTCTAACCAACTCCATAAGGAGCCTCTTCAATGCCCGTCTTCCTATCGAAGTAACTTGGTCCTGCCAGAAGCAGAAGTGTCTCATTGTCATGAAAAGCCCTAAGTTATTAAAATGTTTTAAATGCCATATTCTGTAGTATTTGAGAGATATGAAGAATGTCTATCTAACTGAAACATATCTCTAAATATCTAGAAAATCTAACTACATGACTACAAGCTTGACTATTATCAATGATTATCCATTAACAACCTATATTTTCTAATTATACACTACATTTTTAAATGAACTGCACAATTAAAATACCTTAATCAGGCTCAGAAATATCATATAACACAATTGACCTTAAATTTATATCAATAAAGCAAAATCCATTCCAATGCAAATTATTCATCTCTATATCATATCCCATTTAAATATAAAAGAATATTTATAAACAATATTTGGCAATATGGGCACAGTTATTTCTCTTCAAACTTCTTCATGCTGTACAGGAGTGCTGTTAATCAGTCTTTCATGGTGTATCCTGTGAGTTAGGTTCATTTCAGTCAGCAGTTGGGGGAAGTAATTTTTTGAGGGTTTTTATGGTGACCTTTCAGGAGGGCATGATCTATCATACCATATTGGTCTAGAAGTAATCCACAGGGTCTCATCTTCTGTGGAAAAAAAGAAGAATATGTTTTCCAAAGCATCATATTCTTAGACCCAAATTCAGAAGTCATAATACCTTTATAATGTACATGCTGGTTTAGCTTAGCCCATACAATGAAATCTCTCTTTGTACTTAGCTCCTGCACAGTCAAAAAATTTAAAGAAAACACAATAATACACAGAATCCAGACTTTCTGTGAATTTTCCATTTTTACGTGGCTTAGTTTTTAATCTATGATTATCATTACTCTGTCTCTTTAAAGACTTTACCCTTTTTTAAAAATGTGTTAGCTTTATTTTATGACTCTCTATACTCTTTTTCTTTTCTCTCCCAAGCCTACATACATTTATTTAACACTGTGACCCATTTAGAGATCTTTTACATCTGAATCTGTCTTATTGTGAATCTGTAATTCTTTATTGTCTGGAAGAGCTTTTAAAATGCTAAGCATCTTGGTTGTCAGATGCTCTGGATGTTGTCTCTGCCTCTCTCCAATTTCAAAATGGTGGACATACCATTTTTGCTAGCTCTGGGACCACTGTGCAGGAGTCATGCTCAACATTCTAACCCCAAAAATGAGCGTTCAGCATATAAACTTTTTTATCTGAGTTACAGCCAAATCTGCTACACAGAGCACTGTGCAGTCAGGAAACATCTGTAACGGCATAAACGAATGCAGACAGATTGTAAATATATATATATATATATATATATATA
>NC_022026.1:55704270-55711300 GCF_000317375.1 Microtus ochrogaster
AATGTTGTACAAGATGTGCACCATTTCAGCTAACCAAGTTGGGATCGTCTTGTACAGCTGGTACCCAAAACAGGTCTTGTAGTAGCGCTATTAGTATCATGATGGTCCAGGCCACCAGGCTTGCTTGCAGCTGAAATAATCACACAGAAGATGTATTAATTAAATCACTGCCTGCCCATTATGTCTAGCCTCTTATTGGCTAACTCTCACATCTTGATTTAATCCATTTTTAATAATATGTATAACACCATGAGGTCATGACTTACTGGGAAAGATTCAGCATGTCTGACCTGGCAACTCCATGGCAGATCTCTCTCTCTGACTCTGCTTCCTTTCTTTCAGAATTCAGTTCTGTCTACTCTGCCTACCTAAGTGCTACTACACTATCAAAAGGCCAAGGCAGTTTCTTTATTCAACCAATGAAAGCAACACAGACAGAAGGACCTCCTACACCACTGTGTAGATAAGGATGTTTGGAATATTAGACACTTAATGAATCAAGAAAAAGAAGATTTTCAGAACCCCTTATTTCAATGTGTGTGTGTGTGTGTGTGTGTGTGTGTGTGTGTCTGTGTCTGTGTCTGTGTCTGTGTCTGCGTGTAAGGGACTGGGGGCCAAAAAAGGGCATGTGATTGTCTGGAGGGCTGGAGGGCATGGGATCTTTGCACTTGAGGGGTGCCCAAAAAGGCCTTCTGTAATTTATCCCCACTCCTCTGCAAGAGTGGTACATGCTGCTGGCAAGTGGCCGGCCATCTGCATTTTCTAAGCTCACAGAACTTTCTGGGAACTTTTTTGGTTTCTTCATAGTTACACAAGCCACACTGTACATCCTCAGGATTAGCCTGAGAACAAGTGGGATGAGCTTTGTGAATGGAACATACAGAAAGCTGAAGGAATCATGATTGTGAAATCAGGCTCAGTATGAGTTTGAAAGGCTTTGGACCACAAATGTGCAACCAGCTGGACAAATATTCACATCCTGTCAAGGAGTCATTTCTCCATTCTCTTCTACTTCATTGTCCAGATGTCACCTATGAAACATTCTCTCAAGCACAGTGCTGGAACCTGGGCCAGTGGTAGTATGTCTCTCACCAGCCCAGGTGCATGCAAAAGCAAGAAAATGGATCCTTCCTCCTAAGTGCAGCAAACACTCAGGATGCTGTAGATATCTTGCTGTATTTGCTTAAAAGCCACATTGAGCTCTGAGAATGCACTGGGGAAGGTGGAGAGATCCTACCATGGATGCTCTTCAGAACAGGTCAGTCACAGCATCCTGAACCTGGAATGTATCACAAACCCATTTAGGCACCCAGCAAAGGTAAGGCTGTATTCATGGGTGGATTTATACATGCCCTGACTTCTGCAGGTTTCTGCAAGTTTGGAAGAAGGTGTTCATCATTGTAAAAAAAAGGGGGGGGCGAACACTGAATGAGATTTGTTCAGAGGGAGGTGAGAAAGAGGAGGGAGCCCAGGGACAGATGGACAAAAGACTTATTGGGTGATAGGGAGGTCTACCATAGAAGATAAGCAGGGAATCATGGGGACACAACAAATGTGTCTTCATGGATGCCTTCTGGGGCTACATCTAGGGAAAAGGGTTTTATTGCTATGAAGAGACACCACGACCATGTCAAACCTTAAAAAAACATTACTTTGAGCAGGCTTACATGTCAGAAGTTAGTCCATTATTGTCAGAAAAATACAATGAGTGAGCGACTAGGCCTTACTTGAGCTTCTCAGATCTCAAAGCCCACCACAAAGTGAAACTTCCAACAAAGCCAAACATACTTCAAAAAGGCCACACCTCCAAAAATGCCACTCTCTGTGAGGCTATGGGGGCATTCTCATTCAGACCAGCACAGTTACAGAACCCATAGATAAGTCTTACACATGGCTGTTTCCTCTCAACCAACAATATAGACATGGAGAATGAAGACAGGGATGGGTGTGGTAGATCTCACCTTTAATGTCAGTATACAAAACATGGAGGCAGAGAAATCTCTGTGAAATTTCTTTCACTCTGGTCTACTTATGAATTCTGGGACAGCCATAACTACATTGTGTAGCTCAAAACAAAAACAAAACATAATAGAAACTGAAGACAGAATGTCTGGGTTCCCCTACCCACCTCACTAACTTTCATGCTCTTTAAGCTTGTTCTGACTTCTCTTCTCTCAGAGCTTGATATTCAGATATGGTCCCATGAACACTTTGATGGTTCCCACATGAAGTGTGCTCCTGTAGGTTTGACTAGCTCAGACATATGAATGGGGCAGTATTTGGCCCATGGTGCTGATCAGGCAGGATGGAATGCTACAGCTCAGGGGCATTCACCATGTTCTTGATCCATTCCTTGACAGGGAGCTGCACGGTGCCTCTTCATCCTTGTCTTAACTTCCACCTGAGTCAGTTAGCTATGGGAATGGCAGCCCATTTATCTTTTCCTGTTTTATCTGGATTTGAGGGACACACCTTCAGCAGGCATTGTAATTCTCAAGATCAGTGCTGGGATTCTGCTTGGAATCTATTGTTCAGGCTTTTGTGGTCAATTCTCAAGCACATCTGTTAGTGATTTTACATGGAATGCAGCTATGCACACTGAAGACGATATTTACATGCATGTATTTGTTCGTGTGTGTATGCACACACACACACACACATATATATATATTCAAACTCACTTAGAATTATATCATCGAAGTGAATATATGGTGAGTGAAATGTCACAATTCACTCTGTTCTGTTCCCTACAAGATAGATAGATGAGAGATGAGAGATAGATAGATAGATAGATAGATAGATAGATAGATAGATAAACAAGACAGGTGCTATACACAGTCTTGAGAATTTCATGGGTTCTAAGCGATGTTGCATTTCACTGCTTGTGTGAATGTACCCAGAACATGCAACATTGACAGGATGGCTGACACAGAAATCATAGCATCTGTCTAATGGTTAAAGGGTCCCACAGGTGTTCACAGCCCCTTCTACTTGTTACCACCAGAAGGAGAGGGACTGCCCCATCGGCACACCCTTGCTGAAAATCCAACGGTCCCTGTAATTTGTGGCCAGAGCCTGTGTCCTTGTCCTCCTTGTCTTTGCATCTCACAAACAGGCTCAGACCCCTTCAGGAAGCTGCTAATTTTGAGAAGGCTCTGAAATACTGAGCATGCTCCTCCACACTCTGACTTTAGGGCTGCATCCTATAGAATGAGGCTGCTCATGTGACAATCTCCTTCTTCCCTGGCTCTTTCTCTCTCTCCAGGTAACCTAGGCAACCACACACTCTATCCTGTCAGAAATTTCTTTTTTTTTTCTCGCAGGTTATTGATTTCCTCTGGCGCAGTGGTTTCAGGATGAGATTTAAAAACTACACCTCTGCCACCACCTCCTGTCCAGAGTCCTCACAGGGCCGCAAGCTGAGTCGTGACATTTGAGGAAGAGGTCTCTCCAAACTCTCTTGAGAGAAAATGAGAATGGTGGGGTGGGGAAAATGTCTATTTCACAAGAGCTGGGAGAGGGTGGCACGACACAGACCTAGAGGTAAATCATGTTGCATTGATGAAAGGTATTCCAATCGCGTCACCATGACAACTGCAATCAAGGCATAATTAGAGTCTCTCTTGTAGCACCAGCGTTTAAAACATGTGTGAGGGTTTGACAGCAGAAGCACCACACACCTAATATGCTGGAAAATGCTCATGAAGATGCTGCCTGCTACCTTGTGAGTGTGAGAAACACATCCTGATCTGATTATCCAGGAAAACACCCACCAGAGAGGGTGAGGCAGGCAGGGGGAGCATACTGTGGTTCGGGGTGCCATTATTCGGGAAAGGGCTAGTATTTTTTTTTTTGAGACAGGGTTTCTCTGTGGCTTTGGAGTATGTGAAGTAGAATTCAATTAATTAAAAGTTTATGGCTCCGGACTGGGGAGCCAAGGGGCTGGTAAGGTGTCTGGCACAAGGGCAAGAACTTCTGAGGTTGGATCCCTGAGCACTCACTCAAAAGGTAGCCTGGCGGGACACTCCCACAATCCCAGGGCTGACAGACAGAGAGAAGAGGATTCCTGGGGCTGGCTATCTACCTGATTGAGACACACTGGTGAGTTCTAGGATTATACAAGACAACTGTCTCAGAACACAGGATGGAGAGCAATAGAGCAACACACCCAGAGCCAACCTCGGACCTCCACCCACACAGGAATGAGGGCCCATAGTCACACACACGCACAGACACTCAGTCATCCAGTGCACACATATAATTGTATGAAGGAGATAAAGGCAATGAGTCAGTAGTCATGGTCAACTGAGGGCACCAGCAGGACTCAAATAATTGAGGACAAAGTAAAGGGGGCTACCTGGTCCCCACAGAAGACCTCCTCTAGGGGAAGCAAGGACCATGGGTGCCAACTCCAGCGACCACTTAGATGACTCTGGGAGTCCTTGGCCAAGAACACAGTGTTGTTATCCATATGAGGCATGATCTTTTACAGGGTATGGGGCAGTGGGGCTGGCAGCTGAGCCTGGGCCCTCTTGTCAAAAGAGCCTGTATCCAGCATGCCAAGAGAGTCACAGCACATCCTGTAGTTGGTTGAAGTGAGTCACTGGAATCTCCAGGGAGGTGGATCTTAGAGCGAATGGTTCAATGACCGCCATCCTGCTCTGTCACTGACTTTGAAACTTTACCATTGTGTATTCTAAAGAGCAGCATGTGCTGATGCTGGATGCAGAGGGGAGAACAGGAAGACCTGTAGGTAGATGAGGAATCAGGGAGGGGAAAATGTGACCAGAAGAAAACACAGCACCTACTACAGGAGATCTAGTGTGGAAAAGGAAAAACATGACCATTGCTGTGCCAAGGGGAGAAATCATTAAAAAGAAAGCAGGCAAACTGAACTATAATGACAATTTGGGTCATCACCTAGTCAGTCGGGGGACTGAAAAGATGTGTTACAAAATCTCTAATGTGAAAAAAAAAACAAGTTGCCTCCTGATTAGGGTGGAGACCACTACACAGTTTCTTCACCTCTCAAAGTCTCAGACAAAACCACATGGTGACATCCCAGTCCACATTAACAACAGGAGGCAGGTGATCATAGAAGAGAACATGTTCACGCATTTGGAACAGAGCATTTCAAGCTGTCCAGTACAAGCAGAACAGGACACCACAGACTTGAAAAGAGCAAATCAGTTCAATGTTAGACAAGTGAAAATAACTTGTACACCCTGACGCATCCCTCTGATCAGGCAGATATAGGTGCCCTGTCCAGGGACTGTAGGTCTCAGGGCATGTAAGAAGGAAGGACAAACAGTAAAGGAAGTGACACATCTCAAAGATTCTCTCCTTGTTTCCCAGTACACAGCAGGCTCTGCCTCTCATGGTTAAATGCCGAGGAACAAGTTTTACCCTGCCAGGATGCCTTTACCCTCAAAACTGCCAAGGCACCCCATAATGGCTAGTAGGGATGTGTTTTCAGGCCTCTAACAGCTCCCTCTACCATTCCAAAGGTACACACTGGCTGCTTCAGAGTGGTTGCTAGGCAGCAGCCTGGAGCAATGAGCCACATCCTCATTTGAATAAGGCCACATCCACCCCACCCACCTATGTAGCATATAAGCAGCTGAAAGGCTGGTCCTCTGATCACTTGAACAAGGGGTACATTATGCCCTCCCCATCATCATCAGACGCTTTTAGCAGCTAAGAAGAACAGAGTGTACAGACCCCCAATAATAAGCTGATAACTAATAAACACCTAGAAACTTGTGACTGCTGGATCTTGACCAGTAACAGCAAACTTGAGGGCAAAGTGGCCTCCCCAGCTTCCAGTCTATAACATGGGCATACCCAGGTCATGGATATTTATAGTGGCATTACTGGAAGAGTCATAAAGTCAGTCCCCACACAAATTCACCAATGATCACCAAATCTGGTGATAACAATATTGATCAGCAATGTCTAGCACTATGATGATTCCACCCAGACCCTCTTGCAGTATAGTCCATATCCCCTTCCCAGCCTGTCCATGCCGACCCCAGCACGCATAGTTTAGCTTCTTGTCTCTTTGCCTCCTCATCTTCATGAAACTATGCCTTTCCTGACCTGCCTGGGTGTCCTTAAATTTCTGTATTATTCAGACGAAGAGACAGGTTTGCAGTGGAGGTGTCATAAACAGGTGTGCAATTTCAAATCAACATTGCTAGAACAATGATTGAGTGAACACATAGGAAATTCTTCCAGAGATCCAGGATTTGGTATGGCCAAGAGTGAATCTTCTGTTCTTCTATGTAGGTTCACACCAATGGATGATTTACCCAATATAATACATTAGATAGCTGCCTTAAGCATACATTCTCTTACTTCAAATTTTGGATGCTGTAAGTCAATGTGCCTCTCCTATCCAGAGCATGGATCTCATAATACCTATAATTGCTATAATTCCTGTAATTCCTTTTGTGTGGGGGCATTCAATAAACTGACATCAAGAAACCATATAGAATACATGTATCTCTCTTATATGTGCATATATATGTATATGTGTGTGCTATAAATGTGGGTAGCATTGCATTCTTCTGGATCGTAGAGGAAATGTTTTTAACTTATGCTGGTTAAATATGATTTTAGCCATAGTTTCATATGTGGCTTTCAGTGTATTGATGATAGCTCCATGTGGCATGCAGTGCCGTTATTGTACTGTGGCACTTCTTTCTACTCCAAATTTACTGAGAGTTTTGATCTCGAAAGTAGGTTAAATTTTATCATAATTTTAATTTTCTATGACCATATTATTTTGTACTTTGTAGGGAGCCAGACAGGACCGCCATTGCAAGATGGCACCGCATCCTGTCTTGCCGGTTATACTCCATATTTGGCGATGCCTTTGAGAGCTGCCTGTCCCCCACTTCCCGCATGCGCGGTGAATGGGGGTCCCTGGGCCTATCTCGATGCAGTCTGGTGTCAGCTGATGGTGGCAACCAATCACAGGGAAACCCATGTGCCAATTCCATATATAAGCAGCTGCCTTAGTGCTCTC
>NC_022026.1:55713022-55714096 GCF_000317375.1 Microtus ochrogaster
GACAAAATATTGACTATGATCAATGTTTCTTATACTAAATAATAGATTCATTGATAATTTTAAGATTGATTCCTGGACAATTGTGTTTACCTTTTTGCACCCCCCTAATATAGGGGTCAATCCTAGAGGGCTACAACCTAACGCGTTGTGGCAAATGGATGTTACCCCTGTGCCTAAATTTGACAAATTAAAATATTTGCATGTATCAATGGATACCTTTTCTGGCATTATTCATGCCACGCCCCTAGCGGGAGAAAAGATAACTCATGTAAAAACACATTGCCTCGAGACCTGGGCTGCTTGGGGAAAACCCCTGCGCCTTAAGACAAACAATGGCCCGGCATATACCTCCCATGGATTTCGTGCCTTTTATGCACAGCTCCAGGTGACCCACATTATGGGTCTTCCATACAATCCACAAGGACAAGGTATTATGGAGAGAGCCAACAAAAATATCAAAGAGATTCTGCAAAAACAAAAAGGGGGAATAGCTGAATCCGCTTCCCCCAGGGAGAGAATCTCCCTTGCTCTCTTCACACTTAATTTTTTAAACCTGAATGAGTCGGGTACTGCAGCAGCTGAAAAGCACGCAGCAGGCCCTATGTAACAAAAGGAATGTGTGATGTGGAAAGATGTATTGGATAACAAATGGTATGGACCGGATCTTGTGGTGGCAAGATCCAGGGGAGCTGTATGTGTTTTTCCACAGGGCCAAGAGGCTCCACTTTGGGTTCTGAGCCGGCTGACACACATGATCAAGGAAGTTCCTAAGGATGAGGCTGAGTCTCTGGAAGAAGATCCTGCTGATATCCCTGATGGAGTATATCCAGGGGAAGGTGGAGCACAGTTGGGGAATCCTGTCAGCCTTCCCAAAGGCGATGCCTGTTTGGCATGATGCCATAGTTTTCCCCAGATTTTTACCACCAACAGAAACCTTGATTTACCATTTTTAATGTATAAGTCTAAAGTGACCCCTTTAGGAGAAGCATGTAACATTACAGAGGAGGGGGTCCCTGTGCTTTCAGTTGCATGGGCATGTTTTTGGCAAACTGCCTGGGTGGCTATGTGTTGTGC
>NC_022026.1:55719310-55735920 GCF_000317375.1 Microtus ochrogaster
TAAAAAAAATAAAATGCATATTAAAGGTGATTCGCATGCAATCTCACACAAAATGAGAAACATGCTATTGGAAACTGTTCAAAATGGTTCTTATTACAAAATGATAGTCAACTTAGCTGAACTCTGTTATATTGAATATAAAACAAAACTGGTAAGGGATGAATTCAGACATCTTCACTGACATGCACTTGAGGTCCTCCTGACAGGGTAAGTACTCAGCTACAGCAACTAAGAGCACCTCCTCTGAATGTTTGCTATGTTCCTTTTTAAATGGTGGGCCTTGCCCACCTCCTTTCTCTTCCTAATTCCCTTCCTTCCTTCCTCCCTCCTTCCCCCTCTCTCTTTTTCTCTTTCTATCTCTCTCTCCTCTCTTTTACCTCTCCTATCCCCTGAGACTGGTCTCCCCTCTCCCCCCACTTTCCCATTCATTTTCGCCCAATAAAAACCCCTCCACCTGAGCTCTGTCACATGGTGTCTTTCTCTCATCCACTGCTTTTTGTAAAGTTACAACAATAAACTTTGGTATTAATTTGAGAAAATTCCTCCTTTAACATTATTATTACTGTTAATTAACTAGTCATTTTAAAAGGTTTCATTGTGACTTTTTTGCATGATTGTATTATGCTTTGACAAGAATCACCTTTCCTCCATTATCTGAGGGAATCACTAAGCAAAATGCTGAACATATAACCTTTATTTTTCTTACTACAAATAACAAAATAGGAAAAAGATGAATTGAAAAAATTGTTAAAAATGGATACAAACATAAATATTTAGAATATTCATATTGTATTTTAAAAGCATATTCTAGTATGTATACTATTATACCCAATTATGGCATTCCCCAAGAACATCACTAAGCAAAACCCGTATGCAAAAGCAAAGAGCCTTTATTCATTCAAGTCTGAGCTGGGACCCTCTTGTGTGTCCAATGCAGCAGTGCAAATGAAGAGGTCCAGTCCTGGTGGGGTAGAGTTGCTTTTTTTTTATCATAGCAGAGGTTGGGGGTGAGGGAGTTTTCAGGTTTCAAACCCTGACTAACTGTCATTTGTCTAGGGGTGTTGTGGTGAAGGGAATAGGTGAGTTCTGGGTTCAAGGAATCTGGTGATCTCATTTAATCTTACAGAACATTTAGTATATTCAGAATGTCAGGTACTTGTCCTTAGATACTGCTCTGTCCCTGGATGGTATCAGCTTATGGCTTTCCCTGGAATCGTGTGCTGATTGCCAGGGAATGGAAACTCAGGCCTACTCCTTTGGCTGGTCTCAATCAAGCCTCTCATGGCAGCTGTGCAGCTTGGACCCCATATATGTGTCCAGGCTTCCCTTAACTCCATATACATCAAAGATGAGGTTGAACAAATTTCTAAATACACGATTACTAAAATGATGAGAAATATTCTGTAGTTTGTATCTTAGATATTCTTTAAAGGTTTATATTATAAAGGCGCAGTTCCCAGTATGACTCTGTGGGAAACATTAAGAGATTTAACATAGTGGATGGTTATCAGGTCATGTGGTATGTTATTCCTCATAGCTTGCTCAGCCTTTGTCTTAGTTAAAGTTTCTTTTGAGTGTTTTCAAGACATGGTTTCTCGGTAGGTATGGAGCCAATCCAGGAAATTGCTCTGTAGACCAGGCTGGCCTTGAACTCACAGAGATCTGCCTTACTCTGCCTCCCAAGTGAAGAGACAGCATCATCACAAGAACTCTTATAAAGATGAAGAAAATCATTTAATTAAGGTACTGGCTTACAATTTCAGAGGTTTCGTCCATTCTCATCAGAGCAGGAAGTATGATGGTTGGGACTATGGTGTTGTGCAGGCAGATATGGTACTGGAGAGGAATTGGGGCTTCTACATCTTGCACAGGAAACAGGAAGTGGCTCAAGACACTGGGTGCTATCTTGAGAGCATATATGAGATCTCAAAGTCCACAATGACATATTTCTCTAACAAGGCCATACCCACTCCAATAAAGCCATACTTCCTAATAGTACCACAGCTTTGGGAGCCATTTTTTTTCTTTTTGATTTTTGAGACATGTTTCTCTGTAGCTTTGGAGCCTGTCCTAGAACTCACTCTGGAGATTGGGCTGACCTTGAACTCACAGAGATCCCCCTGCCTCTGACTCCAGGGTGCTGAGACTAAATATGTACACTACCACCACCTGAATGCCATTTTCTCTAGAACTATCTCAGTCTGCAGAGAGGGAGAGGTTCTCAGGAGCCCCTCCTGTGTCCACAATGGACTGTTCTATAGCACTCTGCTTGTTTACTTCTTTATTGGATGTGGGAACACGAGGCTTCCAACTGTGCTTACATCTTTATGCATCTCTCTTCAATTCTGATATTTTTGGTACATATATGTGTTCATAATTATTGTATCTTCTTCATAAATTAGTTTCTTTATCAAAATATTTTGTCTTTACCTCATTATAGTTTTTGAATAAATTCTATTTCATTAAATGTTAATGTAGATATACCAGCTTTCTTGTTATCTTTGAACTTTTTGACTGCAGAGAAATATTTGATTCTGGGGACTACTAAGCTAAACCAACATGTATATTTTAAAGGCATCTTTACTTTGCAATTTGAGTCAAAGGAAGTGTTGCTTTGGAAAAGAGGTTCTTCTTTTGTTTCCACAGAGGATAAGAACCTGTGGATTCATTCCAGACTAATGTGGTTTGATAGACCAAGAGCCTCTGAAAGGTCACCTTGAACACCCCTCAAAAAATTACTTCACCCAATAAATAGTAGGAAGAAGTTTGGAGAAAACTGTGCCGAAATGCCCCAAATATTGTTTATAAATGTTTCTTTATATTTAAAGGGGGATATGCTATAGAGATTTGCATTGGTAAGGATTTTGGTTTATTGATACAAATTTAAGGTCAATTTTGTTATACTGTGTATATGTATTTCTGATCTTGATTAAGGCATTGTGTTTGTCTGGCTCATTCAAAAATGTAAGGTATAATTAAGAAATATAGGTTAATAGGTAAGGATTTTGGTTTATTGATACAAATTTAAGGGCAATTTTGTTATACGGTGTATATGTATTTCTGATCTTGATTAAGGCATTGTGTTTGTCTGGCTCATTCAAAAATGTAAGGTATAATTAAGAAATATAGGTTAATAGATAGTCATCTAAAATAGTCAACCTTGTATTCATGTTAGTTAAGTTTTCTAGATATATAGAGATATATTTCATTAAGATAGGTTGTTGAATTAGGAGCGGTGGGGCTGCGTCCCCGGCACCCGGCCGCCCGCATGGCTAGCTTAGCTTATGTCCCGAAATAATTACACGGAAACTGTATTCTTTTAATCACTGCCTGACCCATTAGTTCCAGCCTCTTATTAGCTAGCTCTTACATATTAATCTAACCCATTTCTATTATTCTATGTAGCCCACAAGCCGGCTTACCAGGAATGATCTTAACCTGCATCTGCCTGGAGTTGGAGAACCATGGTGACTCCCTGACTCAACTTCTTTCTCCCAGCATCCTGTTCTGTTTACTCCACCCACCTAAGGGTTGGCCTATCAAGGGGCCTAGGCAGTTTCTTTATTCCTTAACCAATGAAATCAACAGATTGATATATGACACTCCCACATCAATAGGTATTCTTTAAATCTTTCAGAGACCTTCAGAATATGGCTTTTAAAACGTTTTAATTACTGAGGACTTTTTATGACAGTGAGACACACTTGCTCCTTGCAAAACCAATTTACTTCAAGAGGTTTATGGGCATTGAAGAGGCTCCTTATGGATTTATTAGCCATTTGGGCCAAAAAAAAACCCCTGCTTTTGTCTGGGCAGCTTAATGTTATGCTGTATAAACTAGACATACAGGACCCATAGAAAAATGACTGCTAAAACTGCCTAAAGAAAGTGAAACAATCCTTCATGGTTTCTGCTTCATGAAAGAGTCTGCCAGACATTCTGTAGGACACAAAAGAAAGTGACTGTTAACTTCCAGTATAGGCGGAAATGTCTTTGAAATTTCCTGTTTCATGGAAGAATCTGCTAGATACTATGGGCCTATAGGGCAAAGATGGATGCCCCAACGGTACAGAGGAACTTTGGGTGACTGTCCAGGCAGCGAGATGTCTCTGTCAATACTAGAGTTTTGGAAGTTACTTATAATGTACTTCATGTTTACTTAGGTTATATTATATCCTTCTGTGGTCTTTGATGGAGTTAAAGAATTGATATTTATAGTTTTTCTTAGTTATGATAAAAGATAGAGTAATATAAATATTGTAACTATAATTCTTGCTTGATACCCATTTTGTTATATGTAATTTTATGTTAAAGTTAAAACCTTCCTTTTTATGTAAATAGAAAAGGGGGGATGATGTGGGATTCCCCTGTATGCTGTGAATATGTTTTGTTAATTAATAAATAAAACAGGCTTGGACTGATAGGGCAGAGTAGAGCAAAGTGGGGAAAACTAAACTGAATGCTGGGAGAAAGGTAGGCAGAGTCAGAGATAAGCCAAGTAGTCCTAACTGAAACAGAAACTAGAATTTTACCTGATACACCACAGCCTCATGGAGATACACAGATTAATGGGCATAGGCTAAATTAACATGTTAGAGCTGGCCAATAAGAAATTAGAGCTAATGGTCAAAGCAATGATTTAATTATTACAATTTCTGTGTGGTTATTTTGGGTCTGAGCTGCCAGGCAGCCAAGAGACAAATAAGCAGCCTCTTATTTCACATACTCACCCTATGGGAAAAGCCACCTTACAGAAAATGTACCAGAAACTTCAAATTGATGATTCATCAGGCCTATCAACATTTCCTCATAGATAGGGAAGGAATAGCATCTATCTTCCAGTGACTGTTGTAGTAATCAGTTTTCAGGGTAAGGCAAATAATTTTCTTCAGGGGTGCAACCACTGATAAGTTGCTTTGCCTCCAATAAATCATCTCCTATTCATCTTGAAGCAACAAACTAATTGGTTTGTTATTAATTAACATAAAAATAAAAGAGAAAAGCAAGGAAAGGACTTGTTGGAAAGAAAGGGTCCCATGAGAGACAGAGGAAGATGAGAGAGGGGAGAAAAGTGAAAATGACTAAACTTTATTATCTAAATATATGAAACTATCAAAGAACAAAAATATTCTTAGGAAATTGCCAAATCGAGACCCCAGATGTTTCATCTGTGTTATGTTGTCCAGAATGGCGTTAACTTGTATCAGACACATAGTTGTATATGCCTCATCTTTAATTGTTTACAAAGATGTAATCAAATCTACCACTTGAAGGTGGTGTGGATCTCCAACAGGCTATAATATGCCTGAAAATTAGGTCCATTGGTGCATTGCTTCAACTCAGGGACTGTTAAAATGTGGTATACTCAAGAAACCTGCCTAAAAAACAAATACATGTTTGCAGTCTGGATCATGTAATCTTTGACTGTATGACATATGAAGATTGCTGGAGACAATAATACAGTGTACATTTTGAAAACATAATAGATTAAAAATAAGCTTGCTGTGTCCACTAAGTTCATTGGAGCCTAAAAATATTAACATTGATCCATACATGTTGGTATACAACATCAAGTCCAACAACTGGGAGGCAGAGGCAGATGCATCTCTGTGAATTTGAGGCCTGCCTGGTCTACAAAGCAAGTTTCAGGACAGCCATGGCTGCATCACAGTAACCCTGTCTCAAAAACCAAAACCAAAGCTAAAAATGTTAATATTCGTAATGGGAAGTATTTAGCTATGGCTGCTGAATGAAAACCTTTCTAAAGCTAAACTACATGCTATCAGCAATTAGGGCTTTAACCCCTGCTCTAAAATAATAAGTAATATGGAAAATATGTGTAGTTCAGTCTGGTAAGACATAAGTCATCATTGTTCCATCCAGAGTCCAAAGTAATCACCACGTCCTTCTAAAGTCCAAGACCAAATTGCCCTATGTGACCTTTGATTTCATCCTTTTCTTCACCTCATCCACAGCAATTGTCAAGAGCAAACACTTTTAAATTGGAGCCTTGGGAATTTATCCAATGCCATATAAAACTGCTGAGTAGATTGTGCTTTGTTTGGTGAAATACTTTGACTATAATGGCTCTGTTAGGCATGGATGCCCAAAATCTCTGTTCTATGGCTTCCAAACTCAATGGAGGCAAAGGCTACTGGAGGTACATGAAAGTTGTGACTCATTTTACTGTGAGAATCAACATGATTATATATATATATATATATATATATATATATATATATACATATATATATATATATATCGCATTAAATGATACTTCCACATCAGAATGCATCTTACACGTACTGAGAACTGTTGTCTGTAGTTCATGGGACAAGGCAGTAGTGATTGTGGACCATTGCTTAAAGCCTACCTGTTTCTTCTTGGTTGATCCAACAAAATAAACATACTCTTAGAAAGAGAGAGGAAAAATCAAATCCCTTATATAATACTCAATGAAAGTAATGGTAGTAAGAATAATCTTCCCAGCTCCATCAAATCTCTAAGAGGAGCTGAAGTCTTGGAGCAAATTGTCAAGTTCATCCCATCTATGGCCTGAGCTGTTGCAGATATAATGACTGTAAGACCATTTTAGAAACTGATGGCACAGGCAACACAGTTTTAGACATTTATTATACCTTCTTTTTATACTATTGCCACCGGTGAATTAGGATATACTTTCCCTCACATAACAAAAGCTGTAATGTGACTCACTATGCCTTGTTTTTCCTTGTTTGTTTTGAGACAGGATTTCTCTGAAGCTATGGAGCCTGTCCTGGAACTAGCTCTTATAGACCAGGCTGGACTCGAACTCACAGAGTTCTAGGATTTAAGGCATGTGCCACCACTGCCTGGCAGGCCTTGGTTTTTTTTAATTGCCCTAATGGAAGCATGCTTTAAAGAAAAATATGCTTGTTACCCCTCTCAGGGAAATTCAACCCCAGACTCTTCTATCTACAAAATTACTGGCTAGATGAAAGTCATTGACTCACAAAACTTGGGCTAAGTACTTGAGCCTGGTTCATCCATGTGCAGTATAACTGAATCCTGAGATTGTCTGTTGCCTTGACATGCATGGTAAATCTCACTGGGATAATGTATGTCAAAACATTTTCAGAACTGAGTTTTCTCAGTTTCTACAACTTAAGGCTATTTTCTCAGGTCTCAGTTATATTCCACTAGATCAGAGGTTCTCAACCTTTGGGAAATGACCCTTGGAGTAGAACAGCATTTTCACAGGTATTGCATATCACCTAGCCTGCATATCAGATATTTACATTATGATTCATAACATTAGCATAATTACTGTGATGAGGTAGCAATGAAAATTATTTTACAGCAGGATGTCACCACTTCATGAAGAATTGCATTAATGGATCACAGCAACAGGAAGGTTGGGAACCACTGTGCTAAATGAAGTTTTGTATACTTTGGCTGACTCACAGGATATTGGAAATGGACTAGTTATTAGGTCTGCCATCTGGGGCTGGAAAATCTAGAAAAGAAATTTCTACTGCTGCTGCTGCCAAACCTGAGTTTTCATGCATATGATCACCACACTAATAAAACACTTTCTGATGAGACTGAAATCATGACCTAGAATTAGCATGCACTATCTAAATTGTTATAATTTGTGTCAGGATCCATCTCTGTACTGTACATGGTAACATACTTTCAAAACAGAGATTAAAGTGTACACTTCTACTCCTACTGAAGTTTACTACTAGATGCTAGGTTTATTAATTTTTTCAAACTCTGTCTATAAGTGGGAGTTGTCACACTCTGTGAGGCATTTCCTCTGCCACGGTTACTAACACATTGGTTGTACTAGATTTTATCTTATCTCCTTTAGTGCTTGCCAGTTGTGTCTTACTACCACTAAAATTTTTCAGATGAGTGTCGTTGATCCAATCTAGCAAGCCAACGCTGGATACAATATCATGGTCATTGATGCTAATGCAGTCATGAATTTATATTTTGACGTCATTTTTCAAAGGTGTAACTCGTGTCTTAGTGACTTACCTCTTGCTGTGATCATACATCCTGATCAAAGTAACTCATAGGAAGAAAGAGTTTATTTTGAGCTTCTGGTTCCAAGGGGTTAATATTCCGTGATGCTGAAGTGGTGGTAGCAAGAAGCAGGCAACTGAAGTAGCAGCTGAGGGCTCATGTCATGAACTGCAAAGAACCTGAGAGTCCAGCACACTTCTTTAGCAAGGCCACACCTCTTAAGTCTACCAAATAAGGACAGAATTTTCATATGTGTGACATATATGGAAAGCATTTAAAGTGCCACATTCTTATTTAAATATCACATGTATAACATTGCCTTTTTGTCTTGGAAGTATGTAATCTTTTTTTTATACTGATTTTACAGGGTATTGCAGTTAAGAGACTGCATGATGCAGGGCCATAGTAGGCCATACCTTTAATCCCAGAACTTGGGAGTCAGAAGCAGGAGGATCCCTGAATTTAGGGCCAACCTGGTCTACTGAATGCATTTCAGGACAGCCAGGGCTTCACAGAGAAACTCTTGGAAACTGTAGATTTATGGCTACAAAAATCCAAATTAAAAAAATAAAGAGACTGGGCAGTGGTGACTCATATCTCTAATCCCAGCACTTGGTATGCAGAGACAGGTAGATCTCTGTGTCAGGACTGTCCCACAGAGAAAATAGCATGAATCTTAGAAGAGACTTTGAAATGTCACCATTTTCACTTGCAGAGTTTTGGACATTTGAGGCATTTGAATTGTTTAAGAACTGTCTCATTATTTGGCTAATATATGAAGATGTATATAAATATGTTTTAGACATACATTCTGCCATGGATTATAGTTAAATTTAGTTGAATTTCTTTTGTATTTTCAAATATTCCCTTAATTTGCTATTAGAGATTATGTGCACTGCAACGGAAGTATTCTCTGTCTTCTGAGTTGCTTGATTTTCTTCAGATTAATCCTCCAATGAGAATGATACCTAACAATTTTATGCTTCCTTCCCAGATTGGGTGTGCATAGTAATATCATGTCCAATAGGTAATGAGAAAATTATCCAAAAATGATGATAATTCTTTTGTTTTATTTTTAGCAGCCTGGAAATACTCCAGACAGTTATGTTAGAATTGCAGAGAGTTAAGAAATGAACTTTTGATAATGAACCAATTGATAGCTAATTCAAAAGTTGTCATATATATTGAAATTTATCTGAGTGTTCAAATGGTATGTATATGAAATAAGGCTTGCTCTTGCAGCATGTCTGAGTAATATAGAGGTCTTTATACACAGAAAGGTTTTAAGGTGCATTGCCTACATGACACCCTGTTCCCCACATTCTGAGCTTCAAAATGGAAAAGGGTATTTGTTAGTTCCCGCCATCACAGCCACTTGTCTCTGCTGTCAAAGCAGGTCCCTCTTCACCTGTCACCAGGTGCCTTTCCACACTCAGCTATGCAACATGTGCACCCTTTATAAGAGCCCATGAGGCACAGCTCACCCTCCTCAAAACTCTTTACCTCTCTTGTCTCTCATCTCAATTGCCTCTTACTCTTCTCTTTGCGTCTTCTTCCCTCTCTTGCCTCTTCTTTTCTCTCTTGCTTCTCTTCTTCCTCTTTTCTGACTGTCTCTCTCAAGTCCCTACTCCAAAAAGGCCTTTCACTCTTCTGCTCTCCCACGCCCCCAGTAAACCTCTTTCACTAACTCTGTTGCATGTGTCGAATTTCTTAGTGGCATACCTTGGCAGGGCCCACTGAAAGACACTCACTATCACCTTTCTTTTTATTTATCCTTTCATTGGTGCTGAGACTTAATAGGTTCTCCTGGTGTTTGGTCTGGCCATGCTGGTACCCTACCTGCTCACTCTACTTGCAACAGATCCATTGTCTTCTGCCTGCAACAGATCTGCTTTCTCGGTCACTGAAGGTTTTTGCCTTTTATTCAATACCAGCGATTAGATCTCTAGTGAGGCTGCCCACATCTGACCATTAACCTGGATGTGAGGCTTCATTTCTTGAACACATTCCTCCCTTCACCTTCTCGCTTTTCATGAAGTCTGGTACTTAACAACTGTGTGTATCTCGGGTTCAGAGTGCTTGGCCCCTGTTCTTGCTTGACGATGGAAATACTGAACAGCGTGTACACACTCACTGTGATCTTTTCTGTATCCTGAAAACACCAGGTCATTCAGGCTTTGGACTTTCTTCCTCTACCTCACTTTTGGGAACTGTGTCATGCACCTCCTTGCTCCATTGGGATGTCTTTTGGAGACCCACTGACCACTGCTTTCAAATCAAACCTGGCCCCAGTATACTGTGGACAAGGCAGTCATGGAACTGACAAAGAATTCTCTACTCTTTTTCTTTGTCCAAGACCTGTTTGTGTGTCCCTGATCTCCCTCTCTAAACTTTGTCAATGTCCGGTCTCTGTTGCAATGTGGGAATCAGAGATGAAGAGGCCAGCTTCATCTTGCTCAGCATATGCCAGCTCTCCCTGCAAAATCTGCTAATATAACCCTCAATAAGGTATGTAAGATGCAAAGGAAGGGCCTGCTTGGTGGCCTAGGAACCCAAGGTTATATACCTCTTTAACTGTTTAAGGGTGAAGTCTGAGAGGTGTCGTGCTAGGGTCTGGAGGAGGGCCTGTTGGAGCTCCTGAAAGGGCTTAGTATTGGCATGAGAAGGGGTGTAACATGGAGTTCTGCTTGTTGGGGTTTCTGTCCTGCCCAGTTCCTACAGCCACTAAGGTCCCAATGATCACCAGAGGTCTACATAAGTTATAAACTGATTCTCCCATCATTTCAGGCTTCGTAGTAGCTCTTATTCTTATCTATGTTAGCCACATGGCTCGGTACCTTTTTCAGCAGGGTAGATCACATCTTGCTTCTTCCATGGTCTGGGCAGGACTGGGGAGGGAGCTTCATTCTTCCCAAAATACTCCTGTTCTCCTTGCCCCACCTCAACTTCCTGTCTGGTTTCCTGCCTATACTTCCTGCCTGGCTATCGACCACTCAGTGTTTATTTAAAACATAACTGACAGATATAGAATTGTTCTCCCACTCCAAAGGGGTTCATGTGAGGGGTCAAGGGATGGGCAAGATGGGAAAAAGAGGGGATCCAGGAACATAAGAAGCCGTCTATTCCTAGGAATGATAAAATTTCCTCTTTAGTAGAGGGGACTGTGAGACTGGATTTGGTGTTTTCCATCCAAGGTCATGACTTTGTGGGTTGGGGTAATGGTTAGTCCCAAGTAGGTGACTTGAGGGGCTGACAGTTGGACCATAGAAGATGAGACTCTATAGCCCCGGTTGGACAAGAAATTTGGCAGAGCAGAGGTGTCAGTTTGACTAATTTGTAGGGTAGGTGTTTAAAGAGGACAATGAGGGCAATGGGCTTGTGAGTTTATGTGTCTCCAGAAAGCATACAGGGACAGTGGATATATGAATGGAAGTACACAAATAGGCCGGGAACAGTGGGCATGTGAGTGTACTTGCCTATGAGGCCAGTGGGTATGGGAGTACATTGACTGCAGAAGCAGCAAGAGCAGGGCATTGGGCATGAGAGTGAAGAAATATGAAGAGTGTAGGGTGATAAACTATTTGCATGTTATGGCATATTATTGTGAGGAAAGAGAAAAACAGGGAATGAGTGAGTGATGGTATCTGCAGAGGCCAGAGATGAGGGGTGGCCATGAGTGCAGGGGCCTGTAGGGGTCTGCAGAGGCCAGGAAGGCAGTGAGCATGGTAGTGCAGGTGAGTGCAGAGGTCTAACAGGGCCAGTGGGCATGTGATTGCAGGTGCCTGCAGAGGCCAGAGGTGTGTGGTATGCAGCTAACACCAGTGGTGGTAGTGTTAAGGTAGGCAGTGGGAATGTGAGTGGAAGTGTATACAAAGGTAAGAAGGTGACAGATTGCGTGGACATGAACTTTCCTACCAAGTTGGTGGTGGGCATGTGACTGTTGGTGCCTAGGTCAGGGGGCAGTGGGCATCTGAGTGCAAGGGCCTGCAGTGGGACTGTGTCCATGAGAGCTCAGGTGTGCACATAGACCAGAGTGTGGGCATGTGAGTGTATGTTCTTGCAGACTCATGGTTGGCAGTGAGCATGTAAATGGAGGTGTCTACAAAACCAGATTTGAGCAGTGAGCATGTGCATGCAGGTGCCTACAGAAGCTTGAGTTGGAAAGTTGACATGTGAGTTCAGGTGTTTGAGGAAGCCAGAGAAGAGTAGTGGACTTGTGACTGCAGGTGCCTGTAGAGGGTATGGAAATACCTGCATTACCCATAATGGGGCAGTTATCATGTGAGTGTACTTGCCTGCATAGGCCAGAGGGCTGTAGCATGAATAATAAAAAAAAAAACAGAGGCAGATACTGGGGTTCAAGCAGAAGATCAGAAAAGCAAAGCAGCCAACCACTAGAGAGACCTTTTATCTCTACCAAATCTTCAGCCCGAAAGGGCAATAGTCTGTCTCCACAATTCCTCAGACTCCACACTCCATTGAGTTTCTGTCTCTTCCCATTTATAACCCACTCTCCCTAGCCATATTGTTCCCATCTCCACCTCCTTAGTGCTGGGATACTGGAATTAAAGGTGTGAGTCACCACCACCTAGATCTGTTTCTGGATTTATCTTGTGTAGCCCAGGGTAGCCCTGAACTCATAGAGATCCATCTGCCTCTGTCTCCCAAGTCCTGGGATCAAAGATTTGTGCCTTCACTCCCTGAGCTGTAGGGTGGGCTAGTGTGGCTGTATTGCCCTATGATCTTCAGGCAAGCTTTATTTATCAAAACACAAATAAAATACCACTATATTTCCCCTTTTGTCTAAAATAAAAGAGAAGACAATAACTAATATAAAAAACCATATATACAATAAGTACAATAATTATAAACAATGTATGAGGTAATAAATACATCAACAGTGTCTAATCCATTTGTTTTGAAAATTCAGAGAAAATACTCTATTATCTATCCTATCTTGGTGAGTCCAAAGTATTCTATCTAATTTACTTTCTAACATAGCTTGTTTTTGTGTCTGGTAAACAAGGAAAAGGATAACTATCTAGTCTTCAACTCCTTGAGAGGTCAAGAAGGAAATAATATTAATTAAATAAGCAGGAAGTTCAAGCAGGCAACTTCCAAAAATTGTGAGAAATGACAGAAACGACTGGTTGCCTAAACGGTTACTTCAAATTCCTCTGCAATGTTGAGGCATCCATCTTTGGCCTACAGGTCTACAATATTTGACAGATATTTCTGTGAAGGAGGATATTCTAAAGGACTGTCCCTCCTTGTCTTGAAAATATTTGATAGTCACATTTTTGTATGTACTGCTAGTCCAATTAGGGCAGCCTACTGTCAGCAGTCAAGACAACAGCACTTTATTTCCCAGTGGCTTACTTTTGCCACGAAGAAAATAAACTGCATATGGAATTTCCTTGATGCTCATCATCTTCTCTGAAGTAGATTGCTGCTGTCAGGAG
Source organism: Microtus ochrogaster (assembly GCF_000317375.1). Taxonomy (NCBI): domain Eukaryota; kingdom Metazoa; phylum Chordata; class Mammalia; order Rodentia; family Cricetidae; genus Microtus; species Microtus ochrogaster. The sequence goes on from NC_022026.1 coordinate 55,732,783, forward strand.
CAGATGTGTCTCACTGCCATAAACAAAAGAGCCAATCACCCAAAACAATGACAAATATTCATAACCCAATAAAAGATAAAAACTACCCATCCCACCTCTTGGGAATGTGAGCATTGTTTTCTTAAATTTATTCCTGTTGTCTGGAGGCAACAGAATCTTGAGGTCATCCTGGAAAGAAAAGTTTGGGTTAATTGTCAACTCCCAGGAGAGGTAGCAGTGTCATTTGTTGCCAAATGTCTGAAAAATGGGGAAGTGCAGGGCTTATCTCAAGTCTTAGCTAGTGTTAGGCTGGATCATCTTACCTAGCCACCTTGAAATTGTTCTGAGAAGATTGTAACCCAAAGCCAATCTTTAGGTGGTGTTTTTCAGCTTATTTGTGTTAACACAATACTGGAGGAATCATCCTTGTGAGTCCCATCATCCTTCTGGAGACTTCAAAGCTCCCTGACATTGACCAATGGAATCGAATTGAAGACCCGGATATTAATACACAAACTTATGAACCACTGATTTTTTTGACAAAGAAGCTAAAATTATATAATGGGAAAAAGAAAGCATCTTTAACAAATGGTGCTGGCATAACTGGATGTCAACCTGTAGAAGAATAAAAATAGATCCTTATCTATCACCATGCACAAAACTCAAGTCTAAATGGATTAAAGACCTCAATGTAAATCAGACCACACTGAACCTGATAGAAGAGAAAGTGGGAAGTAGCCTGCAATGCATGGGCACAGGATACCACTTCCTATAGATATCCCCAGAAGCACAGACACTAAGAGGAACAATGAATAAATGGGACCTTCTGAAACTGAGAAGCTTCTGTAAAGGAAAGGATACAGTCAATAAGACAAAAAGGCAACCTACTGAATGAGAGATCTTCACCAACCCCCCAACAGACAAAGGTCTGATCTCCAAAATATATAAAGAACTCAAGAAACTAGACTTTAAAAATTCTGAATAACCTAAATAAAAAAATGGGATACTAAACTGAACAGAAAATTCCCAACAGAAGAATTACAAATATCCAAAAGTACTTAGGGACATGTTCAACTTCCTTGGCTATCAGTAAAATGCAAATCAAAACAACTTTGATATATCATCTTACACCTGACACAATGGCTAAAATCAAAAACACCAATGATAGCTTATGCTGGAGAGGATGTGGTGTAAGGGGAACACTCATCCATTGTTGGTGGGAATGCAAACTTGTGCAACCACTTTGGAAATCAGTGTGGCATTTTCTCAGGAAACTGGGAGTCAACCTACTCAGCATCCAGCAATATCATTCTTGGGAATATACCCAAGAGATGCCCAATCATACAACAAAAGCATTTGTTCAACTATGTTTTAAGCAGCAATATTTATAATAGCCAGAACCTGGAAACAACCTAGATGCCCCTCAATGGAAGAACGGATAAAGAAAGTGGCACATCTACACATTAGAGTACTATTCAGTGGTAAAAAACAATGACATCTTGAATTTTGCATGCAAATGGATGAAAGTAGAAAACACTATCCTGAGTGAGATAACCCAGACCCCAAAATAGGATTTGGTATGTTCACTCATTTGTGTATTCTAGCCATAAACAAAAGACATTGAGCCTATAGTCCATGATCCAAGAGAAGCTAAGTAATAAGGTTAACCCGAAGGAAAACCTATATAGATCCACCTGGAAACTGGAATCAGACAAGATAGCCAGGCAAAAGTTGGGATCATGGGGGTGGAAGTAGGGTGGGGGGAAGGGGAGAGGGGATAAGAGAAGGGAAAAAGGGAGAATCGGGGAGAGCTTGGGGAAGTGGGACGGTTGAGATGGAGGAAGGAAGTATATAGGAGCAGGGAAGGAGATATCCTAATAGAAGGAGCCATTTGGGGTTGGCAAGAGGCTTGGCTCTGGAGGGGCTCCCATGTGTCCACGGGGATGTCCCCACCAAGGTCCTTGGGCAGTAGAGGCTAGGGTGCTTCAACTGGCCTTGTCCTGTAGTCAGACTGATGACTATCTTGCATATCACCATAGAACCTTTGTCCAGCTACAGATGGAGACAGAGGCAGAGCCCCACATTGGAGCACTGGACTGAGCTCCCAAGGTCCAGTTGAAGTGCAGAAAGAGGGAGAATATGAGCAAGGAAGTCAGAACCACTAGAGGTTTATTGACTAAGACAGTGCGCCTGAGCTAATGGGAGCTCACCAACTCCAGCTGGACTGGGAATGAACAAGCATGGGATCAAACTGGACCCTCTGAATGTGGCTGACAATTGAGACAGACTGAGGGGCCAATTACAACGGCACTGGGATTTGTCTCTACTGCGTGTACTGGCTTTTTGTGATCCTATTGTCCATAGAGGCACACCTTGCTCAGCCTGAATGTAGTGGGGAGGTCCTTGGACTTCCACAGGCCCTCTCTTAGGACTGGAGGTAGTCTTAGGGAGCATGTGGGCGGGAGCTGGAGGGAAGAGGGAGGAGGGGAGGAAAAGAAAGAAAAACAGTGCCTGAATCCCAGAACATGAATAAAGCCCTGAATGTAGAAAAAAACAGAAAAAAAATTGTGTTACTGAAATGTATTAATAAAAATGCTGCAGAATACCTTACAGTGGCAGGCAGCAGGCCATGTGATAGCAGGCAGTGGGTAGGATGTCACAGGAGCAGCCAGTCCCAGGTAGGGACAGCTGCAGGTCCCCAGGCAGTAGCTGGTCCAGTGCAGGGACACACGTGACAGTAGGCAAGAGACAGAGACATGGATAGGCACACCATGCAGAGTGAGGCTGGATATTTGTTCCATGAGTTATGGGGGGAAGGGAGAAGGGGAGAAGAGGAGAGAGGGGGAGAAAAAAAGGGAGAATGGGAGAGAGGGGGAGACAGAAAGGGAGGAGGGGATAAGTGGGGAGAAGCAGAATCTGCCTCTTCAAGAGGGAGAAGAAAAAGAAAAGGAACTCAGGGTGGAAGCTGAAGATCTGTTGGGTTAGGAGCAGTGGGGCTGGGTCCCCAGCACCCCACTGCCCGCAAGGCTAGCTTTACCCAAAATAATTACACAGAAACTGTATTCATTTAAACACTGCTTGGCCCTTTAGCTCTAGCCCTTACTGGCTAATTCTGATATCCCGATCAACCCATCTCTAATAATTTGGAGCACCGGTCTT
>NC_022026.1:55737455-55739670 GCF_000317375.1 Microtus ochrogaster
CTCTGTGTATTTTCCATCTTTGTATGGCTTTATTTTAACTCTATTTCATTTATGTTTACTTTTAACTTTTTGCTTTTTGAGATAGGTTCTCTGTATCTTTGACCTGAAGTAACTCTAGACCAGGCTGTCCTTGAACTCTCAGAGATCTGCCTGTCTCTGGCTTCTAGGCACTGGGATTAAAGGCATGTGCTACCACACTTTGAAGTCACAGAGATCAATCTCCCTCTGCCTCCCAAGTGTTGGGATTAAAGGTGTGTACTACCACACACAACAACTCTCTTCCTTTTTTTAAGATCTTCAACTTTTAGCTTGCATATATTTTTAACACACTGTAAACCATTTAGAAATTTTCTTTGTCTTTGAATCTCTCTTTACTGTATCTCTCTCTGTGTTTCTGACTTTAATTTACCAAGCAATCTCAGTAGGACTAAAGCCATGGCTTTGCCGGCTAGATCCAGTCCATTCCTTAGCTTTCCAGCCTTATGGCTGAGGTACTGGCTGTAGCCATGTTTACTGCCACAACTCTATGGCATTTCAAGGTCCCTGCCAGCAAGTGAGCTTCAGCAGCCTATGCTTGCAAACCGCATGAACCGCCTGCGCAAAAGAGTCAGAGTTTGCCCTGGCAGGACAGCCCAGAAAGCAGGCATTTTTAAATGGCACAGCTTTTTTCCTACTACGGCTGAAAACCGAAAAGCATGCGTTCAGCTTTTCGTCAACACTGTTTAAGTGTTTTATGGCAGGATCTCTTAATGAGCTGCAGGGTTTTGCAGCTGAAGCTGAGTCAGGAAGCCTCTTTTAGATGAGAGCGCTTGCTTGCCTCTAGCAAGCAGAGTAGAACCGCGAAATGGCAGCTACCAAGAAAACATGCTTTACTCTTTCCCAAGCTTTCTCAGGCTTTCAGTGGATTCAGTTGTCCACACGTCTGGGCACTAACTTGGTTAGCTGAAATGGTGCACATCTTGTACAACATTCTAGCCAGACCTCCACAAAATACTCAGAAACTATTTGCAATTTTAAAAGACATTGATCTTCGTCAGGAGCCAATTTCCTCCTAGGATTATTGCAGGAACCATCACCCTGGGGAGTCTGCAGAAGAACCCCATACCCCTAATTGTGTTAGGAATTGTTCTATTGACAGAGCCTACCCCACACCCAAATTGGCTGTTAATGGAGAGCTATTTGTTAGCAGAACCCACCCCACATTCCAAACTATCTAGAGAACTAGGTGTGTCAACTCGTGACTTCTTGGCCTACATTGACCTGACTGAAGGTAACCTCCTGGCTATGTGACCAAAGTGAACCATGTGACCAACATGAACCACACGGCAAGAGCTCAGGCCCCTGTGCCCACCCCCCAACTCCTTACCCTATATAAGCTGTGCCCCATCTCTAATAAACTGAGGCTTTGACAAGAATCTTGCTTAGCCTTCTTCCTGTCTCCTAGCCCATTTATCTTCCCGATAGTGCCTCTCCGTGACCCTGGAATAACTGAACTGCCAGATGGGTTACAACCCCTAGACTAAGTAACCCGCCAAGGCAATCAACAGTGGCGCCTGAACCAGTGACTCAGAGCACAGCCAACTATCAGACGACAACACGTGGTCCCGGGACAACAAGAAGAAAACAGAAGGTTCTGTAGCTGTAGAACTCGGACAGATCTGCAGGACGAGGTAGGCGCAGGTTCACCGTCGTCCAAAAATATATGGGACAGTCACTTCCAAAGGAAGAGAAATTCATACAGGAATTTAAGCAATCCCTCAGGTAGAGAGGAGTAAGAGTCAAAAAAAGAGATTTAGTTGCATTTTTCTGTTTTGTAGATGAAATATGCCCCTGGTTAACTTTAACTGGCCCAGAAATACACCCTAACATTTGGGATAAGGTGGGTAAAAATCTTAGTAAACTGATTAAAGCAGGTGATTCTGTGCCAGAAGTTGTTCTTACTTACTGATCCCTAATCAGAGACATCATAAATCGCCCAGAATGTGGAGGGGATGGTTCCCGTCTTCTGACAATAGTTACTGAATTCTTAGAGGCATCCCGCCCGCCATCTCGTAAAGACAATGAGAAGGGGTGTCCTTCCCCGTGCCCTTCAGTTATTATTAGTATCTGTTGAATTAATATGAGCGGCGGGCTGCGTCCCCGGCACGCGGCCGCCTCCATGGCTAGCTTTATACCCGAAATAATTACACGGAAACTGTATTCTTTTAAACACTGC
>NC_022026.1:55772653-55784340 GCF_000317375.1 Microtus ochrogaster
GGGAGGGAAATGGGAGGCTGGGAGGAGGTGGAAACTTGTTTTTTTTTCCTTTTCTCAATAAAAACAAAAAAAAAAGAGAGAGAGAGCCCAACAGGTTTTCTCTTCCTAGAAAGAACGTAAAAGATCTTTAGAGTGGTCCAAAGGGGTGAGGGCCCATCTAAAGCAGGCATCTGAATTTATGAATGTCACCCATGTGGTACTTGCTTTGGAGGCATGAAAGATACAAAAGTGAAGGGGTTATGGAATCTTCTTCTGTGTTCCCAGAGAGCCACCAAGGCTGGGCAAAATACAGAAGTACTGGAGTCACTACTAAAAGGAAATAGGCTGGGGGCCCTGAAAGGCCACTGCATGAAGCTGTGAAGGTTCAGCCTGGGTTTCAGTGAAGTGCCAAGGGTGTTGGAGACACCAGAGATGTGAAGCATCTGCCAATGAGAGCAGCATACAGGGAGGGGAATCACCCAGGCAACAAAAATGGAGGAGTGGAACCATCTAAGCCTTTGGAAAGAAAAGCCTTAGACACCAGACATGAAGCTACAAGATTTGCTTTTTGCCCTCTTGAGTTCTGATCTTATTATGGTCCAGTATTTCCTCACTATGCTCCAAACAAACTCTTTCTTCCTTAAGTTGGTCACAGCATTTTATTGCAGCAATAAAAGGTAACTAATGTAAAATATATCTAACATGGTAATGTATTTAAGCATCTGCTATGCTGTTTATGGGCCCCATGTTTCCTATGAAACCTGTAGGCACAGCTGAGCACAATACATAAATGGAGTTCAGTAACCTTGCTGATTGATCCTCCCAAGTCTCTTGATGCTGCAAAGACTTTGCTAGCCAGGCTGAATCAAATGCAATCTTCAAAATCAACCCCAGGAAAGATGCAGAGTCTCAGAGAGACTAGGAAGGCTGTAGTCTTACACTAGTACATGGACTGTAAGGTGATGATCTGACTGATTGCACAGGGCTGTTCATCTGACATTTTTAACCCATCTACTATAGCTCCTTTTATACTAAGTTAATTCAACTGGCATGCTGTCATGTTACACACCCAGGAAGCAATGTTTTAGAATACAATAAGTCACAGTCATAAGACAAATAAATGGCTTTTAAAAGTTAAACAGCTATCTAACCAATCTAATAGTCCAGGCCTGAGAACCAGGCTGGCTCTGCATCAAAAAAAATTCTTTGAGAATAGAGCTCTGAATATAATGACTATTGTCACCGAAGGCCACAGAACTATAAGAAACTCAGAGCCTCTGGACATAGAGATGCTTTGCTGCAAGGAAGGAAGAAGGTGAAAAAACATCTTCATCCTGTGATTAGGGGAGCTGTACATTTCCCCTAAGGTTTCTGGGCAGAGGGAAGATGAAGTAGGAATGAGAAGGGGAGAAAAAGGTAAGTACACAGGGTGCTCTAAGGCTGATGGAAGGGAACTAATTTGGGTAGAATGGTACAGGTGAGAATAGGGTTTGATAGAGAGAGGGCCTGCTTTTCATACCAGCTGCCTAGATAGCTTACACCCAAAATAATCACACAGAAACTGTACTCATTAAAACAATGCTTTGTCCATTAGCTTTAACTTCTTATTGGCTAACACTTACATCTTAATTTAACCAATTTCTATTAATCTGTGTATTGCCATGTGACTTTGACTTACCAGCAATAATCTAACCAGTGAGATCCATGGCGTCTCTCACTCTGCCCTTCTTCCCAGCATTCATTTCTGTCTTCTTGACCTACCTAAGTTCTGCCTTATCAGGCCCTATTAGGCCCTATCAGGCCCTATTAGGCCCAAAGCAGTTTCTTTATTCATTACCCAATAAATGCAACACATGAATAGAAAAACATCCTACACCATTTCTCCTTTCCTGTTTAAACAAAAAGGAAGGCTTTAACTTTAACATAGTAAAATTGCATATAACAAAACAGGTTTCAAATAATCCTTACAGTTAAATACTTATATTTACTTCATCTTTTATCATAACTACGGAGAACTGTAACTATAAATATAAATTCTTCAACACCATCAAAGACTCCAGAAGGATAGAATATTACCTAAGTAAACAGAAAGTACATTGTAAGAAATTTCCAAAACTCTAGAAATGACAGAGACATCTCACTTCCTTGACAGTCACCCGAAGTTCTTCTGTATAGTTGGGGCATCCATCTTCAGCCTACAGGCCCATATTATCCAGCAGACTTTCCATGCAGCAGGAAATTTAAAAGACAGTTCAGTCACTTTCTTATGTGTCCTGCAGAATGTCTCTCAGACTCTTTCATGAAGAAGGAATTCCAAAGGACCATCTTACCTTTAGGCAAGTTCAGCAGTCATCTCTCTGTGTGTACTGCATGTCCAGTGAAGCAGTGCAAGCAAGAGCAGATTCTTGTCCAAATGGTTAAGGAGCCTCTTGGATGCCCATCTTCCTCTCGAAGTAGCTTGGTTCTGCCAGGAACAGATATGTCTCACTGCCATGAAAAGTCTTAAATTTAAAAAAAAAAAACATTTAAATGCCATATTCTGCAGGTCTCTGAAGGATTTCAAGCATATCTAACAGAAATATATTTCTGTATATCTATAAAATCTAACTAACATGACTACAAGCTTGACTATTAAAGATGACTCTCTATTAACCCATATTTCTTAATTACACATTACATTGTTAAATGAGCTACACAACCACAATACCTAATCAAGATGAGAAATACATATACATATAACAAACTTCAACTTAAATTCATATCAATAAAGCAAGATCCATGCCAGTGCAAATTATTCATATATATCATATCAACCTTTAAATGTAAACAAACAGTTATAAACAATATTTGGATATATGAGTGCCAATTTTTCTCTCAAAACTACTTCTGCTGTATGGGGGTGCTGTTAATCAGGTCTTTCATGGTGTATCCTGTGTGCTATGTTCTTCTAAGTCAGCAGCTGAATAAAGTAATTTTTGAGGGTGTTAACAGCAATCTTTCAGGGAGGGGCATGATCTATCCTACCATATTGGTCTAAAGCAATCCACAGGTTCTCATCTTCTGTGAAAACAAAAGAAGAACCTCTTTTTTCAAGCAGCATGTCCTCAGACCCAAATTCTGAAGTAATGATACCTTAAAAATATACATTCTGGTTTAGCTTAGCATCCCATATAATGAAATATCTTTCTGTACTTAGCTCCTTCACAGTAAAAAATTTCAGAGAAAGGACAATAATATACAGAATATAGACTGTGGATTTTCTATTTTTATGTAGATTATTTTTGTTTACTCCTTTTAATCTATCACTATATTACTCTGTCTCTTTAAAGAATTACTCTTTTTAAAGTATAAACTTTATTTTATGACTCTCTAAACTCTTTATCTTTGTCTCCCAAGCCTACGTACATTTATCGAACACTGTGACCCATTTGGAGGTCTTTTATGTCTGAATCTGTCCTATTGTGAATCTGTAATTGTTTGCTGTCCAGGAGTATTTCTTAAAATGATAAGCGCTTTTTAAAAACTTAAGCTGTGCCATTAATAAGGGTAATACCTGTTTGTCTGCCCAGTCTAAAACATAAACTGTGCTCTTATTATGGTAAATACAGTAGCTTTTATCTGTGCTCTGCACATTCCAGCCTGGCGGAGCAGTTTGTTTCTCTGAGCTGCGCACGCGGACCAACTTTCTGGAACAAAGCTATTCCACTTCAGTGAGGTCTACTGAGAAGTCAAGAACAATGGCAATGGGTTTTTGATCCTACTGCACGTACTGGCTTTGTGGGAGCCTAGGCAGTTTGGATGCTCACCTTACTAGACCTGAATGGAGGTGGGCGGTCCTTGAACTTCTCACAGGTCAGGGAACCCTGATGGCTCTTCAAGCTGATGAGGGAGGGGGACTTGATCGGGGGAGGGGGAGGGAAATGGGAGGCAGTGGCGGGAAGGAGGCAGAAATCTTTAATAAATAAGTAAAGAAAAAAAATAAAATAAAGAGATAAAGTTTTTTTCTAAAAAAAAAAAAGCTGTTCCACTTGCCATCAAGCAAGCTTCCACAATCTGCTCACAAACCCCATCCATAGGCTCTGTCTCCCGCAAGGGACAGAGTTTGTGCTGGCGGCATAAAACAGAAAGTTGGTATTTTAAAACTGCCACTTTTTTTGTTATGGCTGCTGAATTATGAAAATCTCTCTGGGAAGCCTCTAGCAAACAGCAAAAAGCTGTTTTAAACTCTATATTTGTGTCTAGAATTACTTTTTAAGCCCTTTTAGGTTTTATGTGGAGTTAGTTGACCACATAGAAGTGCCGAGTGTTGATGGAGAGAGTGCCTGTTTTCCTTCCCAGCTGCCCAGTTAGCTTACACCCAAAATAATCACACAGAAACTGTATTCATTAAAACACTGCTTGGACCATAATCTCTAACTTCTTATTGGCTAACTCTTACATCTTAATTTAATCCATTTCTGTTAATTTGTATATTGCCATGTGACTATGGCTTACCAGCAAGGTTCTAACCAGCGTCCATCTCAGGCAGGAGATCCATAGCATCTCTCACTCTGCTCTTCTTCCAAGCATTCAGTTCTGTCTTCTCCACCTACTTAAATTCTACCCTATCAGGCACAAAGCAGTTTCTTTTTTCATTAACCAATGAAAGCAAGACATGAACAGAAGAACCTCCTACACCAACATGGAGAATGGATAAAGGATCTTGGGGATCAAGAAAAACAAGCTATATTTGAAAATGCCATAATAAAACTCAATACTTAGAACTTAATTTAAAATTAAAAATAAATTGGCATTTTATAAGAGGCTTTACAATAAAAATACACTTCATAACTCTCCATGGAACCATGAATGTGTGTGGCAGAAATCTTGGGAATAGGGTTCCAACTTACAAAATTATCATTAGGGATTATGCGGCAAGAAGCTGTTTCAGGTTTCATAAGTACAACTTCCAGAGCAATAAGCACAATTCTGGCGCTTCATTCTATTATTATTCCTGTAAATGCATCAAGGCAAGTTGTATTTTTCTACTTCTAATAAGCTAGGCATAGGGAACCACCAGAAAGAGCAAAGAAGAGAATCAAAGCCTGCTCACTGTACTCATTGCCATTTGCCTCTGTCCTCTGCATAGTTAGTATTTTACTGTCCTATTCCTTGAATAGTAGAGGGTGGTAGTCATAACTGTAGTCCCAATTTCCAACAGTCACTAAGCACCAGGAACAGCTAGTTGCTTTTTGGAAAAGTGGCCTGAGCTTGTGGGGACAGGAAAGGACTATGCAGCTATTATAGGAAACCAAAGAGGGGAGATTCTTTTTTTTTAAAAGTAATCAGCCACATTTATTACTAAACATTATGTTGCTAGAACAAAACAAGTCACACTTACACCCTAGAACAAAACATTTTGTAGGGTAGAATCTAAAGTTATCTCCATAAATGGGACTGGAAGTTAGCTGGATCCTTAGACTTTTGTTTCCGGTAGGAACAGATCTACTTCTATATTCCTGGAACACAAGGTGTAGTCATTAACCACACCTGTGGACAATAAGCTTGTCAAAGCAGAACTAGCAGGTCAACATTTAGGTGGGTCCTTTGTTTTGAAGTAGAAGCACACTAAACTTGAAGAGCTAGAAACAAGTTCCAAATCTTTGACCTTTGGCAAACGTGGAAACAGGCACACACTTTCAGGCTACCAGGGTCTAAATACAACAGAAAGAGAGAAGTACTTTAATAATATCAAAGAGAACCACACCTGTACACGTCCCCTGTAATAAACTAACTCCTAAGTGGGTTCGTTGGGTGTTTCATGTTTTCTTCTCATTTACACCAGGTAATTTCACAAGGAATATTACAAATTTAACTGAAAGTAGAATTTTTTCCAAAGTTTTTGCTCATTGAAACTTTACTGAAATTGATCATAAACCTATAAAGATATAATAGAAACACATTAGGATGTGCCCATGTTTCTCAAAACCTACTCAATAATTTCATTAATGATAAAGAGTCTGTTTCTAAACTCCTTTTGTCTTTTAAATAACCTTCTTTTTTAAATACCTTTGAGTCTTTTTGAGAAAGAACATCAACAAAGATTCTCTACTCAGTGGCAAGATCATGAATACACGACCTTTACTACTTTTGTCTTGTGTGGTTCTCTTTGATATTATTAAAGAGGGGAGATTCTTATCTTCTAAGCTCTACATGAAGAACTCACTGCCCAGAGGAAACAGGGAATGTCCAAGATCACATGGAAAGAAAGTGGTGCACTGGGACCTGAAACTGAAGTCTTTTGATTCTGTTGTGAAAGTTGACTGGACATCCTCTGAGAAGTCCTGTCTAAAGGGCCAACAGCAGCATAGGAGGCATACCAGGACCTGATGAACAGTGAAAACTTCAAGTGTGTACATTCACAGGCAGGGACATAGATTGTTGGCACACTTGATTAGGGTCATAGAACAAAGTGCAAGCAGCACTCGAGAGTGTTAATAATAATCCCATGGACTCTCTGTGAAACATCAGTGACAAAATTTATATATAATTCAGAAAATCTCTTCAAACACAGGATCAGGCTCAGATGACACTGATTTGCTCTATGACATACAAGACCACTGACACCTGAAAGCCTCCTTCTGGCAATGACACTGACATTCAGCTCACAACTTAAGATCTTTATAGGTTCATTAATGTTATGCTTGAATTTTATGTTAGTTAGGTAATAACATTTATATAATGTTACATTTAAAATCAATTTCTTCTACTTCTTCTTGGTTAGGATGTTTAAGTCTTCCTGTTGTGTGTTCGCTGGATTCTGGTATTACCATGTTGCCTTTCAGGATGTTGGAGGAATTCTATCGTCACTTACCCATCTCTTCCTTCAAATGAGGCCAACAGAGTCTTGGCATCTTGGTCCAATCTTTGCTGTGGCTGACTGAGTACTTGGGAGTTTTTCTTGGTCTGCCCTCTCTTAGGTCCCCTCAGCATTGGAGCAGGCTGTATTTGAGGATTCCAAGGACCTCACACATGAAAGATGGGCTTGTGTACAGGGTGGGTTGGAGGAAAGCCTAGCAGCAGGGACACTCCCAGCTGGCTGGCAAGAAAAGCTAGGGAGTTGTGTAGGGGTCCCTCTGTTCTGGCCCACTAGTAAGGTCATGGACAGTGGGGTATCTGGCTGTCCATGATTGTGGGTGCTGACTCACCTTTCAGATGCCCTCAGCACTGAAGCAGGCTGTGTTACAGGGTTACAAGGACCTCACAGGCAAAAAGGTGGGCTTGGGGGCAAGGTGGGAATGGGGTAAAGAAAGCTGAACAGCAGGAACACACCCTGCTGGATGGCCAGAAAAGCTTAGGGAATTGGGGGGCCTGGATTATGTCCCCATGGGAAGGTCCCAGAGAGTGGTACTTCCAGCTCTCTGGCTCTATGGCCAACTCAACTCTCTTGTCCCCTCAGCATGGGAGCAGGGTCTGTTACAGGGTTCCAAGGACCTGGCAGACAAAAAGAAGGGTTTGGGTGCAGTGTTAGATGAAATAAAGAAAGCCCAGCATCAGGAACACACCCCACTGGATGGCCAGGAAAGCTTAGGGAATTGGGGGGGGGGGGGCTGGATTCTGTCCTCCTGGGAAGGTCCCAGAGTGTGGTAATTCCGACTCTGCTTTGAAGGTTTCAAAAGCCCATGTCAGACCCCATGGCTCTGCCTGCTACAAACAAGTCTCTCATCCAATTTTCTGCCATGTTTACCCATCATTTATTACCAATCAATAAAAATTGATTGAACATCTGAAATTATAAGCAAGCTCCAATTAAAAGATTTCTTTTATAAGAGTTGTCATGGTCATGATGTCTTTTCACAGCAATAGACCGCTGACTAAGACAATCTTCATGAGATTTTTTAATATATAAGAACAGAAAGTGTCCATTTTAAATGATACTGTGTTTTAGTCCAGAAGAAAAGTCCTGTTTCATCATTTGTAGGTAAGGTTGGAGGATTAACAATTAATAATTGCCACAACTCTTATGAAAGCAAACACAAATTCTTCACAATTATTTACTGAATTTATTGTAGTCACTTTAAGAATTATATTATAGGATGTTGATGAACTATGAAAATAGTTTTCAAATGGATGCAAGAAATTGCATTTTCTTTGGTGAGTGTATATCTATGAAACCCTCTGCTTTAAGACAGTAATTCCCTAATGTTTATGATATATGCTTTAATTACTGTATTGACCAATTGGATTATAGTGTACTTAAAGAAATAACACATCATTTGTTTTTGTTATGAACTAAACACAATATTAGCCTTCTTAAAGGATCACTTAATTTAATACTTGCACATATATTCATAATAAAGAAAAAATAAACTTTTAAAAAGCTAATTTAATCAGCATTATTCATTTAATTTAATAATTAAGAGGCTTATTTTTCATAGAAGTACAATAAAAAATTTTGGAGGACATTGAATCGTCATGACTAATTATATTACCCATAGAAAGGCATCAAAATGTCTGTTTTCTCAGCCACCCTCTATATTAATAAGAAAAGCTTTTACTTTCGTTATTGAAAAACTATTTTAAAATCCTATATAGAAGTTAAGGTTGCCAGGTGGAGGAGGAACACACTTTTAATCTCAGCAATTGGGAGGCAGAGGCAAACAGATCTCTGTGAGTACAAGGCCAGCCTGGTCTACAGAGCGAGTTTCCAGACAGCCAAGACTACACAGAGAAATTCTGTCTGGAAAAACAAAAAAAGAAAAAGAAAAGAAAGAAGTTAAAATCATCACAGAGTTAGCTTGTTTAGTGAGGGCACTGCTCACCGATGACCCTTCAACCTAGGGTCAGGTGACTACTAGCTCAGGCCCCTGATGAGAGTTGGCATTCAAATAAAGCCTTATGATATTAAGTTGATTTAAGGAAAGCAACGGGTAAAATGTTGAGAGAAATAACATTGTGGAGATACTCAGAGAAACTGTTTTATAAAGCATCCAGAGTATTTAGCCTAAAACTTTGGACTTTATTCATAGAACCCTTTAAAACATATGGCTTATGACGACCAGGGTCCAGCATGCCCTACTGCTATTCAAATTGGCACTCTTGACCTGCCCCCTCCCCACTCTAAGCCCTGGAGTCAAAACGACTTCATCATCAGGTGCCGACAGACATTTCTCATGTTGCCTTGGCTATCCTCAGAGCTTCCAGAGGCTTCTCTGTTGAGCTCCACTGGGGACTTCCTGTCTTCTGAGGGACTCAGGGACTGCACATGTCTTCACCACCCTGCCCCTGTGATCAGGTACAGAAGTTGCTGAGACTGTTGTGGTGTTCAAGCGCCCACCATGGCTGAAGCATCCTCACAAGTGGGACAGAACTATGACCATGACTGTGAGGACGCTGTCAATACCTATATTCACCTGTAGCTCTCTGCCTCCTCTGTGTACTTATCTATGGCCTTCTACTTCAACCGTGATGACGTGGGCCAAGGGAACTTGAAGCGTTTCTTCTTGAGCAAGTCACACGACTGCAAGGCCCTTGCCTAGATGTTTGTGTTCCTACAGAATCAGGGTGGAGGCTGCACGTTCCTTCGTGACATCTCGGGACCAGACCTCAACAGTTGGCATGGGGGCATCCAGGCTATGGAGTACGTCTTCCACATGGAGATGATCATCAATCAGAGCCTGCTGAACATGCATGCATTGGTCAAGGGAAGAAGCAACGCAGACCTCTGCAACTTCCTGGAGCAATGCTGTCTGAAACAGCAGGTCCAAGTTCTGAAGGATGTGAGAAGCTATCTGACCAATTTGTGCCACATGGGGGCCCCAGAGAACCACGTGGCTGAGTACCTCTTGGAAAAGCTCAGCCTGTCCTAAAGCTTCATGTGGACTGAACTGGGATGGCCCCGCAGTCAGGGGGTCTTCCTCCTCCAACTGATGTCCATGTTGCTTTTGAAGCAAGTTCACTTATCTTCTGTTTCTGTTTGACTGTTGTTTGAAATAAATTTGTTTTCAGCAAAGTTAAAGTATCAAGTTAATGTACAAACTCCCATTTTTAGGGACTTTGTGAAAGTGTTACACCTCTGAAGGGGAAGGGTGCCCCAATAAAAGTGTTACAACTCTGTCATGGTGGGGGAAAGGTCTCCATAATGTAAGTGTTACAGCTCTGAATGGAAATGTATCCTGGCCTTGAAGAGCCAAGGAATACCACAAAGTCATACTGAACAACAAACCTCACAAATGAGATTTAATGGCTGGGGAAAAAAAAAACCAGGAGGGTGGCTGCCTCTGGTCAGGTGAGAAGCAGCAAGGAACTCAAGAGAAGGCAGAGTTTTTATAGAGAATCTTGGAATGTGGAAGAGGGGTGGAGCTTTCTAGGGTAGCCTGGAATTGGTGGGATTTTTTTATGGCCTATTGACCAGATGGTGGGGTTCTGTTGCTTGGCCCTGGTCTTCGTTTCTCCTTTGGTTCTGGTCTTGGGGTTAAGAGGGGGTCAGGGTGTTCATTCTTTGGCCCTGTTACCCTACACTGTGAGTGTGGCTTAATTGTTATTGTGTTTGCCTAGTATTCAGAAAACCCTGGAATGCATCCCAACCATAGCATGCACCATGGGTATTAAAGGCATGCACCACCCAGATTCGATAATTAATATAAGCCTCTGTGTGTTTCTTTGTTACTGAATGGCTGATGAACTGTGTAGGACAGAAACTTAGGTCTACAATGGCTAGAAACCTAGTGCAATGGAAACTCCCAGGAATCTATGTGTGTGACCCTAGTGACTCCTAGCAATGAAATATATGGAGTCTGAACTGCCATCTTCTGTGATCAGACTTCCAGTGGAGAGATTGAGACATCAAACCAGCCACAAGACCTTTGAGCTATAATTTGTCCTGCCTATAAGATGTGCTAGGGTAAAGGTGGCACAGACTTTGTGGGAGTGGCCGACCAATCAGTAATCCGGCTTGAGACCCATATTATCAAAGTGAACCTACTACTCCTGATACTGCCTGTAGGGCCAGGATCCGGAGATTGGATATCCCAGAGACCTAAGATTAAACTAAATATGACTGGGGAAAAATCAATGAAATGATTTCTAATGACATTCTGCTAAACTCATAGATTGGTGCCTAGTCCACGTGTCATCAGTGAGGCTTCACCCAACAACTGATGGAAACAGATGCAGAGGCCGACAGTCAAACACTAGGCAGAGCATAGGGAACCCTGTTGAAGTGGAGAAAGTATTGTAGGAGCTACAGGGGTAAAGGCCACCACAAAAATCCACAGAATCAACTAACCTTGGCTCATAGGAGCTCACAGTGACTGAATCAACAACCAGGGAGCCTGCATGGAATTGAAATAGGAACTTTGCATAAAGGTTGCAGCTGTGTAGCTTGATCTTCTTGTGGGACTCCTAACAGTGGGATCAAGTGCTGTCTCTGACTCTGGCGCTTGCCTTTGGGACACTTCCCTCCTACTGTGTTACCTTGTTCATCCTTAATAGGAGATGAGGTGCCTAGCAGACTTGCACCTTGATATGCCATTGCTGGTTGATTGATATTTATGGGTGGCCTGTCCATTTCTGAAGAGAAATTTAGGAGGAACAGATGGGAGAGGGAAGAGGAGAGACACAAAACAAACAAACAGATGGAAAAGAGCCCAAGAAAATGCACAAGAATCAGACCCACTCCTTTCCACTCTCAGGAGTCCCATAAAACCAATAGAGTATAAACATTATAT
>NC_022026.1:55786625-55810901 GCF_000317375.1 Microtus ochrogaster
AGGAGGGGGGAAGGGTGGGAGGAAGGGGAGGGAAATGGGAGGCTGGGAGGAGGTGGAAACTTGTTTTTTTTTCCTTTTCTCAATAAAAAAAAACAATAGAGTATAAACATTATATATATATGCAAAGGACCTAGGGCAAATCTGTGTAGACACGTGTAGGAAGCTTTAGTGTCTGTGAGTTCTTATAAGCTTTAAATCAGAAAATACTTTCTGAACAAAACACAGTAAAAGCATTAAGATCAACAGCTAATAAATGGAAACTCATGAAACTAAGAACCTTGTGCACAGAAAGGACAATGTCATTCAGACAAAGTGGCATCCCATAAAATGAAAAAAAATTTCCCCAACTATATATGCAGTTGAGGGCCACTATCCAAAAGACATAAAGAATTTTTAAAAAGTAAATGTCAAAAAAACAAATGACTCAATCTAAACAGAGAATACTCAAAAGAGAAAATTTAAATAACTAAGAAACACTGAAAGAAATATTCAACATCCTTAGCCATCAAGGAAATACAAATCAAAACTACTTTGAGTTTCCATATTATACTTGTCATAATGGTTAAGATCAATCCAAGTGACAGCTAATGTTGGCAAGGATGTAGAGAAAGGGGAACTCTCCTCCATCACTAGTTGGAATATGAATTTGTTTCTTGTTATTTTATTAAATAATACATATGTATTAATTCTTTGAGAATTTCATACACCTTATTTGGATAATGTTCACTCCCATTCCTGATCCTCACTTCTCCAAGCTCCATCCCTCATCCTTCCACTTCCTGGATCAATTTCATCCTCTCTTTTATTTTGAAGATGGATTCGTTCAACAATATATCATAATTATAATTTACCCTCCCTCTACTCCTCCCAATTCCTCCTCACCTCACCTCCAGATCCACTATTTTTCTGTCTTTCCTTAGAAAAGAACAGGTTTCTAAGAGATAATAACCAAACAACAAAATAAAATATAACAAGATAAAACAAAATCACACATAAAGCATGATTAATAAAAACTCAGACACAGAAATAAGGGTTCAACTTGGAGACCAGAAAAGTAAAACAGCCAGCCACTGGCTATTACCTCTACCTCAGTCTGAAATGACAATGATCCTGCCTCCAGGAATCTGAGGAGACTGTGAATGTAATCTGTCTCCCGTTTTATGTTCCTCTCTAGTTCTGGGATTGAAGGCATGCACCACTGGGATTAAAGGCATGCACCACCTAGTTTCTATGGTAAATAGTATGGTTACTGAGGGTTTTTTTTCCATTCAAATATTTACTCTTCCTTTCCTCCTCCCAATCCCCTCCAGTTCCCCCACTCCCCTCCACCTTCTCCCTTCCTGCTTGAGAGAGAGCCCCGAACCCTGCCCTGTGGGAAGTCCAAGACCCTCCCCCCTACATCCAGGCCTAGGGAGCTGTGCCTAGTCCATATAGACTAGGGTCCCAAAAAGTCAGAACATTTCATAAAAACAAGACACAGTGCCTTTATCAATAGCTTCAGGTCAGCCCCCATTGTCAGCCACAATCAGAGAGTCCGGTTTGATCACATGGTCTATCAGTCCCAGTCCAGCTGGCCTTGGTGAGCTCCCATTAGATCAGCCCCACCATCTCAGTGGGTGGGCAAACCCCTCGTGGCCCTGACTTCCTTGCTCATGTTCTCCCTCCTTCTGCTCCTCATTTGGACCTTAGGAGCTCAGTTCAGTTCTCCAATGTGGGTCTCTGTCTCAATCTCCATCCATCGGAAAATCGGTGTGGCTATAGGATAGGGCCAGGCCAGGCTCCCTCTCCTCATGCTCATTCAGACCCGGTCTGGATTTGGTGAGGTCCCATTAGAACAGGCACACTGTCTCAGTGGGTGGACGAACCCCTCGCGGTCCTAACTTACTTGCTCATCTTCTCCCTCCTTCTGCCCCTCAATTGGACCCTGGGAGCTCAGTCCTTTGCTCGGGTGAGGGTCTCTGTCTCTATCTACATCTGTCGCCACACGAAAATTCTCTGGTGATATTTGAGATAATCATCAGTGTGATAGTGGGGCAAGACCAGTTAAGACACCCTCTTCTCTTCTGTCCAAGGGCCTAGCTGGGGACCTCCCCGTGGACACCTGGGGTCCCCACTAGAGCCAAGTCTCTTGCCAACCCTAAAATGGACCCGTCAATGTAGGTATCTTCTTCCCTGCTCCTATATCTGCCCTTCCTCCATCTCCACCCTCCCATTCCCCCAAGCTCTTGCCTTTCTCCCTTCTCTCTCCTCCTCTACTCTTCCCCCAACCTCACCCCCACTCCTGCTCCCAAGCCCATGCTCAAAACCTTTGCCCGAGAATCTAGTTTGCTTCCATTTCCAGGAGCATCTATATATGTTTTTCTTTGGGTTCACCTTGTGATTTGGATTCTCTAGAATTTTGAACTATAGTGTTAATGTCCTTGGTTTATGGCTAGAGTGCACAAATGAGTGAATACATACCATATATATCTTTTGGGGTCTGTGTTACCTCACTCAGGATAGTGTTTTCTATTTCCATCCATTTGCATGCAAAATTCAAGATGTCATTATTTTTTACCACTGAGTAGTACTCTAATGCGTACATATTTCACAATTATTTTTATTCATTCATCCATTGAGAGGTATCCAGGTTGTTTTCAGGATCTGGCTATTAAAAATAGTGCTGCTATGAACATAGTTAAACAAATGCTTTTATAGAATGATTGGGCATCTTTATGGTAAATTCCCAAGATTGGTATTGCTAGATCCTGAAGTAGGCTGATTCCCAATTTCCTGAGAAATTGCCACACTGCTTTCCAAAGTGGTTGCTCAAGTTTACATTCCCACCAGCAATGGATGAGTGTTCCCCTTAGTCCCCAACCTCTCCAGCATAGGCTATCATTGGTGTTTTCGATTTTAGCCATTCTGACAGGTGTAAGATGGTATCTCAAAGTTGTTTTGATTTGCATTTCCCTGATCACTAAGGAGGCTGAACATGACCTTAGTGTCTCTTGGCCATTTGAAATTCTTTGGTTGAGAATTCTCTGTTCAGTTCAGTGCCCCATTTTTTAATTGGATTAATTAAAATTTTAAAGTCTGGTTTCTTGAGTTCTTTATATATTTTGGACATCATACCTTTATCTGATGTGGCATTGGTGAAGATATTCTCCTGTTCAGTAGAATGCCTTTTTGTCATAATGACAGTGTCCTTTGCTTTACAGAAGCTTCTCAGTTTTAGGAGGTCCCATTTATTCAGTGTTTCCCTAATTGTCTGTGCTACTGGGGTTATACATAGGAAGTGGTCTCCTGTGCTCATGTGTTGCAGTCTACTTCCCACTTTATCTTCTACCAGGTTCAGTGTGGTCGGATTTATATTTATGTCATTAATCCATTTGGACTTGAGTTTTGTGCATGGTGATAGATATGGATCTATTTTCATTCTTCTACAGGTTGACATCCAGTTATGCCAGCACCATTTGTTGAAGATGCTTTCTTCCATTGTATACTTTTAGCTCCTTTGACAAAATCAAGCTTTCATAGGTTTGTGGGCTAATATCCAGGTCTTCTATTCGATTCCATTGGTCAACTTCTCGGTTTTCATGCCAATACCAAGTTGTTTTCATTACTGTAGCTCTGTAATAGAGTTTGAAGTCAGGGATGGTAATGCCTCCAGAAGTTTCATTATTGTATGGGATTGTTTTGGCTATGCTGGGGTTTTGTTTTTCCCATCTAAAGTTGACCATTGTTCTTTCAAGGTCTGTGAAGAATTTTGTTGGAATTTTGATGGGGATTGCGTTGAATTTACAGACTGCCTTTGATGGAATTGCCATTTTTACTATGTTGATCCTACCCATCCAAGAGCATGGGAGATCCTTGATTTTCTGGTGTCCTCTTCAATTTCTTTCTTCAAAGCCTTAAAGTTGTTGTCAAATAGACCTCTCACTTCCTTAGTTAGAGTTACCCCAAGATATTTTATGCTATTTGTGGCTATCGTGAAAGGTGATGCTTCTCTGATTTCCCTCTCTGCTTCCCTATCCTTTGTGTATAGGAGGGATACATATTTTTGTTGAGTTGATCTTGTAACCTGCCACTTCACTGAAAGTATTTATCAGCTATAGGAGTTCTTTGGTGGAGTTTTTGGGGTCAGTAATGTACACTATCCTATCATCTGCAAGTAACTAAAGTTTGACTTCTTTTCCGATTCAAATCCCCTTGATCTTCTTACGTTGTCTTATTGCTATTGCTAGAACTTCAAGAACTATGTTGAAGAGATATGATGAGAGTTGAAAGCATTGTCTTGTTCCTGATTTTAGTGGAATGGCTTTGAGTTTCTCTCCATTTAATTTGATATTAGCTGTTGGCTTGCTATATATTGCGTTTATTATATTTATGTAGGATTCTTATATCCCTAACCTCTCAAAAACCTTTATCATAAAGGGCTGTTGAATTTTGTCAAATGCTTTGTCCGCATCTAATGAAATGATCAAATGGATTTTTTCTTTCAGTTTATTTATATGATGGATTACATTGATAGAATTTCGTCTATTGAACCAGCCCTGCATCTCTGGGATGAAGCCTACTTGATCATAATGGATAATTTTTTGATGTGCTCTTAGATTCGGTTTACCAGAATTTTATTGAGAATTTTTGCATCCATGTTTGTGAGCAAGATTGGTCTGTAATTCTCTTTCTTGGTTGGGTCTTTGTGTGGCTTTGGAATCAGGGTGACTTTACCTTCGTAAAAAGAATTTGGCAATGACTCCTCTGTTTCCAATATGTGAAACACATTAAGGAGTATAAGTATCAGCTCTTCTTGAAAGTTCTGATAAAATTCTGCATTAAAACCATCAGGTCCTGGTATTTTTTTGGTTTGGAGGTTTTTTACAACAGCTTCTATTTTCTCACGACTTATAGGTCTATTTAAATTGTTCACCTGGTCTTGATTTAAGTTGGTAAATGGTACTTATCTAAAGACAAGTACATTTCTTTCACATTTTCCAACTTTGTGGCATGTAAGCTTTTGTAGTAAGACCTAATGATTCTCTGAATGTCCTCAGTGTCTGTTGTTATGTTTCCCCTTTCATTTGTGATCTTGTTAATTTGTGTGTTCTCTCTCTGCCTTTTGATTAGTTTGGATAAAAGTTTGTCAATCTTGTTGCCTTTCTCAAAGAATCATCTCTTCATTTCCCTTTACTCCCCATCCTCTCCAGCATGAGCTATCATTAGTGTTTTTGACCTTAGCCATTCTAACAGGTTAGAAGATGGTTTGCAAATCTCTGATGGCTAAGGCTGTTAAACAATTCCTTAAGGGTTGCTGAGTCATTTGACAATTCTTTGTTTGGATCTGCACCAGACTTTTAATTTGAATTATTTTGTTTTTTAATGTCTAGTCCTTGAGTTCTTTATATATGTTGAATATCGGGCTTCTGCCAGGTATAAGGTTGGTGAAGAACTTTCACATTCTGTAGGCTACTGTTTTGTACTATTGACAGTGTCTTTTGCCTTACAGAAGCTTTTCAGTTTCATGAGGTCCCATTTACTGTTGAATTGGTGCCTACACTAATGGTGTTCTATTCAGAAAGTGGTCTCCTCTGCCAATGCATTCAAGGCTATTTCCTACCTTCTCATCTATCAGGTTCAGTATGTCTGTATTTATGTTAGGGTCTTTGATTCACTTGGACTTGAATTAGGTGAAGGGTGATATATATGATCTATTTACATTCTTCTACTTGGCAATATCCACTTAGACCACTGCTATTTGTTGAAGATGGTTTCTTCTTTTCATTGTATAATTTTGGATTCTTCATCAAAAGTCAAGTGCCCATAGATGTGTGGATTTACTTACATGTCTTTAATTCAACTGTATTGAGGAACCTGTCTGTTCTTATGCCAATACCACTTAGTTTTTTTTCTATTGCTTTATAGTAGAGGTTGAAATCAGGAAAGACAATTCCTCTAGAAGTTATTAATTGTACAGGATTGTTGGAGCAATCCTAAAAATTTTTTTTCTTTTCCATAAGTTGAGTATTGTTCTTTCAAGGACTGTGAAGAATTGTGTTGGAACTTCCATAGGAATTGCTTTGAATCTGTAGATTCCTGTTAGTAAGATGGCCGTTTTTACTATGTTAATTCTACTGATTTAAGATCATGGGAGATCTTTCAATTTTCTCATAACTTCTCCAATTTTGTTCTTCAAAGACTTGATATACAGGTCTTTGATTTCATTGCTTAGAGTTACCCCAAAATATTTTATATTATCTTTGTGTATTGTGAATGGTGTTGTTTCCCTGATTTCTTTCTCAGACTGTTTATCATTTGTACATAGAAAGACTACTGTTTTATTTTAAAGTTAATTTTGCATGAATCTGCTTAAATGAAGGTGTTTATCAGATGTATATTTTCCCTGATAGAATTTCTGGGGTCACTTATGTATATTATCATATAATCTTTAAATAATGATGTTTGGACATTTTTCATTCTAATGTGAATCCAATTGATCTCTTCCAGTTTTCTCATTGTTCTAGCTAGATCTTCGAACACTATATTGAACAGATATGAAGAAAGTAGACAGTCTTGTCTTGTTCCTAATTTTAGTGGAATTGTTTGAGTTTCTCTCCATTTAACTTGATGTTGGCTATTGGCTTGCTGTATATTGCCTTTATTAGTTTTAGATATGTCTCTTGTATCACTGGTCTCTCTAAGCTCTTTTCAGGTAAGGGTGTTGGATTTTGTCAAAGGCTTTTTCAACATCTAATGAGACGATCATTTTTTTATTTTAGTTTCTTTATATGAAAGCATATATTGATGGATTTTCATATGTTGAACCATCCCTGCTTCTCTGTGAGGAAGCCCACTTAATCATGTTGGAAAATGTTCTTGATGTGTCCTTGGATTTGTTTTTTTAGTATTTTATTGAATATTTTTGGATCAATGTTCTTGATGGAAATTGGTTTCCTTCTTTGTCTTCTAATTGGTTTGTGTTGCCTCTGAAGTTTTTGTTTGATTCTGAGGTTTCATTTTCAGTATTATTTCAGTTTGGGTTTGCTTAGTGATTTTACTTCTTTGTTAAGTTCTACTTTATTGTCTTGAATATTTTCAATCTTGTATTCAAACATTTTTATTTTATGGTATTTATTAAGACATTTATTTGCATCTCTTTAAGGTTTATGAAGATATTTATAGCTTCTGTTTTCCAGTCCTTGTCTTCTATTTCAGCTAAATTACTTTCTTCAGGGCCTATTGCAATACAGTGGTTGGACTCTGGAGGAGGCATATTGTCTTATCTTTTATTTTTTGTGCTTTTGCAGTTGGAGCCAGACATATGTAGTCATAATGCTTGAAGTGTTTTCTGGTCTTGCTCTGTAGGTGCTCTGTTCTTTGTTTCCTGTTGCTCACTCTAGATCTTATCCACATGTGGGGGTTGTGAAGTAAGTGCCTTATAGAGAAACATTCTTCACATTGAAAAACGTCAGAAAGGAATGGAAATGGGCTATAAAGAGGGGCTTCAAGGGTTATAGCTATCAGTAGAAGTAGACTCCTGATGAAATACTGAAATACCCATAAACCTCTTTCAATGAAAACTGCAGGAGCTTTTTCTTGCAGCATATGAAAATTAACATGGAGAAACATGATTGGACAATGTGCAGAGAATGAGAGACTTTGGAGCACTCAGTCAAAAATGTAATGTCTTTATCACAAGCCTCTTCTCAAGGGTCAGGAAGGTATGTGGAAGAGAAGGAAAAAAGATTGTAAAGGCCAGAGACAAAGTTGACTCAACGGAAAAATTGTCTTTTTGACGAAACAGGAACAATACACCTAAGAATTCGTTGAGACTGGCAGCATGCACAAGACCTGTACAGGTTCAAACCAGACAGGGCCCCAGCATTGAGAAAGAGAATTAGACATAGTGTCTCACCACTGACCATGTAACTATTTGCAGTTGATGCCTGCTGGCAAAGGGAAAACCAATTTTCTACACTGGAAGGTCACTGGGTCTATCATCCACATTCCAGAGCAGACCCCAAGCTTCAGAATAGTTGGCCAGAACAAATGAATGTGAGAGGAGCTGGAGTAGGGTAAGAACATGATCAAAACATATTGTGTGGAAAAACTTTACATCAGCACAAAAGAAAAAAAACAAAAGAATACTAAAGCCTGATCTGACAGAGGCAGGCAGATCTCTGTGAGGGCAAGGCCAGCCTAGTCTACAATACATAATTCCAGTACAGGCTCCAAAGCTACAGAGAAACCTTGTCTCAAAAACAAAGAAACAAAGAGCTCTAAAACCTAATACAGCAATACACAATGAAAAGAATAAAAACAAAAAAAACATGAAAGACAAACAAAACAAACAAACAAAGTGTTAGAATATAGTGAGGGCATGGGTACTAGAGGGCAGCCCACTACTGCCACTTCCTAGAGCAGGACACTTTCCAAGCACATTCTAAACACTTATCCTTATGTGTATAGATGAACATAGTACATCTCACCCTTCATTGAAGGCCTTCTCTTTGCCAGAGAGGGAGGCTATTACAGGAATGCACACTTGGGAATACAGGGAGAATGATTGTGGGGGCATATCCCAATGAATACATCAACAACACAACCCCTATGCCAAAGGCTTAGGGAATATTCTGAAACATGGCGAAGAAAGATTGTAAGATCCAGAGGACCAGGACATCTGCGAAGAAAAAGTGTCTCCTATATGTGCCAGAGAAGATGAACCCATAAAAATCTTAACACTGTGGTCACCTAAACAAGACCTACACAATGACAACATCAGTTGACATGCCAACATGGGTGGTGGAAATCTCACCAGGTCCTATACCTAAAATGAAATCTTCAATACTTGAATGTGTGTACACAGCAAGCAAAAACAATGGCAAAAATGTTGCAGCACTGAATAATAACTCTCCCTTGATAGGATGCATTTTAAATTATCTCTCTCTATGACTGTCTCTCAGCAGAGTCCAGTAAAGGGGGAGGTGAAATTTGCAATAGCACTGCAAGTATATGGAACCAGATCAGCAGTATGAATTGCCCCAGTGAAATGGGTGTGTGTGTGTGTGTGTGTGTGTGTGTGTGTGTGTGTGTGGTACTGCAGAATCAAATCTAGGTGCCCACACATGCTGGGCAAGCAGCTGGATCACAAGCTATATTCTCAGAATGGAATCTTGATATATGCAATCAAGTGTATAGAATTAAGGGTATGGTGGTGAGTGGAAAAGGCCAGCCCCGACCATTTTTATATGATGTTTGTGAAATGAAATAATAATGGAACTAGCAAACAATGCAATGGCTGTCCCATTTGAAGCATGCTGCTGGGTGTCATCATAAAAACCAGCATGAGTAAAATTTTTCTGACAGAAGAGATAAAACTTGATTGCAGTGGCCATTGCATGAATTTACATACATGATACATTGACAGAGAGGTCTAACACCCAGTGTATCAGTGCCAGTGCCCTGCTTCCAGTCTATAACATGTATTCCAGTTGTGTAGCACGTATGGTAAACAACTGGGCGACTAATTACATGAAGAATGCTCAATAAGTTCTGATTATTTTTAGATAAAGAAGAATTATATTTCATCATATTGATATAATGGATTTGAAACAAAAATTTCATACACACACACATGCATGCACGGACACGAACCTCAGTCAGTCCTGGTGATTCTTCTGGGTTCCAGACGATAAAATGGAATGGACACAGTTTTGAAAACAGAAAGACATACACTCTACATCAATGTTCTGCCTTTATTGGCAACAACATAAGGAAGGAGGAGTCAAAACCTGTTCAGGTTTAGGAAACAGCATCATTGGGAGTATAGAACTATTGCAGTGTGGTGGCCCTTGCCAAAGAGTATCTCTTCCCAGAATGCCCCAGGGAGGATGTCAAAACTACTAAGAAAAAGGCTGCTATATTTGTGGGATAGGCTTGAAACTTGCCATCTGAAAGTATTATTGTCACCAGGCTGGATGCTGATACTCCTACTGACCATGCAACCAAAACCATATCACCCTATGGATTGGTGATGTTGAAATTCACGATAGTGTAGGTTCTGATCTTCTTCACATGAGGATGACAATGTCAGAGTTATTCTGTCTATTTGGGGAGAACCTTTTGAAACCCCTTTTTGTTTTTCCGCTGCCAATTCAATTTGTTTTCACTTGTCTGCATTGCTTCTGGCAGAACAGCGGGCTGGGTGGAACGAGGGTTGAGTGTCAGGTTATGGAAGTCTTGTATCAGTTTTTCTGAGGAGGGTGAATGGGAGGTTGCTTCTGTCCTGGTCCCCACAGAGACTCCAGACGTGGTCCCCATACAAGTTTGGCAGTAGCGGCATTCACATTTGAACATCTCCTCTTCAGCAACTTCAGGGGAAGAAGATTTTTTTTTCTTTTCAGCTTGATGAGGCAAGGGAGACCCAACACGTTTCTTTCTCTCGATTTTAACTAGTTTTGTTTTCTCCAGGGGTGATCTTGAACTTTCTGACTGTTGCTCGTTGTCCATTCTTTCAGAGAAAAAAAAAGCACATATTAGAAACACAGAGGGTCTGTTTAAAGCAGCTCTTTCTGTACACAGTCCTGGAACACCTACCAGCACTCACAGATCACATCTCAGAAGAGGCCTTGATGATTTGTTTCAGCAATAGAAACCTTAGGTTCTAACTACATTGTGCAGTCATTTTTCTTTTGTTTTGTTTATGGGTACCAACCTACCAACAAGCAAACAGTGTGCTCTTTGACTTTGCAACATTGGTTTGAGCCCAGTTTTCCTTGTACTTGTTTATGTGTGCCACAAAAAACCGCAGGGCAGAATTCCTTCACATGGAGCCCACAGATCACTATTTCTTAATGTAAGATGCTGACGCCTCTGGAAGCAATGCTTCACATGTAGCCTCTTCTTTAACGTTTCCTTTAAGCTCTCAGTCCCTCCACATACATGTGATTCGAGGCAGTCCTGGGGTCAGAGGACATCTTTGAGGTGCCAGGGACTACAAACACACTGGCTCCTAACACTAGCACTTAAAACCTTAAGAACAGTGATACATTTGAGTCCCACTTGCCTGGGCAGGAGAACAGACCTGATCAAAGAGACCTCCCCTCATCCAACTCCAAAGGACCCCTCTCTCCATCAGCCATGGCCACATCAACCAGAGAGGATCAATGTGCGAGATTTCTGGGCACAATATGTGCTCTAAATAACCTGCAGCTCAGGCCATACTTGGTTATCTCGCATCCCTTGCTGAGACAAGAGAACACCAGAGAAAAGCAAAATGAACCCTAGGAGAAAACCACTGGACACAGATTGAGGTTGGCCCGCAAGTCCCATTTCTGTCAGTCTTTTAGTAGCACAATAGACTTGTGCTCTCCATTCTTTGGAGAGCACAGAATGCCGTGGTTGGCCAGCGACAGAGACACAGGTCGTCTTCCACTTCTGGAAAGCCTATCCATGTACCTAATAGCTGCAACATTTCAGTGGACAGAACAGGAAGAGGGGAGTGGGTATAGTTGAGTGAATTCAATGATTGCAAGGGCTGTAAAGGTTTATATAATTATAATTCCTAGCTACGGGTGCATTAATGGGTGCATGCTTGGGATCTAGGCATGAAAAGGTTGATGCCCGGGGAAAAGCTGAGAGCATTTTAGCGGAGGAAAATTTGTCTCCTGGCATGATCTCTTACCTCTACGAACTTGTTTGTCAGCTGTATTAAAGGTAATACAGCCTACCATTCCCTGGTATAGTGCCTATGAGTGATCACACAGGGCTTGAGCACTAATGGAGCTTATTAGGAATGACAGCAGCTTCCCTTTGAAACCAAGGAAATAACTAGACTAGTATATGAAGATTTGTGATCAAAGATGCTTATGCTACCCCATCAAAACTCACACGTGCGCGCGCGCGCGCGCGCACACACACACACACACACACACACACACACACACACACACACACACACTCATAGAGGAAAAAAGTATGCAAAGGCCACATGCAGCGCTTGGTTGAAGGAGTTAGGAAGGCTTCACACCAGGACATGTAAATCAGTCTGATAATCACGGAGATAGTTATGGAGGTGTCTCAAAACATTTACTATAGGACTTCCACATAGTCTAGCCCTAACTTAACTCATGGCCTTAAAGCAAAGGAACCAAAAGCACCTTACTACAGAGATACATGACTATCCATACTATCCATACTACTAACAGAACCCAAATCATGGATTCAGCCTAGGTGCCAGTTCATGGAAAAATTGATAAGGGAAATGTGGTGCCAG
This sequence comes from Microtus ochrogaster, assembly GCF_000317375.1. NCBI lineage: Eukaryota > Metazoa > Chordata > Mammalia > Rodentia > Cricetidae > Microtus > Microtus ochrogaster. The sequence continues at coordinate 55,798,879 of NC_022026.1, forward strand.
TACTAAAGGTGGTTTCACGTGGCTGCAAAGACAGGCTGCAGTGGTTGAGGAAAGACAATGGATCTTACGGAAAATAAGCCAGGTTGGGAAAGACAAATATCCCTTATGAAAACCACAAGGGTCAAAAATAAGCTAAAAGCCAACACATAGTGTATTAAAGTTACATGAAGCAGCACTTTGGCTGTAGGAAGGAATTGGGAAAGGGAGGGGAGAAGGGATAACAGGGAGTAGTAATGGGGATGAATAGAACCAAATTATCTTATGTGCATATATGTAATTAACACAATGAAAGCCTCCCTTTTAATGATTAATATACACTAATAAAAACTGGAAAAGACAAAGACGCTTTTGATGGGTGGCTGGGCACTGTGTCCTCCTCGGACAAATGTAGCAGGTGATATTTGACTCCTGAATACCAAGTATCAGAACAACAAGCTTTATTGCCATAGACTCCCAGTACCTAACACATACTTTTTTGTGGGTACATGAAAGATATTTCCCACACACCGCTGCTCCCCCAATTGAGCAAAGCATTAGGTATCCATTCATAGAGGGACCAGCTCTTCCAGATCCCACCTAAAGTCTTTCCTATATCCAACAGCATTTGCCATCTAGTTGTAACTGCTTCTGTAATTAGCTGCCCTCCTACCATGTCAATGTCTCCCACTGCCTAGCACAGTACGTGAATGCCCTGCCCCAGATTCTGAATCTCTCCGACCTCTCCTGTACTCATTCCTCCTGATCTTGCTAATCCTCCAGTCACCTTTACACCTGACCTCTCTCTTCTTTCAACTATCTGCTGAGGTAGAATATTCACAGTGAGGCTAGCCCTGAGCACTTCACTTAACAGTGCACGCTGGAGGCAGAGGCTGGTGAACTCTGAGTTCCAGCCTAGCCTGGTCTACTGAGTGAAATCCAGGACAGTCAAGGCTATATAGACAGAATACCCTGTCTCCAAAACAAAAGAAAACGAAAGTACAACAACAACAAAAGTTTCTGCCCTGGCATGACAGTCCAAATAGTGCAGCACTGACACACACACCTTGGCTGTAACCAACAGTTCCCAGTTTGGACTTCGAGCCTGCTCAGGAGGGAGGAATCCTGTCCGGTACTAGAATGCACAGCCTGATGGAGTCATGAATCTTGGAGGAGATTCTACAACTGCTCTTTTACTAAGCCAGCATAATCCCTGACTACTTTTAAAGTGCTTTTCCTCATACCCATAGATAAGTGTAGTCCTCCACCCTCACTAAGGAAATGTCACTTTGTGACAGACAAAGATCAATGCAAAAACCTACTGATCAAAATGCAGAGTTCTGGTATCATTCCCTGTGAGCTCCATGAAGACCAATACTTGATGAACATAAGCCATGAGATGACAGTGCCCTGGGACCCCGGATCCTCCACTCACAAATATCTCTACATGGAAGAAAAGCCAGGGACCCCCCTCCCCAGGTACCTTCAGCATTCCTAGCAACAGGAGGGAGCTAGTCCACTAGACAGCAATCTACCCCAACCCCAATGTGTTGTTCCATGTGAACTCCATGGAAACCAATACTTGGTGAACATAAGAGACATAAGAGTTAAGGAAGAGATGGAAGTGCGCCAATGTAAGTACTCCTCCAACATCCTAAAAAGCAACATGACACCACCAGAACCCAGCAGACACACAACAGGAAGACTTGATCATCCTAACCCAAAAGATATAGAAGAAAATGTCTTTAAATGATACTTAATGAAAATGATGGAGATCTTTAAAGAGGAAGTAAAAAAAACTCCTTAAAACAATGGAGGAGAAGACAAACAAAAAGCTGGAAGAAATGAATAAATTTCATTAAAAAAAAAACAAGAAAACCAGAAAAAAGCAATCAAACAGGTGAAGGAAACAGCTCAAGATTTGAAGATTGAGATAGTGGTAATAAAGAAAACACAAACCAAGGAAACTCTGGAAAAGGAAAATCAGGGTAAAAAAAAAACCAGGAACTACAGAGACAATTATAACCAACAGAATACAAGAGATAGAAGAATCTCAGGTGCTAAAGATTCTATTGAGGAGATAGACTCATTGGTCAAAGAAGACACTAAATCCAAAAATGTCTTAACACGAAACATCCAGGAAATCTGAGACACCATGAAAAGACCAAACCTGAGAATAATGGGGATAGAAGAAGCAGAAGAATTCTAGCTCAAAGACACAGAAAATATAGTCAACAAAATTCTAGAAGAAAATGGGAGGTGGTGGCAGGGAAGAGACAGAAATCTTTAATAATTAATAAATAAATAAATTTAGAAAAATAAATAAATTACTGCTTGGCCATTAGCTCTAGCCTCCTATTGGCGAACTCTCACATCACGATTTAACACATTTCTATTAATCTGTGTTCACCACAAAGTCGTGGCTTACCAGGAAAGATTTAGCATGTCTGACCGTGCAGCTCCATGATGGATCTCTGCTTTTGCTTTCTTCCTCTGAGCATTCAATTCTGTCTTCTCTGCCTACCTAAGTTCTGCCCTAAGAACTAGGCCAAGGCAGTTTCTTTAGTCATTAACCAATGAAAGCAACACACAAACAGAAAGACCTCTTATACCATTTCACCTTTTCTGTTTAAAAAGGAAAGGAAGGCTTTAACTTTAACATAGTAAAATTACATATAAATAGTTATCAAGCAACAATTACAGTTATAATATTTATATCTATTTAACTTTTATGATATCTTTTATCATAACAAAGGAAAACTATAACTATTCTTCAACTCTATCAAAGACTCCAGAAGGATATAATATTACCTAAGTAAACAGGAAGTGCATTATAAACGATTTCCAAAACTCTAGAATTGACCGAGACATCTTGCTGCCTGGACAAGTTACCCAAACTTCTTATGTACTGTTGGGGCATCCATCTTTGGCCTACAGGCCCATAGTTTCCAGCAGACATTTCCACAAAACAGGAAATTTTAAAGATAGTTTAGTCACTTTTTTCTGTATCTTGAAGAATGTCTCAGAGACTCTTTCATGAATCAGGAACACCAAAGGACCATCTCACCTTTAGGCAAGTTCACCAGTCCTTTCTCTACATGTTCTTCATATTCAGTTTATAAAAGGTCTAGGCAAGAGCAGTTTCTTGCCCAAATGGCTAACCAACTATATATGGAGCCTCTTAGATGCCCTTCTTCTTCTTCTAGTAGCTTTTTGCTACTATCATGAAAAGCCCTAAGTTAGTCAAACATTTTAAATGCCATATTCTGTAGTCTTTGAAAGATGTGAAGAATGCCTAAATATATCACTGTATGTCTAGAAAATCTAACTAACATGACTACAAACTTGACTATTATCAATGATTATCCATTGACAACCTATATTTCCAAATTACATGTTATATTTTTAAATGAATACACAATCACAATACATTAATAAAGAGCAGAAATATATACATATAACAAGATTGACCTTAAATTTTTATCAATAAAGCAAAATCCATACCAATGCAAATTATCCATATCTATATCATATCCCCTTCTAAATGCAAAAGAATATTTATAAACGATATTTTGGAATATGGGCATAGTTTTTTTCTCTCAAAACTACTTCATGCTGTATGGGGGCACTGTTATTCAGGTTTTTCATGGTGTATCCTATATTCTATGTTCATCTCAGTCGGGAGTTGAGCAAAGTAAGTTTTTGTGGGTGTTCCTAGCAACCTTTCAGTAGGGTGTGGTCTATCAAACCATGTTTGCCTGGTGGCAATCCACAAGTTCTCATCTTCTGTGAAAACAAAAGAGGAACCTCTTTTCCAAAGCATCATATCCTTAGACCCAAATTCTGAATCATAATACCTTTATAATATACATGCTAGTTTTGCTTAGCATCGCACAGAATGAAATGTCTCTCTGCACTTAGTTCCTTTACAGTGAAAAAATTCAAAGAAAGCACAATAGTATACAGAATTCAGACTCTCGTGAATTTTCCATTTTTACGTGGCTTATTTTTCTTTATTTTTAAACTATAACTACCTGTATTCTGTCTCTTTAAAGACTTTACCCATTTTTTAAGCATTAACTTTATTTTATGACTTTCTGTACTCTTTTTTTGTGTCTCCCAAGCCTACTTACATTTATCTAACACTATGATCCATATAGAGTTGTTTTATGTCTGAATTCATCCTATTGCATTGTCTGTAATTCTCTACTGTCTTGAAGAGCTTTTCAAATGCTAAGCAGCTTAGTTGCAGCTGCTCTGGATGTTGGCTCTGCCTCTCTCCAATTTTAAAATGGTGGAAGTACCCCCAGTGTTCACTCTAGGGCTGCCAGGCAGGAGCTGCATACAGCATGCCAACAAGGAAAATGAGCATGCAACACATAGCACTTTTTTTTTTCATTTAAAGCCAAATCTGCTACACAGAGCACTGCACAGCCTGGAAACATCTCTCTGTATGGTGGCAGGAATCTGCCATGCTCTCCTGCTTCTGCACGCCTAGTACAACTTATCCTGCCATGTGCCTAGGCAGAGAGCACTGAGCCATTGGCATGTTCTCAGAGTACTTTCTTCTCAATCCCAAATGGGTGCAAAACCATCTGGTCCCACAAAAGCCACTGATGCATAAGAGCTGGAGTTTGTCCTGGCGGCAGAGGCCAGAAAACTGCATTTTAAAACCACATATCTTTTGTTGTGGTGGTTGTCACGGATGCTGAGTCAGGAAATTCTCTCTTAAAGGAGGCATGACATGCCTCCAGCTGTGCTAAACTCTATATTTGTGTCTAGAATTCCTTTGCAAGTCCTCTCAAGTTTTATGTGGAGTTACTTTACCACATTGGACAGGCAATTGTTGAAAGACAGCAGGGCCCCTTGTTCCTTAAACACCCTCAGAAAATTACTTCACCCAACTGCTGACTGAGATGAACCTAGCATATAGGATACACCATAAAAGACATGATTAACAGTGCCCCCATACAGCATGAAGCAATTTGGACAGAAAAAACCTACAACCATATTCCCAAATATTATTTATAAATGTTCTTTTTCATTTAAAGTGAGATATGACATAGATATGAATAATTTGCATTGGTATAAATCTTAATTTATTGATACAAGTTTAAGGTCAATTTTGTTATATGTATATGTATATTTCTGCTCTTGATTGAGGTATTGTGATTGTGTAGTTCATTTAAAAATGGAATGTATAATTAAGAAATATAGGTTAACCGATAGTTATCTGTAATAGTTGTTTGTAGTCTGGTTTGTTAGATACTCTAGATGTGCATAGATATATTTCATATAGGAATTCTTGATATCTTTCAAAGACTACAGAATATGGCATTTTAAATGTTTTGAAAACAAATAGGACTTTTCATGACAATGAGACACATTTGCTCCTGGCAACACCAATCTACTTCAAGAGGAAGATGGACATCAAAGAGGCTCCTTATGGAGCTAGTTAGCCATTTGGGCAAGAAACTGCTCTTGCCTGGACTGATGCAAAAACTAGACATGTAGGACCCACAGAGAGATGGCTGCTGAACTTGCCTAAAGGTAAGATGGACCTTCGGGGTTCCTGATTCATGAAAGACTCTGCGAGACACTCTGCAGGACACAGAAGAAAGTGACTAAACTGTCTTTGAAATTTCCAGCTTCATGGAAAAGTCTGCTGGATACTATGGGCCTGTAGGCTGAGGATGGATGCCCCAATGGTACAGAATAATTTTAAGTGACTGTCCAGGAGGCAAGATAGCTCTGTCAATTCTGCAGTTTTAGAAGTTGTTTATAATGCATTTCCAGTTTACAAAGGTAATATTATATCATTCTGAAATCTTTGATGGAGTTGAATCGATAGATAGTTATAGTTTTCCTTTGTTACGATAAAAGATAAAATAGATACAGATATTGTAACTGTAATTCTTGCTTGAAAACTGTTTTGTTATATGTAATTTTACTATCTTAATGTTAAAGCCTTCCCTTTTGTTTAAACAGTAAAGGGAAAATGGTGTAGGAGGTCCTTCTCTTTTTGTATTGCTTTCATTGGTTAATAACAAACTGCTTTAGGACTGGTGATAGGGCAGAAATATGGTAGGTGAGACAACCAGACAGGAAGTAGAGGCAGGGCAATGAGAACAGGATAATTCTTGGAAGGAAGAAACCCATTATTCCCCAGTCCTGCCCAGACTGCAGAAGAAGCAAGATATGACCTACCATGACAAAAATGTTCTGAGCCTAACATAGATAAGAATAATGGGTTAATATACATTATAAGAGCTAATATGAAGTCTGATCTAATGGGCCAATCAGTTGATAACAAATGTAGACACTCTGTGTGATTTTCTCTGGGACTTACCGGCTGTGGGAACTTATCATTAGAGAAACCCAAACAAAAAGGCACTCATGTTACAAAGGGAAAACACATGACTACAAGAACAAAGAAAGAATATTAAGAGCTGCAAAAGAAAAAAAGTCAAGTAACATATAAAGGAAAACCTATCAGAAATACACCTGACTTCTCAATGGAAAACATGAAAGCCAGAGTTTCTGGATAGACGTGCTGCAGAAACTAATAGACCATGTACCCAGCAAAGCATTCATTCACCATTGATGGAGAAAACAAGGTATTCCATGACAAAAACAGATATAAGCAATATGTATCCACAAACCCAGCTTTGTAAAAAGTACTAGAATGAAAGCCACAACCCAAGGAAGCTAACTACAACCACAATAACACCGGCATCTGATAACCCCCACCAGCATAACACAAAAAAGGGAAACACACAAACACTACCACCAAAAAAATAACTGGAGTTAACAACCACTGGTCATTAATATCATTTAATATCAATGCACTCAATTCACATATAAAAAGGCACAGGTTAAGAGAATGCATACAAAAACAGGATCCAACATTCTGCTGTTTACAAGGAACACACCTCAATCTCAAAGACAGATACTAATTCAGAGTAAAGGGTTGGGAAAAAGTTTTCCAATCAAATGGACCTAAAAACAAGCAGGTGTGGCTATTCTAATATGTAACAAAATTGATTTCAAACTAAAATCAATCAGAAGAGATGGAGAAGGACATTTCATATTCATAACAGGAACAATTTTTCAAGATGCAGTCTCAACCCTGAATATCTATGCCCCTAATTCAAGAACAAACAAATATGTAAAGGAAACATTATCAAAATTTAAATCACACATCAAACCACACACACTAATAGGAGATTTCAACACTCCTCTCTCGAAAATGGACAGGTGAAACAGACAGAAACTTAACAGTGGAATAAGAGAATTAACAGATGAAATGAATCAAATTGACTCAACAGACTTACTAGAACATTCCACCCAAACAGGAAAGAATATACCTTCTTTTCAGAATCTCATGGAACCTTCTCTAAAACTGATCACATACTCAGTAAAAAAGCAAACACCCAGAGATACAAAAAAAGAATGAAGTAATGCACTGTGTCTTATTAGATCACCATGGAATAAAGTTAGAATTCAACAACAATACTACTCCAAGAAAGGCTACAAACTCATGGAAACTGAACCTTGAACCACTGCTGGTTCAAGGAAGAAAGAAGAAAGAAATTAAAGTTTTCCTTGAATTCAATGAAAATGAAGGCACAACATATCCAAACCTATGGGACACTATGAAAGCAGTGCTAAGAGGAAAGTCCATAGAACTAAGTGCCCACAAAAGTAAAATAGAGAACGCTCACATCAATGACCTAACAGCATGAATGAAAGCTCTTGGGAAAAAAAAACAAGCAGACTCACCAAAGAAAGAAGAAGAAAGGAAATAATCAAGTTAAGGGCTGAAATTAACAAAATATAAACAAAGAAAACCATACAAAGAAGCAATAAAACAAAGAACTGGTTTGATGGAGGAAGGTCATTGGTTGATTAAATAAAGAAGCTGCTTGCCCTGATAGGTTAGAACGTAGGTGGGAGGAGGGAACAGAGCAGAACGCTGGGAGGAAGAGGAAGTGAGCTCAGAGACTCGGGGGCAGACGCCTCAGAGAGACACGATGCTCCACTCTTGCGGGCAGAGGCGAGAGCTCTGCTCTCTGAGGCACACGCGATGAAGCTCCGACCCAGGATGGACGTAGGCTAGAATCTTCCCGGTAAGCGCACCCAGCTGTGCTACACAGATTATAAGAAATGGGCTAGTCCAGGTGCGAGAGTTAGCCTAGAAGAGGCTAGATAGAAATGGGACAAGCAGTGATTAAAAGAATACAGTGTCCGTGTAATTATTTCGGGTAAAGCTAGCCTTGCGGGCAGCGGGGTGCTGGGGACGCAGCCCCAATGCTCCTATTACTACACTGGTTCTTTGAGAAAATCAACAAGATTGATAAACCCTTATCCAAACTAATCAAAGGGAGAGAAAGAACATCAAAATTAAGAAAATCAGAAATGAAAAGAGTTACATAACAACAGACAATGAGGAAATTCAGAGAATCAATAGGTACTACTACAAAAATCTTTACTCCACAAAACAGGAAAATATAAAAGAAATAAACAAGTTTTTAAATAGATAACACCTACAAAAATTAAATCAGGACCAGGTGAGCAATTTAAATAGACCTGTAAGCTGCAGGGAGATAGAAGCTAACATCAAAAACCTCCCATCCAAAAATACCCAGGACTGGATGGTTTTAGTGCAGAATTCTACCAGAACATTCAAGAGGTAATACCTGTACTCCTCAAAGTATTCCACATAATAGAAACAGAAGGCTCATTGCCAAACTCTTTTTTATGAAGCTCCATTTACCCTGATACCAAAACCGCACAAAGACTCAACCAAAACAGAGAATTACTGACCAATCTCGCTCAAGAACATGGATGCAAATTCTCAATAAAATTCTGGCAAATTGAATCCAAGAACACATCAAAAAATCATCCAACATGAATATGTAGGCTTAATCTGAGAGATGCAGGGATGGTTCAACATACAAAAATCAATCAACGTAATCCACCATATATATAAACTAAAAGGAAAAAAAATATGATCATTTCATTGGATGCAAAAAAAAACATTTGACAAAATTCAACATTCCTTCATGACAAAGGTCTTGGAGAGATTAGGGATACAAGGATCATATCTAAATATAATAAAAGCAATATACAGAAAGCCGACATCTAACATCAAATTAAATAAAGAGAAACTCAAAGTGATTTCACTAAAATCACAATCAAGACAAAGCTGTCCACTATCTCCATATCTCTTTAACATAGTTCTGGAAGGTTTAGCAATAGCAATAAGACAACAACAGGAGATCAAGCAGATTCAAATTGGAAAGGAAAAAGTTAAATTTCCGTTATTTGCAGATGGAATGATAGTGTATATAAGTGACCCCAAAAATTCTACCAGAGAACTCCTATATCTGAAAAATACCTCCAATGAAGTGGCAAAATACAAGATGAACTCAAAAAATCAGTAGCCCTTTTATACACAAAGGATAAAGAAGCTGAGAGGGAAATCACAGAAACATCACCTTTCACAATAGCCAAAAACCACATAAAATATCTTGGGGTAACACTAACGAAGAACACGAAAGACCTATTTGACAAGAAGTTTATGTCACTGAAGAAAGAAATTGAAGAAGATACCAAGATACCAATAAATGGAAAGCTCTCCCATGGTCTTGGATAAGAAGAATCAACACAGGAAAAATGGCAATCATCCCTAAGGTAATCTATAGATTCAATGCAATCCCCATAAAAATCCCTACACAATTCTTCACAGAACTTTAAAGAACGATAGTCAACTTCAAATGGAAAAACAAGAAACTGAGGATAGCCAAAACAATCCTGTACAATAAAGGAACTGCCGGAGGCATTACCATTCCTGACTTCAAGCTCTTCCAGAAGTACAGTAATGAAAACAGCTTGGAGATTTACGTTGTAAGAGCTAGCTAATAGCCTTCTTCCTCCCTTCATTGAGGCCATAAGATCCCCCGGCTCAGCAATTTTGGGCACTCAGAAGGGGTGTTGAGCACAACCGGGAAGGAGTTTCTTTGTTTCAATAGCCTGCCTGCAGCAAGGTAGGCCTTTTGTCTGCAAGATACCTGGCCAGCTATGGGCTCTGTTCCTGTACCAAAAGATCCATCAGAGAAGTGAGTGAGTTCCTGACCTGTGGCAGCAGCCTGGGAGAGGGAGCACAGACATTCCTCAACCTCCTATCCTTCCTGGTCATTCTGCAGGAGCTATTCTCCTCACTACAGCCTCCCTCTTCCTATCCCATCCCAGTTTACACCAAGGAAACCCCTCCTTTCTTCCTCCCTCTTCAGTGACATAAGATTCCCCAGCTGAGCCATTTGGGCCTTGGGACTGGGTGATGAGAGCAACCAGGTGGGAATTCCTTTGTTTCAATAGCCTGCCTGCAGCAAGGTAGGCCTTTTGCTGCGAGGTCCCTGGCCAGCAAAGGGACCTGATCCTGTACTAGAAAATCCATCAGGGAGCATTCAGAGGAAGAGATGGGCAGGCATCAATGTAAGAATTCCTCCAACAATCTGAAAAACATATGAAAACACTAGAACCCAGCGAACTTACAATAGGAGGACTTGAACACCCTAATCAAGAAGAAGTAGAAAAAACTGACTTTATAAAAGTGATAGAGTCCATGGACATCAGATGAAAAACTCCCTTAAAGAATGGATGAGAAGAATAAAAAAAGTTTGAAGAAATGAGTAAATCCATAAATGACATCCTAGGAAACCAAGAAAAATCAATCAAACAGAAAAGGGTAGCAGTTCAAGACTTGAAAACTGAAGTGGAGGCAATGAAGAAAATATAAACCGAGGGCCGGCTGGATATGGAAAATCTAGGTAAACAAACAGAGACTGCAGAAACAAGCATAACCAACAGAATACAAGAGATAGAAGAATGAATCTCAGATTCTGAAGACACCATAGAGAAAATAAACTCACTGATCAAAGAAAACAGCAAACCCAACAAAATCTCATCACAAAACTTCCAGGAAATCTGGAACACAATAAAAAGACCAAACCTAAGAATAATAAGGGTAGATGAAGGAGAAGAATTACAGCTCAAAGGACCAGAAAATATAATCAACAAAATTATAGAAGAAAACGTTCCCAACCTAAAGAAAGATATGCCTATGAAGGTTCAAGAAGCATACAGAACACCGAATAGACTAGATAAAATAAAAACATCCCCTTGCCATATAATAATCAAACACAAAACATTCAGAATAAAGAAATAATATTAAGAGCTGCAAAGGAAAAAGGTCAAGTAACTTATAAAGGTAAACCTATCAGACTTACATCTGACTTCTCTATGGAAACCATGAAAGCCAGAAGGTCCTGAATAGATGTACTGCAGAGACTAACAGACCATGGATGCAAGCCCATACTACTATGCCCAGGCAAGCTTTTGTTCACTATCAATGGAGAAAACAAAACATTCTAGGATAAAAACAAACTTAAACAATACATAGCTACAAATGCAGCCTTATAGAAAGCAATAGAAGGAAAATAACAAACAAAGGAGTGCAACAATACCCACAATAACTGAGATATCTAGCGACCCTTCACCAGCACAACTCAAAGAAGGGAAACAAACAACCTCTAATACCAAATAATAATAACCGGAGTTAACAAGCACTAGTCATTAATAACACTTGATATAAATGGACTCAATTCACCTATAAAAAGGCACAGACTGGCCGGGCAATAGTGGCACATGCCTTTAATCCCAGAGGAAGGCTGATCTCTGTGAGTTCGTGACCAGCCTGGTCTACAGAGCTAGTTCCAGGACAGGCTCCAAAACCACAGAGAAACCCTGTCTCGAAAAACAAAAAAAAGGCACAGGCTAAGAGATTGGATACGAAAACAGGATCCAACATTCTGCTGTTTACAAGAAATACACCCCAACCACAAAGACAGACATCTACTCAGAGTAAAGGGTTGGGAAAAGGTTTATCAAGCAAAAAGCCCTAAGAAGAAAGCAGGTATAGCCATACTAATTTGTAACAAAGTTGAATTCAAACTAAAATCAATCAGAACAGAAGGAGATGGACA
>NC_022026.1:55811217-55811811 GCF_000317375.1 Microtus ochrogaster
GAATCAAATGGACTTAACAGACATCTATAGAACACTCCACCCAAATAGGAAAGAATATACCTTTTTCTCTGCAGCTCATGGAACCTTCTCAAAAACTGACCACAAACACGGAAACAAAGCAAACTTCCACAGATACAAAAAAAAAATATTAGTAACCACCTGTATCTTATTGGATAACCATGGAAAAACATTAGAATTTAACAATAATTCTACTCCTAGAAAGCCTACAAGCTCTTGGAAGCTGAACAGTCAATACTGAACCACCCCTGAGTCAGGGAAGAAATAAAGATAAAAATTAAAGTCTTTCTTGAATTCAGCGAAAATAAAGACACAACATACTCAAACCTACGGGACACTATGAAACCAGTGCTAAGAGGAACGTTCATAGATCTAAGTGCCCACATTAAAAAAAGGAGAAGGCTTACATTGGAGACTTAACAGCACAGCTGAAAGTTCTAGAAAAAAGAAGCAGACTCACCCAGGAGGAGTAGAAGACTAGAAATTGTAGAGAGACCCCGCCTTTTGGGGCGGGACAGCCTCGGGCGAATGTTTTTACTAATTAATTGGGACGCGCGGACTGGAGCCCTTCCTGTT
>NC_022026.1:55823928-55854342 GCF_000317375.1 Microtus ochrogaster
TTTACGGTGGATCGCTGAACTCCGGGTGTGTGAGTGTGCTTTTATATTAAAATTGTCTTCTTGTACCCACTGGCCTGGATTAATTAAATTCGCCTTCATTTTGGCCCCCACCGGGTGTGTGAGTGTGCTTTTATATTAAAATTGTCTTCTTGTACCCACTGGCCTGGATTAATTAAATTCGCCTTCAAGAAATAATCAAACTGAGGGCTGAAATCAACAAAATAGAAACACAGAAAACAATCCAAAGAAATAGTGAAACAAAGTGCTGATTCTTTGAGAAAGTCAACAAGATTGACACACCTTTATCCAAACTAATCAAAAGGCAAAGAGAGAATATACAAATTAACAAGATCAGAAATGAAAGGGGGAACATAACGACAGACACTGAGGAAATTCAGAGAATCATTAGGTCTTACTACAAAAGCATATATGCCACAAAGTTGGAAAATGTAAAAGGAATGTACTTGTTTTTTGATAAGTACCATTTACCAAAATTAAATCAAGACCAGGTAAACAATTTAAATAGAACTACAAGTCGTGAGGAAATAGAAGCTGTCATAAAAAACCTCTGAACCAAAAAAAAAGCCCAGGACCTGATGGTTTTAATGCAGAATTTTGTCAGAAGTTCCAAGAGGAGCTGATACCAATACTCCTTAATGTGTTTCACATAATATAAACAGAAGAGTCATTGCCAAACTCTTTTTACAAAGCTACAGTCACCATGATTCCAAAACCACACAAAGATCCAACCAAGAATAAGAATTACAGACCAATCTCACTCATAAACATGGACGCAAAAATTCTCAATAAAATTCTGGCAAATAGAATCCAAGAACACATTAAAAAATATCCATTATGATCAAGTAGGCTTCATCCCAGAGATGCAGGGCTGGTTCAACATATGAAAATCTATCAATGTAATCCATCATATAAATAAACTGAAAGAAAAAATCCATATGACCATTTCATTAGATGCTGAAAAAGCATTAGACAAAATTCAACACCCCTTTATGATAAAGGTCTTGGAGAGATTAGGGATACAAGGATCATACATAAATATAAAAGAATCAAGATGTAGCAAGACAACAGCTAATATCAAATTAAATGGAGAGAAACTCAAAGCCATTCCACGAAATTCAGGAACAAGACAAGGCTGGCCACTCTCACCATATCTCTTCAACATAGTGCTTGAAGTTCTAGCAATAGCAATAAGACAACATAAGGAGATCAAGGACATTTGAATTAGAAAGGAATATGTCAAACTTTCATTATTTGCAGATGATATGATAGTGTACATTAGTAACCCCCAGACGTCTACCAAAGAACTCCTAAAACTGACTAATAACATTGGTGAAGTGGCAGGCTACAAGATCAACTCAAAAAATCAGTGGCCATCCTATACACAAAGGAAAGAGAAGCAGAGAAGGAATTCAGAGAAACTTCACCTTTTACGATAGCCACAAATAACATAAAGTATCTTGGGGTAACTCTAATAAAGGAAGTAAAAGATCTATTTGACAAGAACTTTAAGGCATTGAAGAAAGAAATTGAAGAAAACAACAGAAAATGGTAAGACCTCCCATGCTCTTGGATGGGCAGGATCAACATAATAAAAATGGCAATTCTACCAAAGGTAATCTATAAATTCAATGCAATCCCCATTAAAATCCCAGCAAAATTCTTCAGACCTTGAGAGAACAATAATCAAATTTATTTGGAAAAGCAAAAAACTTAGGATAGCCAAAACAATCTTATACAATAAAGGAACTTCTGGAGGCATTACCATCCCTGACTTCAAAATCTATTACAAATCTACAGTATTGAAAACAGCTTGGTACTGGCATAAAAACAGAGAAGTAGACCAATGGAATTGAATAGAAGACCTGGATATTAACCCACAAACCTATGAACACTTGATTTTTGACAAAGGAGCTAAAGTATACAATGGAAGAAAGAAAACATCTTCAACAAATGGTGCTGGTAGAACTGGTTGTCAACATATAGAAGAATGAAAATAGATCCATATCTATCACCATGCACAAAACTCAAGTCCAAATGGATTAAAGATTGCAATATCAATCTGTACACAACGAACCTGATAGAAGAGAAAGTGGGAAATAGTCTCCAACATATGGGCACATGAGACCACTTTTTACAGATAACCCCTGTAGCACAAACAATAAGGGCAACATTGAATAAATGGGACCTCCTAAAACTGAGAAGCTTTTGTAAAGCGAAGGACACTGTCATTAAGACAACAAGGCTACCTACTGATTGGGAGAAGATCTTCACCAACTCCACAACAGACAAATGTCTGATCTCCAAAATGTATAAAGAACTCAAGAAACTAGACTTTAAAATGTTAATTAACCTAGTTAAAAAATAGGGTACTGATCTGAACAGAGAATTCTCAACAGAAGAAGTTCAAATGGCCAAAAGACACCTAAGATCATGCTCAACCTCCTTAGCGATCAGGGAAATGCAAATCAAAACAACTTTGAGATACCATCTTACGTCTATCAGAATGGCTAAAATCAAAAATACCAATGATAGCCTTTGCTGGAGAGGATGTGGAGTAAGGGGAACACTCATCCATTGCTGGTGAAAATGCAAACTTGTGAAACCACTTTGGAAATTAGTGTGGCAGTTTCTCAGGAAATTTGGGATCAACCTACCTCAGGATCCAGCAATAACACTCTTGGGAATATACCCAAGAGATGCCCTATCATACTACAAAAGTATTTGTTCAACTATGTTTATAGCAGCATTATTTGTAATAGCCAGAACCTGGAAACAACCTAGATGCCCCTCAATGGAAGAATGGATAAAGAAAGTGTGGAATATATACACATTAGAGTATTACTCAGCAGTAAAAACAATGACATCTTGAATTTTGCATGCAAATGAACAGAAATACAGAACACTATCCTCAGTGAGGTAACCCAGATGCAAAAAGATGAATTTGGTATGTACTCACTCATTAGTGGATTCTAGCTGTAAATAAAGGACATTGAGCCTATAATTCATGATCCTAGAGAAGCTAGATAGGAAGGTGAACCCAAAGAAAAACATATAGTTATCCTCCTGATATTCGAAGGAGGCAAGATTTCTAGGCAAAAATTGAGAGCTTGGGGGTGGGGGTGGGATGGGAGTAAGGGGAGATGGGGAGGGAGAAGTGAGAAGGAGAGGTTGGGGAGATCTTGGGGGAAAGGGACAGTTGTCATGTAAGAGGAGTGGATATGGGAGCAGGGAAGTATGTATCTTAATTAAGAGAGCCAATTGAGGGTTGGCAAGAGACTGGACTCTAGAGGGGTTCCCAGGTGTCCAAGGAGATGTCCTCAGCTTATTTCTTGAGCAGCTGAGAAGAGGGCACCTGAATTGGCCCTATCCTATAGCCATACTGATGAATATCTTGCATATCACCATGGAACCTTCATCTGGCAATGGATGAAGATAGAGACAGAGACCCACATTGGAGCACTGGACTGAGATCCCAAGGTCCAAATGAGGAGCAGAAGGAGCGACAACATGAGCAAGAAGTCAGGACCGCGAGGGGTGCACCCACCCACTGTGATGGTGGGGCTGATCTAATGGGAACTCACCAATGCCAGCTGGACTGGGACTGATGAAGTATGTGATCAAACTGGACTCTCTGAATGTGGCTGAACTGGAGGGCTGACTAGACGCCAAGGACAATGGCACTGGGTTTTGATTCTGCTCCATGTACTGGCTTTGTGAGAACCTAGTCTGTTTGGATGCTCAGCTTACTAGACCTGGATGGAGGGGGTGGACCTTGGACTTCTCACAGGGCAGGGAACCCTGAATGCTCTTTGGACTGAAGAGGGAGGGAAAAGAGAATGAGGGGAGGGGGAATGAAATGGGAGGAGGGGAGGAGGTGAAAATTTGTAATTATAATAATAATAATAAATGTTTTTAAAAAAAGAAAATCCAGATATTACTTCACACACCTATAAACACCTGATTTTTGACAATGAAGCCAAAAAAGATACAATGGAAAAAAGAAGGCCTCTTCAACAAATGGTGCTGGCATAACTGGATGTCAATATGTAGAAGAATGAAAATAGATCCATATCTTTCACCATGGACAAAACTCAAGTTCAAATGGATTAAAGACCTCAATATAAATCCAACCACACTGAACCTGATAGAGAAGAAAGTCAGTGCATGGGCACAGGAGACCACTTCTAAATATAACCGAGTAGCACAGAAAATAAGAGCATCAATAAATAAATGGGACCTCCTAAAACTGAGATGGACACAGTCAGTAAGAGAAAAAGGCAGCCTACTCAATGGGGAAAAAATCTTCACCAACCCAAAACCAGAGAAAGGACTGATCTTCAAAATATATAAAGAACTCAAGAAATTGGACATTAAAACTCTAAATAACCCAAATATACAGTGGTGTACTAAACTAAACAGAGAATTCTCATCAGAAGAATTTCAAATGGCCAAAAGATACTTAAGGACATGTTCTTCCTTAGCTATCAGGGAAATGCAAATCAAAACAATTTTGAGATACCATCTTACACCTGTCAAAATGGCTAAGATCAAAAACACCAATGATAGCTTATGCTGGAGACATTGTGGAGCAAGGGGAACATTCATCCAATGCAGGGGGGAATGCAAACTTGTGCAATCACTGTGGAAAGCAGTGTGAGAGTTTCTCAGTAAAATGGGAATCAACCTATCACAGGATTCAGCAATTCCACACTTGGGAATATATCCAAAAGATGCTCAATCATACTACAGGATGGTGAACAATGGAGAGTGGCCTTGAGGGAAGAGAGACAGCTGATCATCCAGAGATGAAGGCTTGCAGGAGGTACAGAGCAGCTGGGCCCTCCTTAGAGAGGTTTCTCAGGCACTGGAATCTGGACATGTCTGTCAGCAGGATTCTTTTTCAGACAGACTGGCTCTTGATCTGCTGCAAGAATGTAGGTAAGTGGGGAAGAGGATACAGGACTAGGAAGGCTATCAGCTTCTTACCTTGAGGAGCCAGCTAGATTTCTTTTTTCTTTTCATGTGAAATCAAGTTCCACTCCCTGCTTGAGGACCCTCGGGCTATCAGCCACCCACAACTGGCCCCCACCCCCAGTGGACAGTGTGGAAACACTGGAGGGGACATGCCAGAGGCTCTGTGGCCTTGCTGGGACTCATTGTGACCAAATCAGCGTTTCCAAGGTGCTGTGAGTGACCTAACAGTGGAGGGATGAAAAAACTGGTCCCAAATTCTGTCCTCAGGGTGTTCCTGAAGGAGGGGGATGTCCATAGTTAGGCCCATTGTAAAGGAGTGAGAATTCTGCCCCGCCCTCTTTTGACAGGCTGGGATTGCCTTTCTCTTAGAGTCCATGTAAGACCACTAGTTTCCATTTGTTCGTCTATGTCTGCTTTGTAGAGCAACACACTGAAACTGCTCCGTGTGTCTTACATGACTTGTCAAGCAGATGCAAGCAGTAGCCTGCTGCTCAAGGAAAAGTCAATGTGAACATCTATGTATTCATTAAGACATGTTGACTTCTTCATTTCCAATTTAAATCCCCTTGATCTCCTTTTGTTGTCTTATTGCTATTGCTAGAACTTCAAGAACTATGTTGAAGAGATACGGAGAGAGTGGACAGCCTTGTCTTGTTCCTGATTTTAGTGGATTGGCTTTGAGTTTCTCTTTATTTAATTTGATGTTAGCTGTCAGCTTTCTGTATATTGCTTTTATTATATTTAGATATGATCTTTGTATTCCTCATATCTCCAAGACCTTTATCATGAAGGGGTGTTGGATTTTGTCAAATGTTTTTTCAGCATCTAATGAATTGATCAGATGGGTTTTTCTCTTTCAGCTTATTTAAAGGATAGATTACATTAATAGACTTTTGTATGTTGGACCAGCCCTGCGTCTCTGGGATGAAGCCTACTTGAACATGATGGATGATTTTTTGCTGTGTTCTTAGATTCAGTTTGCCAGTATTTTATTGAGAATTTTTGCATCCGTGTTCATGAGTGAGACTGGTCTGTAATTCTCTTTCTTGGTTGAGTCTGTGTGTGGTTTTGGTATCAGGGTAAATGCAGCCTCATAAAAAGAGTTTGGCAATGTTCCTTCTGTTTCTATTATGTGGAACACTTTGAGGAGTACAGGTATTCACTCTCCCTGGAAGTTCTGGTAGAATTCTGCACAAAAATCATCCAGCCCTGAGCTTTTTTTGGTTGGGAGGTTTTTGATGGCAGCTTCTATTTCCTCGCAGCTATTTAAATTGCTCATCTGGTCTTGATTTAATTTTGGTATGTTGTACCTATCCAGAAAATTTTCCATTTCTTTTTGCATTTTCCAATTTTGTGGAGTACAGGTTTTGGTAATATGACCTAATGATTCTCTGAATTTCCTCAAAGTCTGTTGTTATGTCCCCACTTAATTACTGATTTTGTTGATTTCGGTGTTCTCTCTCAGCCTTTTGATTAGTTTGGAGCTCCCTGTTTCATTGATTCTTTGTTTATATTTTGTTAATTTCATCCCTACCTATATTTGTTCATTTCCTGTCTTCTACTCCTCCTGGGTGAGTCTGATTTTGTTTGTTCTAGAGATTTCATGTGTACTTTTAAGCCACTAATGTGAGCTTTCTCTCTTTGCTTTATGTGGGCACTCAGTGTTATGAACTTTCCTCTTAGCACTGCTTTCATAATGTCCCATAGGTTTGGATATTTTGTGCCTTCACTTTCATTGAATTCGAGGAAGACTTTATTTTCTTTCTTTATTTCTTCCTTGACACAGGGTTGGTTTAGTAGCTGACTTTTCAATTTCTATGAGTTTGTAGGCTTTCTGAAAGTAGTCTGCTTGTTAAATTCTAATTTTAATCCCTGGTGATCCAATAAGACACAAGGGTTTGTTAATTTTCTGAGAAATCACCACACTGACATCCAAAGGGGTTATACCAGCTTGCATTCCCACCAACAATGGAAAAGTGTTACCTTTGCACCACAACCTCTCCAGCATCAGTTGTCATCAGTGTTTTTTATCTTGGCCATTCTTACAGATGTAAGATGGAATCTCAGAGTTGTTTTGATTTGGAACCTTCCTCAAGACTTAGTAATACCATTTTGGGTATATATCCAAAGAATGCTCAATTGTGCCACAAGGACATGTGCTCAACTATGTTCATAGCAGCATTGTTTGTCATAGCCAGAACCTAGGAACAACCTAAATGCCCCTTGATCACAGAATGGATAAGGAAAATGTGGTACATTTACACAATGGAGTACTATACAGCAGAAAAAAATAACAATATCTTGAACTTTGCCAAAAAATGGATGGAGCTAGAAAACATCATTTTGAGTGAGGTAACCTAGACACAGAAAGACAATTGTCCCCCCATGCATTCACTCATAAGTGGTTTTTAAATATAAAAAGAGTAAACTAGCCTACAAAACACAATCCCAGCGAACTTAGACAACAATGAGGACACTAAGGGAGACTTACATACATCTAATCTACATGGGAAATAGCAAAAGACAAGATCTCCTGAGTAAATTGGGAGGATTGGAACATTGGGGGAGGGTTGAAAGGGGCAAGACAGGGAGGGGTGCAGAGAAAAAATGTAGAGCTTAAAAAAATCAGTTAAAAACAAAATACAAAAGACAAAGGGGGTTAATCCATTTTTTTTGTATCTGTGGAGGTTTGCTTTGTTACCTAGTATGAGAAGGAGGTATATTTTTTTTTGTTTGGGTGGAATGTTCTATATATGTCTGTTAAGTCCATTGGATTCATTATATCTGCTAGTTCTCTTATTTCTCTGTTAAGTTTCTGTCTGGTTGACCTGGCCATTGGTGAAAATGGAGTGTTGAAGTCTCCTACTATTAGGGTGTGGGATTTGAGGTGCAATTTAAGTTTTAGTAATGTTTCTTTTACATATGTGTGTGCTCTTGTATTAGATGTTTGGGATGAAGTCAAATTTTAATTATTTGCAGATGATTTGATAGTGTACATAAGTGACCCCAAAAACTCTACCAGAGAAATCCTACAGCTGATAAATACCTTCAGAGATCTGGCAGGATACAAGATCAACTCAAAAAATTAAAAGCAGCCCTCCAATACACAAATGGTAAAAAAGCTGAAAGGGAAAGCAGAGAAATGTCACCTTTCACAACAGCCACAGATAACGTAAAATATCTTGGTGTAACACTAACCAAGGAAGTGAAACACATATTTTACAAGAACTTTAAATCTTTGAAGAAAGAAATTGAAGAAGATACCAGAAAATGGAGCACTGGACTGAGCTCCCAAGGTCCAATTGAAGAATAGAATGAATGAGAATATGAGAAAAGAGGTCAAGAACATGAAGGGTTCATCCACTAAAACAGTTTTCCTGAGCTAATGGGAGATCACCAAATCTAATTGGATTAGGAAGGAACAATCATAAAACCAAACTAGTCCCTCTCAATGTGGTTGACAGTTGTAGGGCTGGGAGACTTAGGAGCCACTAGACGTGCCACTGGGATTTATCTCTGGTGCATGTGTGGTCTTTTTGGGATCCTATTCTCTTTGCATGTGTACCCTGCTCAGCCTAGATGTAGGAGGGAGGGCCTTGGACCTTACACAAAACAAAGTGCCTTACTCTCTTTAAGGTGGGAGTGTGTGTGAGAAGGAATGGGGGGAGAGGAGGGAGTGGATATTTGTATTTTTTTTCCTTTTTATTGATTTTTTATTGAGCTCTACATTTTTCTCTGCTTTCATCCCTGTCACCTTCAGCCCTCCCCCAAAGTCCCCACGCTCCCAATTTCTCAGGAGATTTTTTTTCTACTTCTCATGTAGATTAGTTCTATGTAAGTCTCTCTTAGTGTCCTCATTGTTGTCTAATTTTTCTGGAATTGTGGTTTGTAGGCTTATTTTCTTGGCTTTATGTTTAAAAACCTCCTATGAGTGAGTACATGTGATAATTGTCTTTCTGTTTCTGGGTTTCCTCACTCAAAATAATGTTTTCTATCTCCATCCATTTTCCTGCAAAATAAAAGGTGCCATTATTTTTTCTGCTGTATAGTACTCCATTGTGTAAATGTACCACATTTTCCTTATCCATTCTTTGATTGAGGGGCACTTAGGTTGTTTCCAGGTTCTGGTTATGACAATCAATGCTGCTATGAACATAACTGAGCACAGGTCCTTGTGCATGATTGAGCATCCTTTGGATATATACCCCAAAGTGGTATTACTAGGTCTTGAGGAAGGTTGTTTCCTAATTTTCTGAGAAATTGTCATACTGATATCCAAAGCAGCTGGACAGTGTACACTTCCACCAGCAATGCAGGAGTGTTCCATTTTCCCCATATCTCTCCAGCATAAGTTGTCATCAGGGTTTTTGATCTTGGCCATTCTTACAGTTATAAGATGGAATCTCAGAGTTGTTTTGATTTGCATCTATCTGATGACTAAGGATGTTGAACATTTCCTTAAGTGTCATTCAGCCATTTTATATTCCTTTGTTGAGAGTTCTCTGTTTAAATCTGTACTCCATTTTTTATTGTATTATGTGTTCTTTTGATGCCCTATTTATTGAATTCTTTGTTATTTTCGAGATCAGACCTCTGTCTGATATGAAGTTAATGAAGATCTTTTCCCATTCTGTAAGCTGTCGTTATGTCTTGTTGACCGTGTTCCTTTGCTTTACAGGAGCTTTTCAGTTTCAGGAGGTCCCAATTATTAATTGTTTCTCTCAGTGTCTTTGCTGCTGTGGTTATATTTAGGAAGTGGTCTCCTGTGTCAATGCGTTAAGATATATTTCCCACTTTCTCTTCTATAAGGTTCAGTGTGGCTGACTTTATGTTGAGGTCTTCTAAAAAATTTTAATAATAAAAAAGACGTGTTTAATTTGTGTGTCAGTGTGAACATCTGTGTATTCATTAAGATGTATTGAATTTGTATATTTATCCAGGCTATGAGATAAGGTCTCCTGTAGCTCAATCTGGCCACAAATTTGCCTTAAAACAAGGATAATCTTGAGATTTTGATCTCCAAATTCCTCATCCCAAATGCTAGGATTCAAGGCCCAAGCCACCAAACCTGCTTTACATGAAGCTTGGCATCAATCCAAAGGCTTCCTGCATCATAGCCATCTCTATAAAAAATGGGCAGTCCCAGCCTCACTAAAGGGATGGTAAGAACAAAAATAGTGGGTTCCCGCATTGCACACAGAAATACCATTGTACTTAGTCCATACTCACAAGTTCCATTGTCCTCACTTGTCCCCCACTGCCCTTTTGCTTAGCCCCTTCCTTGCCAAACAGGATCTCTGGAGAGCCAATCATCATCTACAAGGGCAACATTATCCTTCATTAGTGATGGCCACAGAATTAGGGTATTATGATCACCTTTTTGTCGCCTCTCTCTCTCTCTCTCTCTCTCTCTCTCTCTCTCTCTCTCTCTCTCCTCTCTCTCTCTCTCTGATATTATAAAAGGGAGGAGCACAGTAGGCTTTGGCATGCTGTACCCAGGGAAGGATTAACAGGTTCTGGAACCTCCATGCAAATCTAGGCATGTTGGATCTTGACTGCTGTGCTGTGTCGCCATCTACTGATGACTCCCAGCTCAACATCTGTACCTCCATCTTGATGATGGTCCTCAGTTTCTAGTCTTCTCCCAGACCACTCTTCCTGGATATTCTCAGAGACCCTGTGCAACAACATGAACACACACTCGTTAAACATTTGTAAATGTATGCCTCCTCTAGTCTCAGGAATCTTTGAAAGACTCCACCATCTACTGGACTGGACCAGTGCCTCAGAATTCTCCTCTGCATCCACCATCCCTAAGACATGCATACTGTCTAGATGACACGCCAATTCCTCTCTCACCCTCTCTGGCTCTTCTCCCCACTTCTCCTTCACTCTTATTGTTACAAGAAGACATGCAGTGACATGCAGAGGGTTCCTGAGACACAAAGACCTCCCCACAGGTTGTCATGGCATTGCTACTTGTACTCAGTATGGAAGCATTCCCTGTGAGTATGTAAACATATATGATGATTGTGCAGGTGTGCACGAGTATATATATATATATATATATATATATATATATATATATATATATATATATATATCGGTGTGTAGTGTGCAAGAGCCCAAGAGCAGCAGATGCACAGTAGCCTGGAATCCCCAGAGTGCAGCAGTATGTGGGATGTTGAATGAGTTGTATCTGGGTTGAAAATCAGGTGCTGAGAAGCAGTGGCATTGTGTGGAGACAGAAAAAGAAAACCCAGTTTCATACCTTGCACAAAGCTGGTCAGAACTAGATGGAGGACAAAGGGAAAGGATGTGAGACCTTTCCAGAGTGAACTGCGAGGGAGGCTCTGCTTTCTCTCTCCACTGGACTGAAGACAGGACTCTGTCTAGAAGCAGCTCTGTACAAGCAGAGCCTGCTGGCTTCTGGGAATGCATCCCTTGCTCTCAGTGAGGAATGCACAGTGAAGAATCAGCTGCACATCAGTCACATCATGTTTTCCACTTTCCATTACTCTTCATGAACAAGGGGATAGGGGAATGGGCAAAGAGGGAAGAATAGCACCAGCTGTGATTCAAATGACCCAAGAAATACTCTATTCAGGATACCACATCATAATCGGCCATCACTGTTTTTATTGGTCCTCGTCCAGGTTTTTTTCCTCTTTTTTTAGTTTGTTTTGTTTGTTCCTATCTTTAAGCTGAAAGCTTATGCCAGCATTAGCAGAATGACCTTGTGGTCACCAAACCCCATTATCTATCCCTCTGCCCTGCATAGGCTGGATCACCTTTCATCTCTTAATTGGTCCTGGGCTGGGTAACTGAACATAGAATTTTGAAGTAGTTATGGCTGGAAAAGTTAATTTGAGCTCTGATTAGAGCACGGAGGTTTTTGTATCTCCATGCCTTTCCACTGGCAGAGAGAAGGTGAAGACTGAAATTAGCTCTCAGAGTCTGAATGTGTCCAAACACATGGATTGCAGAGTGTGGGAAACACAGGCCAATACCAAGAATGTCTTCTCGAACTGTCCATTATGAGATGACACCTAACCCAAAGCTCTTTGGACTGGGAAGGCTAGAAGAATGTTTCAAGTGCTTGTGTTCCAGGCAGACAAGAGGGACATATGAGACAACCAGCCAAACTACCTGCAGGCCTTCTGCTCTCACCCCCCACTTCCCCACACCTAATCCCTAGTAGCATTCCCAGCTCTACATCAGAACACCCATGACTACCTTCCCTGCTCCCTGACCCATCTACTGTGTTTCCTACAACTCTTACACTTCTAACCTCAATCCCTACACTTGATCCTTTGGTCTACAGCCCATCTCCAACACACACTGCTGATAACCCAAGGACAACTCCTCCCAGGCCAACAAGTACAATGAAGGCAGACACACACCTCTACTCCTGCTCCTGGGATCTGATCCCACCAGGCTCATCCCCAGATCTGTAGCTGGACACCTGCTGTGGTCTCCTCTCCTCTCTGACCTTATACCCAAAGCATCTTAAAGACCTCCTTCTCCAAAGCTTCCTCCCTAAATTCATCCCCATATCCCAGCATCCAATACTGATGTGGGAGTGATTTCTTATTAATAAAGAAACTGCCTAGACCCATTTGATAGGCCAACCCTTAGGTAGGCGGAGTAAACAGAACAGAATGCTGGGAGAAAGAAGCTGAGTCAGGGAGTCGCCACGGTTCTCCCACTCCAGACAGACACAGGTTAAGATCTTTCCTGGTAAGCCAGCTCATGGAGCTAAACAGATTATTAGAAATGGGTTAGATCGATATGTAAGAGCTAGCCAATAAGAAACTGAAATTAATTGGCCAGGCAGTGTTTTAAAGAATACAGTTTCCATGTAATTATTTCGGGGCATAAGCTAGCCATGTGGGCAGCCAGGTGCCGGGGATGCAGCCCCACCGCTCCTACTACAACACAATACCAGCAGGCATTGCATGTCAAAACGCCCTTTGAACAAACAGTCCAGGAAATCAAGCTACACTCAGCTATCCCATCACACTCTCTGGAAATCAGAGAGGGAACAGCCACCAAGGAACAAAATACTCACCCAGTGAAGACAAGGCCAGATAGCCGCATCTAGAATTACAGTCTTGCCAATCAAAGTTGCCTAGATGCCTTTATAAAAACATAATCAGTAATAACAGCCAGGGCAACAAGTCTTTGCTAGAGCACAGCTTTCCCAGCATAGCAGGCCCTGAATATCACAACACAGCTGAAGAAAGAGAAAAAGATCAAAAAACATCAGGTATAATGATTATAGAGATCCTAATAAAGGAAATAAAAAATTCCTTGAAGAAATCCGGGAAAACACGAACAACATTGTAAGAAAATGAATAAAACTGTTCAAGTCCTGAAATTATAGACAGAATAGATAAAGAAAACCAAAACTTGCTTTTGTCTGCGAGGTCCCTGGCCAGCAAGGGGCCCTGATCTTGTACCAGAAGATCCATCAGAGGAATGAGTGTGTTCCTGACCAGCCGCAGAAGCCCTGGAAATGGAGCACAGACATTCCTCAACCACCAAAACTTCCTGGTCATTCTGCAAGGGCTTCT
Source organism: Microtus ochrogaster (assembly GCF_000317375.1). Taxonomy (NCBI): domain Eukaryota; kingdom Metazoa; phylum Chordata; class Mammalia; order Rodentia; family Cricetidae; genus Microtus; species Microtus ochrogaster. The sequence continues at coordinate 55,837,500 of NC_022026.1, forward strand.
CTCCCCAGCTACTGCCTCTCTCTTCCTATCCCATCCCAGCTTCCTATTGGAATGGATATTTTTCTCAATAGGTACCACTAACCAGAGGTAAAGAAATCAAAGTCAGATAAACAATGTTACTAGACCTGTAATCCCTAGGGAAATAGCAACAATCATTAAAAATATCCCGGTAAAATCAAACCCCTGGGTTGCACAGTTTTAGCACAGAAGTTCATTATATGAGGTCATTGTTACCACACATATACTAAAACATGAAACAGAATTACAGATCAATTTCCCTTATGAACATGGAAGCAAAAATAATTAATAATATACTTGCAAACAGAGTCCAAGAACACATCAAAAGCCCGTCTACCATGATCAAGTAGGCTTCATCCTAGAATGGCTGGGGTGGTTCAACATATGGAAATCAATAAGCATAATCCACCATGTAAAGAGACTGAATGACAAAAACCATATGATCATTCCAATAAATGAACAAAAATACATTGGAACTATTGAGGATATAAAGGACATCCCTCGACACAGTGAAGTCAGCTTGCAGCAAGTGAGTAGCCACCATCAGCATAAAGAGAGAGAAACTCATAGCAATTCCACTAAAATCAAGAACAAGACAAGGCTGTCCACAGTCTCCATTCCTAGTCTTTTTTTATATAGCACTAAGCACATTTGTTAGAAAATTAGAGGTATCTCTTTTTTGTTTTTCTTGGGTTTTTTTTTTTAATTTTTTATTGAGAAAAAAAGTTTCTGCCTCCTCCCAGCCTCCCATTTCCCTCCCCCTCCTCCCACCCTTCTTCCCCTCCCCCCACTCCTCTCCCCCTCCCTCTTCAGTCCAAAGAGCAGTCAGGGTTCCATGCCCTGTGGAAAGTCCAAGGTCTGTCCAGGTCTAGGAATGTGAACAAGTACATGATGTCTTAACTAGAGCAATAAGTCAAATGCAGGAGATCAAATTGGAAATGAAAAAGTCAAAGAATAGTGATTTTCAGATGACAGAATAGTTTACATAAGTAACCCTATAAATTTCACCAGGGAACTCATAAAGCTGACAATCTGTCGATGCTCTGGGGCCAATCTCCAGCAGGCCGGGGTTTGAAAGGAATCCATGGAGTTGGCACGTATGATGATATTTTTCTCTGAAGGGGTTAAGGGAAAAGATACTCACACATTCTCTTGATGGTTTCCCCCCTTTCTTCTGTGTTATTCATTTGATTTCTCTATTCCCTTTTATTATCTCTAGCCTGAAATGTCCCATCTGTTTCTCTTGATGTTTTCCTTCCAGCTCTCTTAATGTCTTCCTCCTCTCTCAGTCTTGATGTTTTCCTTCCCACTCTATCTTCTTTCTTGATATTTTCTCCTATTTCTACCTTTAGACTTCCATATTCTCTCACACTTGATGTTTTCCTTCTTCTGTCTTTATTCTTTCCCTTACAGCTTATATACCACAGCAAATCTCCCAAGCAGTATAACAATTACAATGTGGTTATCACCATTTTTCAAGTGAATGATTACAATGAATGCAAGTAAATAATACCATATTTTCCACATCACTTACATGATTAAGCATTTTATGTATGGCAGGTGAAAAAAAAATTGTCCCGAGAATCCAAGTACATTAATACCCAAGCAAAGAGTTACAGATTAAAAGAGTGTAAGTAAGCAAGGCATTCTTTTACTGGCAGGCTGCAATTGGTGGTAAAAAAAAAAAAGGATCAATCACTTTATTGTTTATCTCAAAAGATAATCTAATAAAATCTTAAAAGAATCACAAATCTAAGCTATTATATAAGAAAAAGAATCAGTCAGAACTATTTTAAATCTTTAGGATGCATACCCACCCAGACATCAACAGTTTTTTTTAATTTTATTTTTTTAAAAAAGAAAACAATTTTTTTTCATTTTACATATTAATACCTGTTCCCTCCTCTCCCTCCTCTACTCCTATTCTCTCTACCTAATCCTCCATCCCACACCTTAAACCTTCCTCAGAGAAGGTAAGGCACATTGCTTTGAGGAAGGTCCAAGGCCCTCACTACTATGCCTAGGCTAATCAAGGTATCCATCCAAAAAGAATAGGTTCCCTAAAAGCCACTACAAGCTGTAGGGATAAGTCCTGGTGCCACTACCAGTGATCCTGCCGTCTTCCCCAGCCATAAAACTGTCACCCACATTCAGAGGGTCAAGTTTGAACCTATGCTGTTCCTTTCCCTGTCCAGGTGGAGTTGGTGAGCTCCCACTAGTTCAGGTACACTGTTTCCGTGGGTGTCACCATCATGGTCTTGACGTCTGTGCTTATGTTCTCACTCCTCCCACTCTTCAACAGGACTTTGGGAGCTCAGTCCAGTGCTCATTTGCTGGATGAAGTTTCTATAGTGACATTTAAGATATTCCTCAATCTCACTATAGGACAAGGCCAGTCTGGATACCCTCTCCTCTATTGCTATGGTCTTAGCTGTGGTCATCCTTGTTGATTCCTGGGAAATTCTCTAGTGCCAGGTTACTTTCTAGTCCCATAATGGCTCCTTCAATCAAAATATCTCTTCCTTTGCTTTAATCTTTATCCTTCCTCCATCTTAACTATCCTCTTCCCTCAAGTCCTCTTTTCCACTCCCCTTCTCCCATCCTCTTTCTCTCCCATACTCACTTTACCCCCCACCCCCATACTGTCAATTATGTCAGGTAATCTCTTCCATTTCCCCATTCCAGGGGGATCTATACATGTCTTTTTTAGGGTTCACCTTGTTACTTAGCTTCTCTAGGATCATGAACTATAGCATGAATATCCTTTGCTTTATAACTAGTATCCACTCATGAGTGAGTACATACCATTCATCTTTCTGGGTTACCACGCTCAATATGGTCTTTTCTAGTTCTATACATTTAATGCAAATTTTAAGATGTCATTTTTTTTTTTTTACCACTGAGTACTCTGTTGTCTGAGGTTTCTGTCCTGCCCGGTTCCTGCAGTAGTTAAGTCCCAAAGAAATTACAGAGGTCTACATTAACTATAAACTGATTGGCCCATTAGCTTAGGCTTCTTATTAACTCTTATAACTTATATTAGCCCATTATTCTAGTATATGTTAGCCACATGGCTCAGTACCTTTTTCAGCGAGGCAGTCACATCTTGCTTCTTCTGTTTCTGGGACGGGACTCCAGAGGAATGGGCTTCCTTCTTCCCAGAATTGTCCTGTTCTTATTGACCTGTCTCTACTTTCTGACTGGTTGTTCCGCCTATACTTGCTGCCTGGCTACTGGCCAACAGCATTTAGTAAAATATAATTGACAGAATACAGACCATGGTCCCACAACAGTACTCCAGTGTTTAAATGTAATACATTTTCTTTATCTATTCTTCAGTTTAGGGGCATCTAGATTGTTTTCAGGTTCTTGCTATTAAAAACAATGCTCCTATGAACATAGTGGAACAGATGTCCTTGCAGTATGAGCATCTTTCGGGTATATGCCCAAGAGTGGTAGAGCTGGGCCCTGAGGTAGGTTGATTGCCAGTTTTCTGAAAAATTGCCATACTGATTTCCAGAGTAGTTGTGAAAGTTTGAATTCTTACCAGCAATGGAGTAATGTTCTCCTTATTCCACATCCTCTCCAGCATGAGCTATCATATGTGTTTTAGAACTTAGACATTCTGACTGGTGTAAGATGGCATCTCAGAGTCATTTTGATTTGCATTTTCCTGATGACTAAGGATGTTGAAAATTTCCTCAAGTGTGTTTTGGCAATTTGAGATTCTTCTGTTGAGAATTCTATGCTTAGTTCTGTAATCCATTTTTTAACTGGATTATTTGGAAGCTTAATGTCTAATTTCTTGAGGTCTTTATACATGTTGGAGAACAGTACTCTATCTGCTGTGGGGATAGTGAATATCTTTTCCCATTCAGTAGGCTGCCTTTTTGTCTTATTGACTGCATCCTTTGCTTTATAGAAGTGTCTCAGTTTCAGGAGGTCTCATTTATTTATTATTGCTCTCAGTGTCTGTGGTGCCCCACAAGGTGTTCTGTAATTAATCCCTAGTCCTCTGCCAGAGTGTTACAATGAGAGAGGGGCCTTTTGTTTTTCCCAGCTGCCTGACTATCATACACCCAAAATAACTACAAAGAAATTGTATTAATTAAATTACTGCTTGGCCCATTAGCTCTAGGCTTTTATTGGCTAACTCTCAACATCATGATTCAACCCATTTCTATTAATCTGTTTATCAACATGAGGTTGTGGCTTACGGGGAAAGATTCAGCATGTCTGACTTGACAGCTCCATGGCAGCCCTCTCGCTCGCATACTCTCTCAATATATCTCTTTAAACCTGGCTTTGATCTGTTAAGCTAATGGCTGAAAGCAGCTTCTTTTTAACCAATGGCAATACAACACATTCACAGCATACATCACCTCCATCATCAGAAGAGGGTGTCAGAGTCCCTAAAATTGGAGTTAATGATTGATTGTGAGCCAATATGTGGGTGCTGGGAACTGATCCCAGGTTCTCTGCTGTAACGCCTGCACCTGCATTACTCTCTCTGTACAGTTTGCGCATCACTGTACCCCGTGAGAGCCAGGAAAGGGCCTGGAGATTGAACAAACAAGAGACCTCGGTCATTTGAAAGGAGATCAGCCAAATGCCATTTATTCAAACTTAGAAAAACCCTTAAATACCTAGATGCTGCACAATGGAATACTCACCAGGCAGGTAGGCCTTCAACATGGTTAAATAATTTCATGTAAAACCTGAGAAGGCTTGAAAAGGAATTCTAGACACAAATATAGAGTTTAACACAGCTTTTTGCTGTTTGCTGGCAGCGAACCACAGAGAGATTGTCCTGGCTCAGCAGTCAAAGCAGGAAAACAAAGGCAGTTTTACAATATTGGCTTTCTGTGCTGTGCAGCAAGCACAAACTCTGTCTCTTGCAGGAGACAGAGAATGTGGATGAGGTTTGTGAGCTGATTGCTTGATGGCAACATGGACCAGCATTGTGCCTGGAAGTTGGCCAGTGTGCTTGGCTCAGAGACACAAGCAGCTCTGCCATACTGGAATGTGAAGATCTTGGGTAGGAACTACTGTATTTAACATAATAACAGCACAGCTTATGTTTTTAGAATGGGCAGGCAAACAGATGGTACCATATTCCCCTTACTAATGGAACAATATAAGTTTTTAAGAAGCACTTAGCATTTTAAGAAGTACTCCAGGACAGTAAAGAATTGCAGATTTACAAAAGGACAGATTCAGACATGAACAAACACGAAATGGGTCACAGTGTTGAATAAATGTACGTAGGCTTGGGAGAGAGAAGAAAAAGAGTATAGAAAGTCATAAAATAAAATTAATGCTTTAGAAAAGGGGTAAAGACTTTAAAGAGACAGAGTAAATTAATAAGAGTAAAAATAAGCCATGGAAAAATGGAAAATTAACAGAGAGTCTGCATTATGTTATTGTATTATTTTTTAATTTTTTGAGTTTGAAGGAGCTAAGTACAGAAAGATATTTCATTATATGGGCTGCTAAGCTAAACCAGCATATATTATATTATATATGTATATAGTATATTATAAATGTATTTTGAATTCAGAATTTGGGTCTAAGGGTATGGTGCTTTGGAAAAGAGGTTCTTCTTTTGTTTTCACATAAAATGAAAACCTGCGGATTGCTTCCACCCCAATATGGTTTCATGGACTTCCTGAAAGGTTTCCGTGAATACCATCGAAAAATTACTTCGCACAACTGCTGACTGAGATGAATCTAGCACACAGGACACACCATGAAAGACCTAATTAATGGTGCCCCCATACAATAGAAAGAAGTATGGAGGAAAATAACTGTGCCCATATTCCCAGATATTGTTTACAAATGTTCTTTTACATTTAAAGGAGATATAATATAGATATATATACTTCAAATTAGTGTGGATATTGATTTATTGATATAATAAGATGAATCTTATTATATGTATATTTCTACTCTTGATTGAGGTGTTGTGATTGTGTAGTTTATTTAAAATATAAAATGTATAATTAAGAAATATTAATTAATAGATAGTCATTTATAATAGTCAAGTTTGTAATCATGTTAGTTAGATTTTCCAGATGTGCATAGATATATTTCAGAGGGATAGGAATTCTTAATCCCTTTCAAAGAAAGTGACTCAACTGTCTTTGAAATTTCCTGCTTCATGGAAAAGTGTGCTCGATACTATGGGCCTCTAGGATGAAGATGGATGCCCCAACGATGAAGAAGAACGATGGGTCCAGGCAGTGAGATGACTCTGTCATTTCTAGAGTTTGGAAGTTGTTTACAATGCACTTCCTGTTTACTTAGGTAATATTATATCCTTCTGGAGTTTTTGATGGAGTTAAAGAACAGATAGTTATTATTGTAGTTTTCCTTTTTATGATAAAAGATGAAGTATATATAAATATGGTAACTGTATTTCTTCCTTGATAACTGTGTTGTCATATACAATTTTACTATGTTAAAGCATTCCTTTTTGTTAAGCAGAAACGAGGAAATGGTGTAGGAGTTTATTCTGTTCATGTGCTGCTTTCATTGGGTAATGAATAAAGAAAATGCTTTGTTCCTTAGAGGGCAGGACTTAGGTAGTTGGCTAAGACAGAACTGAATTCTGGGAAGAAAGGTAGAGAGAGAGCCACCATGGAGCCACCAGAGAAAGACATACTGAATATTTCCTGGTAGGCCACAAACTCGTGGTGATATGTAGTTTAATAGAAATGAGTTAAATCAAGATATGAGAGTTAGCCAATAAGAGGCTAGAGATAATGGGCCAAGAAGTGTTTTAATTAATAAAATTTCTGCATGGTTATTTCAGATGTAAGCTAGTCGGGCAACCAGGACAAACAAGTGGGCCTCTCCCCTTCAACAGAAGAGAGGTATATGCTGCTGCCAAGTGCCAGGCCATCTGCATTTTACTATACTCACAGCACTTCCTGGGCTATTTTTGGGTTTTGTTACAGTTACACAAGCCACACTGTACATCCTCAGGATTAGCCTGAGAACAAGTGGGATGAGTTTTGTGAATGGAACATACAGAAGGCTGAAGGAATCATGATTGTGAAATCAGGCTCAGTATGAGTTTGAAAGGCTTTGGACCACAAATGTGCAACCAGCTGGACAAATATTCACATCCTGTCAAGGAGTCATTTCTCCATTCTCTTCTACTTCATTGTCCAGATGTCACCTATGAAACATTCTCTCAAGCACAGTGCTGGAACCTGGGCCAGTGGTAGTATGTCTCTCACCAGCCCAGGTGCATGCAAAAGCAAGAAAATGGATCCTTCCTCCTAAGTGCAGCAAACACTCAGGATGCTGTAGATATCTTGCTGTATTTGCTTAAAAGCCACATTGAGCTCTGAGAATGCACTGGGGAAGGTGGAGAGATCCTACCATGGATGCTCTTCAGAACAGGTCAGTCACAGCATCCTGAACCTGGAATGTATCACAAACCCATTTAGGCACCCAGCAAAGGTAAGGCTGTATTCATGGGTGGATTTATACATGCCCTGACTTCTGCAGGTTTCTGCAAGTTTGGAAGAAGGTGTTCATCATTGTAAAAAAAAGGGGGGGGCGAACACTGAATGAGATTTGTTCAGAGGGAGGTGAGAAAGAGGAGGGAGCCCAGGGACAGATGGACAAAAGACTTATTGGGTGATAGGGAGGTCTACCATAGAAGATAAGCAGGGAATCATGGGGACACAACAAATGTGTCTTCATGGATGCCTTCTGGGGCTACATCTAGGGAAAAGGGTTTTATTGCTATGAAGAGACACCACGACCATGTCAAACCTTAAAAAAACATTACTTTGAGCAGGCTTACATGTCAGAAGTTAGTCCATTATTGTCAGAAAAATACAATGAGTGAGCGACTAGGCCTTACTTGAGCTTCTCAGATCTCAAAGCCCACCACAAAGTGAAACTTCCAACAAAGCCAAACATACTTCAAAAAGGCCACACCTCCAAAAATGCCACTCTCTGTGAGGCTATGGGGGCATTCTCATTCAGACCAGCACAGTTACAGAACCCATAGATAAGTCTTACACATGGCTGTTTCCTCTCAACCAACAATATAGACATGGAGAATGAAGACAGGGATGGGTGTGGTAGATCTCACCTTTAATGTCAGTATACAAAACATGGAGGCAGAGAAATCTCTGTGAAATTTCTTTCACTCTGGTCTACTTATGAATTCTGGGACAGCCATAACTACATTGTGTAGCTCAAAACAAAAACAAAACATAATGGAAACTGAAGGCAGAATGTCTGGGTTCCCCTATACAACCGACTAAATTTCACACCCTTTAAGCTTGTTCCGACTTCTCTCAGAGCTTGATATTCACATTTGGTCCCATGTACACTGTGATGGTTGCCACATGAAGTGTGCTCCTGTAGGATTGACTAGCTCATATATATGAATGAGGTGGGATTTGGCCCATGGTGCTGATCAGGCAGGATGGAATGCTACAGCTCAGGGGCATTCCCCATGTTCTTGATCCATTCCTTGACAGACAGCTGCATGGTGCCTCTTCATCTCAGGCTTAACTTCCACCTGAGTCAGTTAGCTATGGGAATGGCAGCCCATTTCTCTTTTCCTGTTTTATCTAGATTTTGGGGACACACCTTCAGCAGGCATTGTAATTCTCAAGCTCCATGTTGGGATTCTGCTTGGAATCCATTGTTCAGGCTTTTGGGGTCAAATCTCAGGACACATCTGTTAGTGATTTTACATGGAATGCAGCTATGCACACTGAAGACGATATTTACATGCATGTATTTGTTCGTGTGTGTATGCACACACACACACACACATATATATATATTCAAACTCACTTAGAATTATATCATCGAAGTGAATATATGGTGAGTGAAATGTCACAATTCACTCTGTTCTGTTCCCTACAAGATAGATAGATGAGAGATGAGAGATAGATAGATAGATAGATAGATAGATAGATAGATAGATAAACAAGACAGGTGCTATACACAGTCTTGAGAATTTCATGGGTTCTAAGCGATGTTGCATTTCACTGCTTGTGTGAATGTACCCAGAACATGCAACATTGACAGGATGGCTGACACAGAAATCATAGCATCTGTCTAATGGTTAAAGGGTCCCACAGGTGTTCACAGACCCTTCTCCTTGTAACTATAAGCAGGAGAGGGACTGCCCCATCTGCACACCCTCACTGAAAATCCAACGGTCCCGGTAGCTTGTGACCAGAGCCTGTGTCCTTGTCCTCCTTGTCTTTGCATCTCACAAACAGGCTCAGACCCCTTCAGGAAGCTGCTAATGTTGAGAAGGCTCTGAAATACTGAGCATGCTCCTCCACACTCTGGCTTTAGGGCTGCATCCTGTAGAATGAGGCTGCTCATGTGACAGTCTCCCTCTGCCTGGCTCTTTCTCTCTCTCCAGGTAACCTAGGCAACCACACACTCCATCCTGTCAGAAAAAATCTCTTTTTCTCGCAGGCTATTGATTTCCTCTGGCACAGTGGTTTCAGGAAAAGATTTAAAAACTACACCTCTCGCGGGCTGGCAGGCGGCCGGGCGGCAGCATGACGGAGCCGAGCGGGGCCGAGATGAGGCCCCAGATTCGGGTCACCGTCAAGACCCCCAAGGACAAGGAGGAGATCGTGATCTGCGATGGAGCCTCGGTCAAGGAGTTCAAGGAGGAAATCTCCCGGAGGTTTAAGGCTCAGCAGGATCAGCTGGTCCTGTTCTTCGCAGGCAAGATCCTCAAGGATGGAGACACACTGAACCAGCATGGGATCAAGGATGGGCTCACGGTCCATTTAGTCATCAAGACCCCTCAGAAGGCTCAAGATCCAGTGGCCACTCCTGCTTCTCCCCCATCCACTCCCGACTCTGCCTCTGCACCCTCCACCACACCTGCCTCCCCTGCTACCCCCGCCCAGCCCTGCGGCTCTGGCAATGCCACTTCAGATTTTGGCAATGGAGGAGGACCCTCTCCAGTGGCTTCAGAGGGGCCCCCAAGTGCCACTGCATCTATTCTCTCTGGCTTTGGGGGCATCCTTGGCCTAGGCAGTCTGGGCCTGGGTTCTGCCAACTTCATGGAGCTACAGCAACAGATGCAGAGACAGCTCATGTCCAACCCTGAGATGCTGACACAGATCATGGAGAACCCCTTGGTCCAGGATATGATGTCAAACCCTGACCTGATGCGCCACATGATCATGGCTAACCCCCAGATGCAACAGCTGATGGAGAGGAACCCTGAGATCAGCCACATGCTCAACAACCCCGAGCTCATGAGACAGACAATGGAGCTTGCTCGGAACCCAGCCATGATGCAAGAAATGATGCGGAACCAGGACCAGGCCCTCAGCAACTTGGAAAGCATTCCTGGAGGATATAATGCCCTCCGCCGCATGTACACCGACTTCCAGGACCCCGTTCTCACAGCTGCTCGGGAACAGTTCGGCAACAATCCCTTCTCTTCCCTGGCCGGGAACTCCGAGAGCACGTCTTCCCAGCCTCTTCGTACTGAGAATCGAGTGCCCCTCCCTAACCCCTGGAGCTCCTCGCCCCCCACCTCTCAGGCCCCCGGGTCCGGTGGGGAGGGCACCGGAGCATCGGGGACCAGCCAGGTGCACCCGACAGTCTCGAACCCCCTTGGGATCAATGCGGCGAGCCTGGGGTCAGGGGTGTTCAACAGCCCAGAAATGCAGGCGCTCCTCCAGCAGATCTCTGAAAACCCCCAGCTGATGCAGAATGTGATCTCAGCCCCTTACATGCGCAGCATGATGCAGACACTTGCCCAGAATCCTGACTTTGCTGCTCAGATAATGGTGAATGTCCCGCTGTTTGCGGGGAATCCACAGCTTCAGGAGCAGCTCCGCCTGCAGCTCCCTGTGTTCCTGCAGCAGATGCAGAACCCAGAGTCGATCTCCATCCTCACCAATCCCCGGGCCATGCAGGCCTTGCTGCAGATCCAGCAGGGCCTGCAGACCCTACAAACTGAAGCCCCTGGGCTGGTACCAAGCCTTGGCTCCTTTGGGACATCCCGGATCCCTGTACCCCTGGCAGGCAACTCTGGGTCTGCAGCCGAGGCCCCAACGCCCTCCCCAGGCCTACCAGGCACGCCTCCTCCCACGGCAGGTTCCAGTGCCCAGCAGCAGATGATCCAGCTTCTGGCTGGAAGTGGAAATTCACAGGTGCCAATGCCAGAAGTGAGATTTCAGCAACAGCTGGACCAGCTCAATTCCATGGGCTTTGTCAACCGTGAAGCTAACCTACAGGCCCTGATCGCCACAGGCGGGGACATCAATGCCGCTATTAAGAGACTCCTGGGGTTCCAGCTCTCCTGATCCCTTGGCCCTTGTCTCCTGCCTTCCCCAGCTCTCAGTGCCAGCCTTTGGCTCCTCTGTCAAACCCTACCTTCTGTAGCCTTCTTTGACCTCTACAAACAACAGGGTGAATCTGGAGGCCTGGGCCCAGCCCATAGCTCTGTTCAAGTGTTTTGATTTTGTTGCTGTCTTATGAAATCCTTCTTCCTGGGCCTCCGAACAGAACTATTTAGTTTGCACAGTTGGGTCATTTGGCCCTACCTCCTTGCCCACAGTACTTTGGCAATGTGCAGTCTTCTCCAAGGGTCTGAGAGAGGACCCCTCTGGCTCCCCAGAGTCTTCCGTAGGCACCACTACGATGGAGGAAGGTCATTGGCTAGTAAAGAAACTGCCTTGGCCCATCTGATAAGGCAGAATTTAGATAGGCAGAGTAAACAGAACAGAATGCTGGGAAGAAGAGGAAGTGAGCTCAGAAATCATGCAGCTCCTCTCAGAGCCAGACGCGATGAAGCAAGCCGCCAGGTCAGACATGCTGAATCTTTCCCGGTAAGTGCACCTAGTGGTGCTACACAGATTATTAGAAATGGGCTAAATTAATAGGTGAGAATTAGCCTAGAAGAGGCTAGATATAATGGGCCAGGCAGTGTTTAAAAGAATACAGTTTGTGTGTTGTTATTTTGGGGCATAAGCTAGCCAGGCAGCCGGGAGCCGGGCTGTGAAAAGAGGCCCGCGGCTCTCTCAACAGAATGGCACCCAACGTGGATAACTTAGTCCACAGAAAGCCTGAGAAAGCTTGGGAAAGAATAGAGTAAAGCATGTTTTCTTGGTAGCAGCAATTTCTCAGGTCTGCTCTGCTTGCTAGAGGCAAGCAAGTGCTCTCATCTAAGAGAGGCTTCCTGGCTCAGCTTTAGCTGTAAAACCCTACAGCTCATTAAGAGGTCCTGCCATGAAACACTTAAATGGTATTGATAAAAGCTGACTGCATGCTTGTTTGTTTTCAGACATAGCAGGAAAAAAGTTGTGCTGTTTTAAAATGCCGGCTTTCTGGGCTGTCCTGCCAGGGCAGACTCTGACTCTTTCAGGCAGTCAGTCTGAATGAGTGTGATCTGTGAGTAGAATGCTGCAACTCGCTTGCTAGCAGGGACTTTGAAACACCACAGAGTTGTGGCGATAAAAATGGCTGCAGCAGTACCTCTGCCATGAGGCTGGAAAGCTAAGGAATGGGCTGGATCTAGCCAGCAAAGCAGAGGTAGTTTGACCTCTGTGACTTCAAGGTGTGGTAGCACACGCCTTTAATCCCAATGCCTGGGAGGCAGGGGGATCTCTGAGAGTTCAAGGACAGCCTGGTCTACAGAGTTATTCCAGGAAGAAGATACACAGAGAATATAAAATAAAAATAAAAATAAATGAAATAGAGGTTAAAACAAAGCTGCACAAAGATGGAAAATACACAGAGAATCTTGATACTGTATGGTATGATGCTCTCTTTGAATTGTTTGAATGCTGAGGAAGGAGCAACAGCTGCTAAAAGGTATTTGTTTATAAATGCTACTGAACTAATCCAACATAGATATTTTGAAAATACCTTGACTTCGGAATTTGGATCTAAGGACATGATACTTTGGAAAGGAGTTTCTTCTTTTGTTTTCACAGAGGATGAGACCCTGTGGATTTCTTCTATTCCAATATGGTATGATGTAACACGCCATCCTGAAGGGTTGCTGTGAACACCTTCAAAAAATTACTTCACTTGACTGCTGACTGAGATGAATCTAGCACACAGGTTATCCCATAAAAAAACTAAATAACAGCGCCCCCCATTCAGCAGGAAGCAGTTTGGAGAGAAATAACTGTGCCCATATTCCCAAATATTGTTTATAGATGTTCTTTTATATTTAAAGGGGGATTTGGTATAGATATGAATAATTTGCATTTGTATAAATTTTGCCATATTGATAGAAATTTAAGGTCAATTTTATTATATGTATATGTATTTTTGATCTTGATTAAGGTATTGTGATTGTGTAGTTCATTTAAAAATGTAATGTATAATTAGGAAATATAGGTTGTTAACGGATAATCATTGATAATAGGTAGGCTTGTAGTCCTGTTAGATTTTCTAGATATATACAGATATATTTCAGTTAGATAGACATTCTTCATATCTTTCAAAAACTGTAGAATATGGCATTTAATCTTTTAATAACTTAGGGTTTTCATGACAATGAGAAATGTCTGCTCCTGGCAGCACCAATCTACTTCAAGAAGAAGATGGGCATCGAAGAGGCTCCTTATGAGTTTGATAGCCATTTGGGCAAGAAACTGCTCTTGCCTGGATTATTGCATAAACTGGACACAGAGAACCCTCAGAGAGAGGACTGCTGAACTTGCCTAAAGGTGAGATGATCTTTCAGCGTTCCTGATTCATGAAAGAGTCTGTGAGACATTCTGCAGGACACAGCAGATAGTGACTGAACTGCCTTTGAAATTTCCTGCTTCATGGAAATGTCTGCTGGATACTATGGGCCTGTAGGCCGAAGATGGATGCACCAACGATACAGAGAAACTTTGGGTGACTGTACAGGCAGCGAGATGTCTCTGTGATTTCTAGAGTTTTGTAAGTTGCTTACTTCTCATTTACTTAGGTAATATTATATCCTTCTGGAGTCTTTGATGGAGTTAAAGAATATATAGATAGTTATAGTTTTCCTTAGTTATGATAAAAGATAAAGTAGATGTAAATATTGTAACTGTAATTCTTACTTGATAACTATTTTGTTATATGTAATTTTGCTATGTTAAAGTTAAAGCATTTCATTTTTGTTTAAAAAGAAAAAGGGGAAATGATGGAGGAAGGTCAATGGCTAATAACCTGCCTTGGCCCATCTGATAAGGCAGAATTTAGATAGGCAGAGTAAACAGAACAGAATGCTGGGAAGAAGAGGGAGTGAGCTCAGAAATCATGCAGCTCCTCTCAGAGCGAGACACGATGAAGCAAGCCGCCAGGTCAGACATGCTGAATCTTTCCAGGTAAGCGCACCTAGTACACAGATTATTAGAAATGGGCTAAATTAATAGGTGAGAATTAGCCTAGAAGAGGCTAGATATAATGGGCCAGGCAGTGTTTAAAAGAATACAGTTTGTGTGTTGTTATTTTGGGTCATAAGCTAGCCAGGCAGCAGGGAGCCGGGCTGTGGAAAGAGGCCTGCAGCTCCCTCAACACCACTAGGCTTTAGCTTGTCCTACATTTGCTCTAGCTCTCCTCCTCTCCTCCCGCACCTCAGCCCAGCCAGTGCATGGATTTTACTCTCTGGAGAGGAGCTGACTAAATGCTGTAGTTTTCTTTCTCTACCCCTCTTGCACATTCACCCAGCATTTTCTCATGGGCTCCTTTGGGACTCTCAGGCAGGGAGAAAGATTCCTGTCCTCTTGCCCAAAGGGAGCCATGAGCCACCACTCTGGGCAGGATTGCCAATAACAGACAAGACCAGCAGAGGCTGATGCTGGGGAGTTCCTGGAGACAGGGACTTGAGGAGACAGCATGAGCTGGAGGCTGGGAAGTTCAGATTGAGAGTTGGGGCTAGAAACACCAATAGATTTCAGGTTGGAGAACCAGACCCAGGCCTGACAGGAGGGAGAGGGACTGATGGAATTTGAATTGAAGAGCTCAACAGAGCTGAGCAGTGTGGCCCACAAGGAGCCAGGTTGGTCCTATTGTCTCCGACATATGTGTTTATACACACACACGTTTCCATGTGCCCAGGACCTACCTACATCCTCAGGCCCCAGTACTTCTAGCCCCACTCCTAAAAGATATGGGGATTGGATATTTCTTAGCAGTGTGAAGAATCTGTATCTGTGCATACATGTGCGTTCACCCAGGTTGAGGAAAATGTATTCTTTGTTGGTTTCTGGTTCACAGCTTTGTCAACAGAGATGAGGGCGTAACAAGGGCCAGCCTACTGGAGAAATATAGCATTGGGAGAGCTGAATCTCCTGGGTTCCTGGGTGTTTCTCCTAAACACAGGAGCTCTGACTGAGACCCTTGCCACTATTACTCTTTTGATGGAAAAAAAATAGTGAGGTTTCTCTTCTAGAGCTTGTGCTTTCCAATTCCTTGCTGTTTCCCTCTAGGCCAGAAAGTTCTATCTGAGGAAGGGATGGGAATGATGATGGAACTCAGCTTGGCTCAGCTGGAGTACTGAGAAGGCTCTCAGCACGTTCTGTCTGCCTTGTGGTTTGGCTAATTGGAGGAGCTCTGGCTGAGAGGTAAAGAAGGAAAGGAATTCTGCTCCAGTTGGGGAAGGGTCCCAGCAGTTCAGACATGCCTGCCCTTTTGCTCTCTTACTCCCATCACCTACAATGACTTTGTAAATAAATGATTTTTGTTGTGAGCGTAAAAAAAATAAAGTAAAATAAAAAAATTAAAACTATACCTCTGCCACCATCTCCTGTCCAGAGTCCTCACAGGGCCTCAAGCTGAGTCATGACATTTGAGAACATGTCTCTCCAACATGTCACAATTCCCTCTATTATGTGCAATAGGAGACAGATATAGATAGATAGATAGATAGATAGATAGATAGATAGATAGATAGATAGATAAGACATGTGCTGTACACAGTCTTGAGAATTCCATGGATTCTAAGCAATGTTCCATTTCACCATATCTGTGTACGTACCCAGCACATGCAACATTAACAGGATGGCCAACACAGAAAGAATAGCGTCTGTCTAAAGGGAACGTGGTTCCACAGGAGTTCACAGACCCTTCTCCTTGTTACCATAAGCAGGAGAGGGACTGCCCCATCTGCACACCCTCACTGAAAATCCAACGGTCCCTGTAGCATGTGGCCAGAGCCTCTGTCCTTGTCCTCCTTGTCTTTGCATCTCACAAACAGGCTCAGACCCCTTCAGGAAGCTGCTAATGTTGAGAAGGCTCTGAAATACTGGGCATGCTCCTCCACACTCTGACTTTAGGGCTGCATCCTGTAGAATGAGGCTGCTCATGTGACAGTCTCCCTCTGCCCTGGCTCTTTCTCTCTCTCCAGGTAACCTAGGCAACCACACACTCTATCCTGTCAGAAAAATCTTTTTCTCACAAGGTATTGAATTCCTCTGGCGCAGTGGTTTCAGGATGAGATTTAAAAACACCTCTGCACCACCTCCTGTCCAGAGTCCTCACAGGGCCTCAAGCTGAGTCATGACATTTGAGAACATGTCCCCCAACCTCTCTTGAGAGAAAATGAAAATGGTGGGGTAGGGAAAAATGTCTGTCTATTTCACAAGGGCTGGGAGAGGGTGGCACGACACAGACCTAGAGGTAAATCATGCTGCATTGATGAAAGGTATTCCAATCGCATCACCATGACAACTGCAATCAAGGCATAATTGGAGTCTCTTTTTTTTGCCTATGAATCCTCTCATTTTATTATATTTATTTAACGAATTGTCTTTAAATACATTATGGGAACAATTGATACTCCTTTTCATATAAGATTTTTGTTCTTGAGAATTTC
>NC_022026.1:55854515-55861504 GCF_000317375.1 Microtus ochrogaster
CCTGTGGGAAGTCCAAGGACCGCCCACCTCCATCCGGGTTCAGTAAGTTGAGCATCCAAACTGCCCAGGCCCCCCCAAAGCCAGCACGTGCAGCACCAGCATTTAAAACATGCGTGAGGGTTTGACAGCAGAAGCACCACACACCTAAGATGCTCAAAAGTGCTCATGAAGATGCTGCCTGCTACGTTGTAAGTGTGAGAAACACATCCTGATCTGATCATCATAGAAACTGCCTGCCAGAGAGGGTGAGGCAGGAAGGGGGAGCACACTGTAGTTCGGGGCTCCATTACTCGGGAAAAGGCTAGTATTATGTGAGGTAGAATGCAATTAATTAAAAGTTACGGCTCCGGGCTGGGGAGCCAAGGGGCTGGTAAAGTGTCTGGCGCAAGAGCAAGAACTTCTGAGGTTGGATCCCTGAGCACTCACTCAAAGGGTAGCCTGGCGGGCACTCCCACAATCCCAGGGCTGATAGACAGAGAGAAGAGGATTCCTGGGGCTGGCTATCTACCTGATCGAGACACACTGGTGAGTTCTAGGATTATACAAGACAACTCTCTCAGAACACAGGATGGAGAGCAATAGAGCAACATGCCCAGAGTCAACCTCGGACCTCCACCCACACAGGCATGAGGGCCCACAGTCACACACACGCACAGACACTCAGTCATCCAGTGCACACATATAATTGTATGAAGGAGATAAAGGCGATGAGTCAGTAGTCATGGTCAACTGAGGGCACCAGCAGGACTCAAATAACTGAGGACAAAGTAAAGGGGGCTACCTGGTCCCGACAGAAGACCACCTCTAGGGGAAGCAGTGACCATGGGTGCCAACTCCAGCGACCACTTAGATGACTCTGGGAGTCATTGGCCAAGAACACAGTGTTGTTATCCATATGAGGCATGATCTTTTACAGGGTATGGGGCAGTGGGGCTGGCAGCTGAGCCTGGGCCCTCTTGTCAAAAGAGCCTGTATCCAGCATGCCAAGAGAGTCACAGCACATCCTGTAGATGGTTGAAGTGAGTCACTGGAATTTCCAGGGAGGTGGATCTTAGAGCGAATGGTTCAATGACCCCCATCCTGCTCTGTCACTGACTTTGAAACTTTACCATTGTGTATTCTAAAGAGCAGCATGTGCTGATGCTGGATGCAGAGGGGAAAACAGGAAGACCTACAGGTAGGTGAGGAATCAGAAAAGGGAAAATGTGACCAGAAGAAAACGCAGCACCTACCATAGGAGATGCACTGTGGAAAAGGAAAAACATGACCATTGCTGTGCCAAGGGGAGAAATCATCGAAAAGAAAGCAGGCAAACTGAACTATAATGACAATTTGGGTCATCACCTAGTCAGTAGAGGGACTGAGAAGATATGTTACAAAACTCAAAATGTGCAGAACAAATAAGTTGCCCCCTGGATTAGGATGGAGACCACTACACAGTTTCTTCACCTCTCAAAGTCTCAGACAAAACCACATGGTGACATCCCAGTCCACATTAACAACAGGAGGCAGGTGATCATAAAAGAGAACATGTTTACACATTTGGAACAGAGCATTTCAAGCTGTCCGGTACAAGCAGAACAGGATGCCGCAGACTTGAGTAGAGCAAATCAGTTCAATGTCAAGCAAGTGAAAATACCTAGTACACCCTGACACATCCTTCTTATCAGATAGAGTTACACGTACAGGGACTGCAGGTTGTAGGGCATGTGAGAAGGAAGGACAAACAGTAAAGCAAGTGACACATCTTACAGATTTTCCCTTTGTTCCCCAGTAGATAGCAGGCTCTGCCTCTCATGGCCAAATGGCCAGAATAAGATTTACCCTGCCAGGATGCCTTTGCCCTCAAAACTGCCAGGGCACCCCATAATGGCTGGTAGGGATGTGTTTTCAGGCCTCCAACAGCTCCCTCTACCATTCCAAAGGTACACACTGGCTGCTGCAGAGTGGTTGCTAGGCAGCAGCCTGGAGCAATGAGCCACATCCTCATTTGAATAAGGCCACATCCACCCCACCCACTGATGTGGCATACAGGCAGCTGAAAGGCTGGTCCTCTGATCACTTGAACAAGGGGTACATTCTGCCCTCCCAGATGTTTGCTTGGATCATCAGAGGCTTTTAGCAGCTAAGAAAAACAGAGTGTACAGACCCCCAATAATAAGCTAATAACTAATACACACATAGAAACTTGCCACTGCTGGATCTTGACCAGTAACAGCAAACTTGAGGGCAAAATGGCCTCCCCGGCTTTCAGTCTATAACATGAACATAACCAGGCCATGGATATTTATAGTGGCATTACTGGAAAAGTCATGAAGTCAGTCCACACACACCTTCAGCAGTTATCACCAAATCTGCTGATAACAATATTGATTAGCAATGTCTAGCACTATGACGATTCCACCCAGACACTCCTGCAGTATAGTCCATACTGACTCCCAAGCCTGCCCATGTCGACCCCACCATGCATAGTTGAGCTTCTTGTCTCTTTCTCTCCTCATCTACATGAAACTGTGCCTTTCCTGAACAGCCAGGGTGTCCTTCAATTATGTATTAATCAGATGAAGAGACAGGGTGTGCAGCGGGGGTGTGATATCTATTAGGATGCACACATTTTTTTTTCTTCAGTAAGTGATACTCACAGGGACCTTACATGTACTTTACAATCTGAGCTGTGAAAACATATGGATCTTTATTTTTCCAGGATAGCAGCATATTTGGAAGGGTATGTGAACAACTATGGATCATTTATTTATGGTTAGGTAAATTAAGTGAAAGAGAGCAGGTATTATAGTCAAAAATCACTATTTGTTTGGTGTTAATGTTGATGCATAGTCAAATGATGATCTGTCTCAGGATCTCATTGCACAGGAGCCAAACCTACCCAGGTCAGGATTCCCGAGAAGGTAACAACCTTTACATTGTCACTCACAGGAGGACTAGAAATCCTCTGGGGTAATGTGGAGCACAGGGGTTGTGTCTGGATAATATTCCAAGACAAGGACAGTGTGGTTGAGGAATTTGAAGTGGGGAGCAGGGTGTTACAAGATCAGTCTAAAGTGGTAGCCACTCACATTCATCCATAAAGCAGACGTTGCGGGACAAGGTCAAGGGTTTGGGCGCTTAACTTTAGAGCAGTGCCTAGGTCGCTGTGGCTGCCTAGAGCTCTCAAGTTCCCTCACTAGGTCCCCGCACTTGCAATGATTCTTTGTACGAGTCATCGCAATTGGGTTCAAAAAATGTAACATGGAGACCCTAAATGAGTGACTTGGAACCCAACTTGAATGGGACAAAAAAGCCATTCAGTATCAGGAGAAATCCTCATGCTGCTATTTAAACATGAATTGGACACCAGACTTGACAGAAAACACATCAAACTGTCACGAATGACCCAATGAATCACAGTGGTGGAGCAAAACAGCAAAAGAGTACAAATGCCCATTGACTCTTACTGAAAATACAGACAAAAGCCAAGACTGCTTTGTGGGAATGTCATTGCTTTTTATAAACAAGGGAGGAGGAGCACCCAGGTCATCACGTCGGTGATTGTCCTCTCTGCTGAAGGCTGTAGAAATGGGCCTCCTTCAAGATCTGGTTAATGTGGGAGTAAGGACCTTGGCCTTGGCACAGTGCATAGTCCTCGTGTGAGAACTCGGGGATATTGGAGTATAGTTCAGCAATGTTCTGGTTTAAGCTGCTTTCTGGTACACTTCCTCGTACTGGGTTATTGATGCTGCTGTGGTTTCTTTCATTATCACTGCTTGACGACTGGAAGGAGAAAGACAGAAGGAGGATGGCTATTATGATACTGTCATCATTTCCTGTTCAGCTTGAAGAATACTGGCATCACGCTTTACAAAAGGCTCCACAGTCTATGAAGTGCAAACACTTGGGTAGCTCCTTCCCTCCTGACAGCAGCGCTATCACACAAACTGGGGTTAATGGCACCCATTTGACAGAACAAGAAAGAGATGTTTTACAACCCAAAGGCGAGTCTCTGGGAATGTTGTAGAGAGGGTTCAAACACAGGTTTTCTCCCTCTAAAACCCTTCATATATCCACTGACCCTATGGCACCATGCATTTGAATTACCTGAACCAGGGGAGTAAGCTCCCAGTAGCCAGGACAAAAAAACAGTCAATGCTGCAGAGTGTCATAGGGATGAATGAGTAAAATGGAATGCAAGCCCAAGTCCCAATGTGGCAGAGAAATGACGGAGAAAGCTCTACTTACACAGACATTCACATGTGCACATGTATATACATACCAATAACAGGATCTTTCCATACACATCCCCGAGAGTCAGGACCTCAAGGGGTGTACCCACCCACTGAGACGTTGGAGCTGAGCAAATGGGAGCTCACCAAAGCAAGATGGACTGGGACTGATAGAGCATGTGATCAAATGGGACTCTCTGAATGTGTTGGACAAGGAGGGCTGGCTGAGAAGCCAAGGAAAATGTCTCTGGGTTTTGATCCTACTGCATGTACTGGTTTTGTGGGAGCCTAGTCTGTTTGGATGCTCACATTCCTAGACCTGGATGGAATGGAGTGGGGAGGACCTTGGACTTCCCACAGGGCAGGGATTCTTTATTTGTTTGTTTGTTTATTTATTTATTTATTTATTTATTTATTTATTTAAGATTTCTGTCTCTTCCCCACCACTGCCTCCCATATCCCTCCCCCTCTCCCAATCAACTGTCCCTCTCTCATCAGCCCAAAGAGCAGACCAGGTTCTCTGCCCTGTGGGGAGTCTAAAAACCTCCCACCTCCTTCCAGGTCTAGTAAGGTGAACATCCAAACTGTCTAGGCTCCCACAAAGCCAGTATGTGCAGTAGGATCAAAACCCAATGCCATTGTTCTTGACTTGTCAGCAGTCCTCATTTTCCGCTATGTTTAGTGAGGCCGGTTTTATCCCATGCTTATTCAGACCCAGTCCAGCTAGCCTCCTGGATATTGACCTTCATCAGGCTATGAAAGGAGACAGAGACAGAGGCCCACATTGGAGCACCAGACTACAACCCCAAGGTCCAAATCAAGAGCAGAAGGAGAGAGAACATGAGCAAGGGACTCAGGGCCATGAGGGGTGCACCCACACACTGAGACAATGGGGATGTTCTTTCGGGAACTCACCAAGGCCCGCTCCTGACTTTTACAATTGTTCCTTCCTTTCTTCCCTGTTGGTCCCTGAGACTTGGAATGGACAGATTCATGCTTTAGATGACCCATTCTGCGGGCCTAGGTGCCTCCAAGTCTCTTATTCTTTGACCATTAGAGGTTCCGGTGTTAATTGCCATCTACTTTATATGGTGGCTTTCTTTGTGAGTGTTGAGAGAAGAACTAAAATATGGATATAAAGAAATGTTAGAGGGAAGTTTAATATAGTTTCCATTAAACAGAATAATAGTACTAAATTCTCTTTAATGCTTAATAATCCAGAGACTATAGACTGCCAACACTTTTGCTGGAGACTTATTCCTCAAGGATTTAATATCCAGTGTCTGTGGGACATTTGAGCCTTTACAATCCCTGATTTCCAGCAGCAGTGTGGAGCAGAAATAGGGAGCCCTCCCAAGTTTTACATTTCTTCCTTAGAATGCTCAGGTACTTGAGCCTAACATCCAGGCTCTAGGGTCTACAATCTTGGGACCCTTGGCCCCTGAGAGGGGTTCTTGTCACAGGTGCAAGACCTAGAATGCCAAGACCTTTGGCCTTTCCAGAATGCCAAGACAGTTGGCCCTTCCAGAGTCCTCAAACACTTTCAGGGAGGTAGATACCACCCTTTTCAACCCCTGGCTTTTCTCAGCTTTCTGTCTTTCTTCAGCATCAGTGTCTGCCTTCTCTGTCTCTCTGTTGTTCCTTGTCTCATCCTCTCCTCCTGCTCCCCATCATTTCTGCCTCAGCCTGTGTGGTTCAAGAACTTTTCCACTGCCCCTTGCTGTCACTGGTGCTACAACAAGGGCTGCTGCCTCTGCAGGGACAGCAGGTGCTGCTCTATGAGCTGCTGTCTCAGGTGCCATCTCCTCTTCAAGCTACCAGCTTAGCCCAGGGTGTCATGAAAAAAACAAAATCCCAGACCCCAAACTGGCAAGAACAGACCACAAGGGATGTTCTTCTAATGGACCTAACATTACAACAGCAGAGGGCAAGCTGACCCAGAAAGAGAAGCAAGCTGCCAGCTCATACAGAAGGAATGGGGGTGCAGCAAATATCTTTGAATCAGTGACTTCAAACCCTTCATGCTAATGGAATGTTGTGGAGTGTACCAATGGCAGCCATCCTGCTGGGCCACCAGGGCAAGTGTTGCCCTCTGACCTGGGTGAAATGGCTGTAGAGCCTTCTGAGGTGTATATCCAGGGCTGCAATGGCAAAATACAAACCCTGACATAAATATCTTAAAGCTATTTGAAAACACCCTGACAGGTAGAGCACCTTCTGGAACTGGAGCTGGCACACATATGTTTGTGCATTGCAGTCTGCACAAGGCATCTGTGCACTGTTTCAAGGCACCAGGGTACAACCAAGGCATTATGGTAGGATTCTGAATGGGAACCACATAAGGCTGACAGGCAGAAGTCCGGGCTTGGGAGTCTGAATCACATGAAGAGAACATTCAAAGGACATTTACAGTAGAGTCAAGGAAATCTCCAGATTGCAATGTTTCAGAATTTAACAGCACTTAAAATTATTGAACAGTGATAAATGGGGCTTAATATCCCAGGGCTGGAGGAAGAGGCAGGTCCCTGTGATCTGTCGCAGAATGACAAGCACTACTTGGCATTTTAAACACAATTCTCTGAAAGTAATTGGTGTGGGATGGTAGCACGAAAGGACAGGCATTTTAACAGAAGACAATAAGTGGGGTAAAGTAGGTCTAAAAGTGACCCGAGGTGTGAAAGGACATCTAAAGAGCAATGGGAAATGCAGTAACCACTGTGTCTCCTTACTGATCTGTTTTTCCCCATTAGATAACAGATTAATGCCAGCAGG
>NC_022026.1:55861749-55863017 GCF_000317375.1 Microtus ochrogaster
CAATATGTAAGAGCTAGCCAATATGAGGCTAAAACTAATGGGTC
The DNA here is from genome assembly GCF_000317375.1 of Microtus ochrogaster. Classification (NCBI taxonomy): domain Eukaryota; kingdom Metazoa; phylum Chordata; class Mammalia; order Rodentia; family Cricetidae; genus Microtus; species Microtus ochrogaster. The sequence goes on from NC_022026.1 coordinate 55,861,794, forward strand.
AGGCAGTGATTAAAAGAATACAGTTTCCGTGTAATTATTTCGGGTAAAGCTAGCCGTGGGGGCGGCCGGGTGCCGGGGACGCAGCCCAGCGGCTCTTATTTCAACAGGGATGATTTTGTTCTATGGCACTGGGCTGTAGTGAGCCAGACAGGATCGCCATTACAAGATGGCACCACATCCTGTCTTGTTGGTTATAAACAACCCCATATTTGGCTATGCCTCTGAGAGCTATGTGTCCCCCGCTTCCTGAATGTGCAGTGGATGAGGGTCCTTTAGGCCTATCTCGATGCAGTCTGGTGTCAGCTGATGGTGGCAGCCAATCACAGGGCGACCCATGTGCCAATTCCCTATATAGGCAGCTGCCATTGTGCCCCCGGGTCCCTCTCTCTCGTCTCTCTCTCTAGCGTCTCTCTCTCGTGTCCCCCTCTAGTGCCTCTCGTCCCTCTAGTCTCTCTCTTGCTCTCTCGTTTCCTGCCCCCCTTCGCTTTATGCTCTCCCTCAACCAAATGCACTCCAGTAAAGCGTGATCTGAGAAGAATCCTCGTGTGTGGTGGGTGTTTCTTCCTCGCCGGTCAAGAAGCCCACCTCACTGGGCAAGGCTTTAGACCACACCAAAACTAAGCAGTGAAGGCTTAGTGCACATACAAAGATTCACATTGAAGCCAGGTATGGTGGTACACACATTTAATTCCAGCACCCAGGAGACAGAGGCAGGTGCATATCTGTAACTTTGAGGCCAGAATGATATACAGAGTGAGTTCCAGTGCAGCTAAAGCTACATAGTGAGACCCTGTCTCAAAACAACAAACACTCAGAAATAAAACAAGCAAACAAACATTCAAACTGAAATCCCACTTTAACAGTGAGACTTTTGAGATTCAGATGGCTTTAGGGTGGGTCTGGCAGTAGGTTTCATGACTACAGCAAAGGCCTCAAAGTCATTGTGAGCGCCCTCTCAGGCTGTGCAGGGAGTATGACAGGGGAAGCTTTAGTGTGAGGTGTCAGGAGGTTCTTTGGAAGCACTCACTAAATCTTGGAGGTTTGCGAGAGTTAGCCTAGAAGAGGCTAGATAGAAATGGCCAAGAAAAAAAAAAACCTGAAAAGGCTTAAAAATAAGGGAGAAATAGTTTAACACAGATTTTTGCTGTTTGTTGGTGGCGTGCTGTAGAGAGATTTCCTGATTCGGCAACAGCAGCAGAAAAAACGCTGTGTCATTTTAAAGCG
>NC_022026.1:55866982-55876318 GCF_000317375.1 Microtus ochrogaster
CCTGGTAAGCCACCTTGTGGGCTACAGCAGATTATTAGAGATGGGCTAGTCCAGGTGCGAGAGTTAGCCTAGAAGAGGCTAGATAGAAATGGCCAGTCAGTGATTAAATGAATACAGTGTCCGTGTAATTATTTCGGGTAAAGCTAGCCGTGCGGGCGGCCGGGTGTCAGGGATGCAGCCCTGCCGACCCTATTACTACAGAGGTTCCTAAAAGGTCCCAGAGGACAGAGTCCTTAGTCTTCATTGCAAGCAAGAAGGAGGTGGGAAGGCCTGCAATGAGACACACAGGAGGGGAAGAAAAGACCTATCATCCGGGAGCTGGTATGGATAGGGTGACCTGTGTACCTGAGACCTGTAGAGGCCCCTGAGGAGCAAAGGGTCCCTCTGCCTCCCAGCTTCTTACCTCTGCCTTGGACATTCCAGAAAGTTCAACAGAAGACACCAACTAGTAAATGCAGGATTGGGGGTTTGGTACTCAATCGACCACTTTTGGGGGCAAATGAATCTAGTTAGTGGTGGTGACATCATATACCCAACTAGAGCTTTCACCCTCTCTGCTGGCATTTTCCTAAATGGCTGCCTGATATGGAATCTATCTGCCAAAGCAAGCTTTAACATTAAACTCAGAGGCATTTTCTTTTAGAAGGTCAGACATGAACTTTCACAAATGATGGGTTTTCTCGGGAGGCAGAGGCAGGCAGATCTCTGTGAGTTTGAGACCAGCCTAGTCTACAAGAGCTAGTTCCAGAACAGGCTCCAAAGCCACAGAGAAACCCTGTCTCGAAAAACCAAGAAGAAAAAAAAAACAAAAAACAAATGATGGGTTTTCAGAAGAGACTGGATAGAGTCGGTGATAGGGCTTTTACTTCATAGTTTTGCTCATGCCACATGGTTCTCAGTTTGTATACAAACAGATAATAAGCATGCATTTCACAGAACCACAATAACCAGTTGGACCTGGCAAGGAGGGACCTTTCTTCTAAGAAGACACATGGTTGTGGAGCTCCCCAGTAGTTACCGGGAGGATTAATTAAGAACAGGACTTTGATTCAATGCCATGCATGATTTCCTGCTCAGCCATGGTGGTGAAGCTGTAGCCCCTCTCAATGGCATGGGGTTTTGATCCTACTTCATGTTCTGGCTTTGTGGGAGCCTAGCTAGTTTGGATGTTCACCTTCCTAGACATGGACGGACGGTGGAGGACCTTGGACTTTCCACAGGGCTGGGAACCCTGACTGCTCTTTGGACTGGAGAGGGAGGGGGAGAGGAGTGGGGGGAGGGGGAGAAGGGTGGGAGGAGGGGGAGGGAAATGGGAGGCTGGGAGGAGGCAGATATTTTTTTTTCCTTTTCTCAATAAAAAAAAGTTAAAAAAAAAGACAAAAAGGAAACCTACTGAATGGTAGATGATCTTCACCATCCCCCCATCAGACAAAGGACTGATCTCCAAAATATATAAAGAACTCAAGAAACTAGATGTTACAATTCTAAATAACCCAATTCAAAAATGGCGTACTGAACTGAACAGAGAATTCTCAACAGAAGAAATTCAAATGGCAAAAGATACATAAGGGCATGTTCAACTTCCTTAGCTATCAGGGAAATGCAAATAAAAACTAATTTGAGATACCATCTTACCCCTGTCGGAATGGCTAAAATCAAAACCACAAATGATAACCTATGCTGACACTCATCCATTGTTGGTGGGAATGTAAACCTGTGCCACCTCTTTGGAAATCAGTGTGGCAGTTTCTCAGAAAATTTGGAGTCAAACTACCTCAGGATCCAGCAATTCCACTCTTGGGAATACACCCAAGAAATGCCCAATCATACTACAAAAGCATTTGTTCAACTATGTTCATAGCAGCATTATTTGTAATACCCAGAACCTGGAAACACACTAGTTGCCCTTCAGTGGAAGAATGGATAAAGAAAGTGTCACATTGACACATTAGTACACTAATCAGTGACAATAAAAATGACATCTTGAATTTTGCATGCAAATGGATGGAAATAGAAAACACCATCCCGAGTGAGATAACCCAGACCCAAAAATACAAATGTGGTATGTACCCACTCATTAGTGGATTCTAGCCATAAACAAAGGACATTGAGCCTATAGTTTGTGATCCTAGAAAAGCTAAGTAATAAGGTGAAACCAAAGAACAACATACATTGGTTCTCCTGGAAATTGCAAGCAGAGAAGATCGGAAGGCAAAAGTTGGGGGCATAGGCTCACACTCTGCCACTGGTTTGTGCTGTGTGTCTTTCTGCTGCTCTGTCTCTTTGGCCTTCACTGATTGCATTGGAAGAAGAAATTGCCGTGCTCGTCATTGACAATGACTCTGTCATGTACAAAGCTGGTTTTGCTGGCGACGATGCCCCCAGGGCCATGTTCCCATCCATTGTCAGGTGCCCCCAACACCAGGGTGTCATGGTGGGCATGGGCCAGAAAGACTCATATGTGGGAGACAAGGCCCAGAGAAAGAGAGGTATCCTTTTTTTTTTTTGAGTGAAAGCTCATGATTTTATTGTCTTCATAACAAGGTCAGCTTAGAACTGGATCATTTGGCCCTTTCTCTTCTTATCACCATCCAGTTCAAAATGCTTGCATCTCTTAATAGCCAGCATCCTCTTAGATCACTGGAAGAGAGGTATCTTGACCCTGAATTACCCCATCGAGCACGGCATCATCACCATTTGGGAAGACATGGAGAAGATCTGGCATCACACCTTCTACAACAAGCTGCATGTGGCTCCTGAGGAGCACCCGGTGCTTCTGACTGAGGCCCACCTGAACCCCAAATCGAACAGAGAGAAGATGACGCAGATAATGTTTGAAACCTTCAACACCCCAGCCATGTAAGTGGTCATTCAGGAGGTGCTGTCCCTGTAAGCATCTGGGTGCACCACTGGCATTGTTATGGACTCTTGTGACGGGGCCACACATACAGTGCCCATCTACGAGGGCTTAGCCCTTCCCCACGCCATCTTGTGTCTGGACCTGGCTGTCCGGGACCTGACAAACTACCTCATGAAGATCCTGACTGAGAGGGGCTACAGCTTCACCACCACGGCTGAGCAGGAAATCATGTGTGACATTAAGGAGAAGCTGTGATATGTTGCCCTGGATTTTGAGCAGGAAATGGCCACTGCTGCATCATCCTCTTCCTTGGAGAAGAGCTATAAGCTCCCTGATGGCCAAGTGGTCACCATCGGCAATGAGTGGTGCCGGTGTCCAGAAGCTCTCTTCCAGCCTTCTTTCCTGGGCATTAAGTCCTGTGGTATCCACATAACCACCTTCAACTCCATCATGAAGTGCGATGTGGACATCTGTAAGGACTTTTGTTGTAGAAGCTGCGGGGCTGCATTCTGCCACCCAGCTCCCGCCACCGGCTAGCATTACCTGAAATAACAACACACAAACTGTATTCTTTTAAACACTGCTTAGCCCATTATATCTAGCCTCTTCTTGGCTAACTCTCGCACCTGGACTAGCCCATTTCTAATAATGTGTGTAGCACCCCAAGGTGCGCTTACCAGGAAGATTCTAGCCTACGTCCATCCTGGGTTGGAGTTCATTGCGTCTGCCCTGGAGAGGAGAGCATGGCCTCTGAGCTCACTTCCTCTTCCTCCCAGCATTCTGTTCTGTTTACTCCACCCACATATGTTTTAACCTATGAGGGCCAAGTAATGTTTCTTTTACATATGTGGGTATTTTTATATTAGGGGCACAGATATTAAGGATTGAGACTTCATCCTGGTATATTGCTCCTGTTATGAGTATAAAGGGTCCTTCTCCATTTCTTTTGATTGATTTTAGTTTTAAATCAATTTTGTTAGATATGAGGATAGCCACACCCACTGGTTTCTTAGGTTTGCTTGATTGGAAAACCCTTTCCCAACCCTTTACTCTCAGATGGTGTCTGTCTTTGACACTGAGGCGTGTTTCTTGTAAATAGCAGAATGTTGGATCCTGTTTTCATATCCACTTTCTAAAGTTGTGTCTTTTTATAGGTGAATTGAGTCCATTGACTTTAAGCGACATTAATGACCATTGTTTGTTAACTCCAGTTATTTTTTTTTTTTGGTGGTAGTATTTGTGTTTCCACTCTTTGAATTGTGCTGGTGAAGGGTTTTCAGATATGTGTGCTATTGCGGGTGTCATTAGCTTCCTTGGGTTGAGGTTTTGTTTCTAGTACTTTCTGTAAGGCTGGGTTTGTGGCTACGTATAGCTTAAATCTGTTTCTGTCATGGAATATCTTGCTTTCAACATCGATGGTGAAAGAAAGCTTTGCTGGATATTGTAGTCTGGAGCTTGCATCCATGGTCTCTTAGTGTCTGCAGCACCCTATCCAAGACCTTCTGGCTTTCATGGTTTCCATTGAGAAGTCAGGTGTAATTCTGATAGGTTTATCTTTATATATTACTTGACCATTTTCCTTTGCAGCTCTTAATATTCTTTCTTTATTCTGTATGTTTTGTGTTTTGATTATTATATGGTGAGAGGATTTTTTTGATCTAGTATATTTGGTGTTCTGTGAGCTTCTTGTACCTTCATAGGAATATCCTTCTTTATGTTGGGAAAGTTTCCTTCTATAATTTTGTTGAATATATTTTCTGGGCCTTTGAGCTGGAATTCCTCTCCTTCTACTCCTATTATTCCTAGGTTTGGTCTTTTCATGGTGTCCCAGATTTCCTGGATGTTTTGTGTTAAGATTTTGTTGGTTTTGCTGTTTTCTTTGATCAATGAGTTTATTTCCTCTATACTATCTTCAGCACCTGAAATACTTTCTTCTATCTCTTGCATTCTGTTGGTTATACTTGTCTCTGTATTTCCTGTTCTTTTACCGAGATTTTTCATATCCAGCTTCCCTCGGTTTGTGTTTTCTTTATTACCTCCATTTTGGTCTTCAAGTCTTAAACTATTTCCATTACCTGTTTGACTGTTTTTTTCTTGGTTTTCTTGGGTATGTTTGAGGGATTTATTAATTTCTTCTAACTTTATGTTTGTCTTTTCTTCCATTTCTTTACGAGAGTTCTTCACTTCCTGTTTAAGGATCTCCATCATTTTCATAAGGTTACGTTTAAAGTCGATTTCTTCTACTTCTTCTGTGTTAGGCTGTTCATGTCTTCCTGTTGCATGTTTGCTGGGTTCTTGTGTTAACATGTTGCTTTTTAGATTGTTGGAGGAATTCTTGCATTGTCACCTGCCCATCTCTTTTTTCAAATGAGGCCAGGAGAATCTTGGCATCTTGGTCCAATCTTTACTGTGGCTGACTACGTCCTTGGGAATTTTTCTTAGTCTACCCTCTCTTAGGTCCCTTCAGCAGTGTATCTGGATCTCAGATGCCCTCCACCCTGAAGCAGGCTGTCCTGGTGGATCAAAGGACCCCACAGATGAAAAGGAGTGCTTGGGGCCAAGATGGGATTTTGTAACAAAAGCCAGTAGCCGGAAACATGCCCCGCTGGATGCCAAGAAAATTTTATGGAATTGTAGGGGGCCTGGACTCCATTCTCGCGACCGGCCAGCTGGGCAGCCACTCACTCACCACACAGGAGCTCCTCAGTACAGGAGCAGGGCCTCTTACTGGGCTCCAAGGACCTTCAGACAAAAGGGCGGCCTTCGGGGACAGGCTGGTGTGATACAAAGAAGCCCCAGTAGCAGGACCACTCGCCACTGGCTCAGAAGACCCTCAGCTCTGAAGCAGGCTGAGTTGGGGGATCCAGGGAACACACAGATGGAAATGAGTGCTTGCGGGCAAGATTGGATGGGATAAGGAAAGAAAGTCAGTAGCCAGGAACATGCCCAGCTAGTTGGCTAGAAAAGACTGGGGAATTGGAGGATGCCTGGACTCCATTCCCCGGGACCCTCTGGCTGGGCAGCCACTCACTCACCACTCCAGATCTCCTCAGTACAGAAGCAAGGCCTCTTGCTGGGATCCAAGGACCTCACAGACAAAAGGGCAGGCTTAGGGGGCAGGGTGGTGTGATTTTTTTGGGGGGGCGGGGCTCAAGACAGTGTTTCTTTGTAGCTTTGGAGCCTGCCTCTGCCTCCCAAGTGCTGGGATTAAAGGCGTGTGCCACCACTGCCTGGTGTTTTTTATTTATTTTATTTTATTTAAGACTTAATCCTTGAAGTGGAACCAAACCTAACAGTTTTGAAGTATTGAAGAATCTAAGACTGCTTAGATGATGGGCCTACAGGAAAAGCTACTACTATTGTTCTTAAAAAGGACCATAGCTATAGGTAGAAATTGACTCCTAATGAAATACTGAAATACCCATAAACCTCTTTCAATGAAAACTGCAGGAGCTTTTTCTTGCAGCATATGAAAATTAACATGGAGAAACATGATTGGACAATGTGCAGAGAATGAGAGACTTTAAAGCACTCAGTCAAAAATGTAATGTCTTTATCACAAGCCTCTTCTCAAGGGTCAGGAAGGTATGTGGAAGAGAAGGAAAAAAGATTGTAAAGGCCAGAGACAAAGTTGACTCAATGGAAAAAATTGTCTTTTTGATGAAACAGGAACAATACACCTAAGAATTCGTTGAGACTGGCAGCATGCACAAGACCTGTACAGGTTCAAACCAGACAGGGCCCCAGCATTGAGAAAGGGAATTAGACATAGTGTCTCACCACTGACCATGTAACTATTTTCAGTTGATGCCCTGCTGGCAAAGGGAAAACCAATTTTCTACACTGGAAGGTCACTGGGTCTATCATCCACATTCCAGAGCAGACCCCAAGCTTCAGAATAGTTGGCCAGAACAAATGAATGTGAGAGGAGCTGGAGTAGGGTAAGAACATGATCAAAACATATTGTGTGGAAAAACTTTACATCAGCACAAAAGAAAAAAAACAAAAGAATACTAAAACCTGATCTGGGTGGTGGAGGTGTACGACTTTGATCTCAGCACTCCGGAGGCAGAGGCAGTCAGATCTCTGTGAGTGCAAGGCCAACCTGGTCTATAAGAGCTAGTTCCAGGACAAGCTCCAAAACTACAGAGAAACCCTGTCTCGAAAAACAAGGAAACAAAGAGTCCTAAAACCAAATACAACAATACACAATGAAAAGAATAAAAACAAAAAAAACATGAAAGACAAACAAAACAAACAAACAAAGTGTTAGAATATAGTGAGGGCATGGGTACTAGAGGGCAGCCCACTACTGCCACTTCCTAGAGCAGGACACTTTCCAAGCACATTCTAAACACTTATCCTTATGTGTATAGATGAACATAGTACATCTCACCCTTCATTGAAGGCCTTCTCTTTGCCGCAGAGGGAGGCTATTACAGGAATGCACACTTGGGAATACAGGGAGAATGATTGTGGGGGCATATCCCAATGAATACATCAACAACACAACCCCTATGCCAAAGGCTTAGGGAGTATTCTGAAACATGGGGAAGAAAGATTGTAAGATCCAGAGGACCAGGACATCTGCAAAGGAAAAGTGTCTTCTATATGTGCCGGAGAAACTGCACCCATAAAAATCTCAAAATTATGGTCACCTAAACATGACCTCCGCAATGACTACATCAGTTGACATGCCAACGTGGATGGTGGAAATCTCACCAGACCCTATACCTAAAAAAAAAAAAACATAACATGAGCACACACATGTCAACACTTGCATGTGTGCACACGGCAAGCAAAAACAATGGCAACACTGAATAATAACTCTCCCTTGATAGGATGCATTTTAAATTATCTCTCTCTATGACTGTCTCTCAGCAGAGTCCAGTAAAGGGGGAGGTGAAATTTGCAATAGCACTGCAAGTATATGGAACCAGATCAGCAGTATGAATTGCCCCAGTGAAATGGGTGTGTGTGTGTGTGTGTGTGTGTGTGTGTGTGTGTGTGTGGTACTGCAGAATCAAATCTAGGTGCCCACACATGCTGGGCAAGCAGCTGGATCACAAGCTATATTCTCAGAATGGAATCTTGATATATGCAATCAAGTGTATAGAATTAAGGGTACGGTGGTGAGTGGAAAAGGCCAGCCCTGACCATTTTTATATGACATTGATGAAATGAAATGATAATGGAACTAGCAAACAATGCAATGGCTGTCTCAGTTGAAGCACGCTGCTGGGTGTCATCATAAAAAACCAGCATGAGTAAAATTTTTCTGAGAGAAGAGATGAAACCTGAGTGCAGTGATCACTGCATGAATTTACATGCATGATACAGTGACAGAGAGGTCTGACACCCAGTGTATCAGTGCCAGTGCCCTGTTTCCAGTCTATAACATGTATTCCAGTTGTGTAGCATGTATGGTAAACAACTGGGCGACTAATTACATAAAGAATGCTCAATAAGTTCTGATTATTTTTAGATAAAGAAGAATTATATTTCATCATATTGATATAATGGATTTGAAAGAAAAATTTCATACACACACACACATACACACACGCACGCACCTCAGTAAGTCCTGGTGATTCTTCTGGGTTCCAGACGATAAAATGGAATGGACACAGTTTTGAAAAGAGAAAGACATACACTCTACATCTATGTTCTACCTTTATTGGCAACAACATAAGGATGAGTTAAAACCCGTGGAAGGGAAGACAGTAGCTCACTCATGGAAACCACATCATTGGGAGTATAGAACTATTGCTGTGTGACGGCCCTTGCCAAAGAGTATCTCTTCCCAGAATGCCCCAGGGAGGATGTCAAAACTACTAAGAAAAAGGCTGCTACATTTGTGGGATAGGCTTGAAACTTGCCATCCAAAGGAATTATTGACACCAAGCTGGATTCTGATACTCCTAGTGACCATGCAACCAAAACCATATCACCCTATGGATTGGTGATGTTGACACTCATGATAGTGTAGGTTCTGATCTTCTTCACATGAGGATGACATTGCCAGAGTTATTCTATCCATTCAGTGAGAACCTTTTGAAACCCCTTTTTGTTCTTCTGCTGCCAATGCACTTTGTTATCTCTTTTTTTGTATTCCTTCTGGCAGAACAGGGGGCTGGGTGGAACGAGGGTTGAGTGTCAGGTTAAGGAGGTCTTGTATCAGCTTTTCTGAGGAGGGTGAATGAGAGGTTGCTTCTGTCCTGGTCCCGCAGACTCCGGACATGATCCCCACACAAGCTTGGCAGTAAGGGCATTCACATTTTAACACCTCCTGATCTGCATCTCCAGGGTAAGAGGTTTCATTTTCTTGTCAGCTTGCTGAGGTAACATGTCGCGGCTCTCCTCGACCAGCAAGGAAGACACAACACCGGAGCTCTTCTTGCAAGCAGTTTATTCAGGACCTTGTTCACAGCAAGCTTTCTCTCTCTCTCTCTCTCTCTCTCTCTCTCTCTCTCTCT
>NC_022026.1:55876418-55892259 GCF_000317375.1 Microtus ochrogaster
CTCTCTCTCTCTCTCTCTCTCTCTCTCTCTCTCTCTCTCTCGGCAAACCTCTCCCAGCCCTTAAGTAGGCACAGGCAGCCAACCCCGGATTAGATGAGTCAGGCCTTAGCCAATAATGAGTTGATTATCACAGAGAGCACTTGCTTTCGGGATCGCGGAAGGCGGGAGCCAGGAGCCAGCACCACCAGGTGCAGCTCCACGCAGCTCTCTACAGTAACAGAAACCTGACATGTTTCTTTTTCTTGATTTTAACTAGTTTTGTTTTCTTCGGGGGTGATCTTGAATTCTCTAACTGCTGCTCTTTGTCCATCCCTTTAGAAAAAAAGAAAGCACATATTAGAAACACAGAGGGTCTGTTGAAAACATCTCGTTCTGTACACAGTCCTGGAGCACCTACCAGCACTCATAGATAACATCTCAAAAGAGGCCCTAATGGTTTGTTTCAGCAATAGAAATTTAGGTCCTAACTGCTTTGTACGGTCATTTTTCTTTTGTTTTGTTTACCAACAAGCAAATGGTGTGCTCTTTGACTTAGTAACATTGGTTTGAGCCCAGTTTTCCTTGTACTTGTTTATGTGTGCCACAAAAAACCGCAGGGCAGAATTCCTTCACATGGATCCCACAGATCACTATTTCTTAATGTAAGATGCTGACGCCTCTGGAAGCAATGCTTCACATGCAGCCTCTTCTTTAACGTTTCCTTTAAGCTCTCAGTCCCTCCACATACATGTGATTCGAGGCAGTCCTGGGGTCAGAGGACATCTTTGAGGTGCCAGGGACTACAAACACACTGGCTCCTAACACTAGCACTTAAAACCTTAAGAACAGTGATACATTTGAGTCCCACTTGCCTGGGCAGGAGAACAGACCTGATCAAAGAGACCTCCCCTCATCCAACTCCAAAGGACCCCTCTCTCCATCAGCCATGGCCACATCAACCAGAGAGGATCAATGTGCGAGATTTCTGGGCACAATATGTGCTCTAAATAACCTGCAGCTCAGGCCATACTTGGTTATCTCGCATCCCTTGCTGAGACAAGAGAACACCAGAGAAAAGCAAAATGAACCCTAGGAGAAAACCACTGGACACAGATTGAGGTTGGCCCGCAAGTCCCATTTCTGTCAGTCTTTTAGTAGCACAATAGACTTGTGCTCTCCATTCTTTGGAGAGCACAGAATGCCGTGGTTGGCCAGCGACAGAGACACAGGTCGTCTTCCACTTCTGGAAAGCCTATCCATGTACCTAATAGCTGCAACATTTCAGTGGACAGAACAGGAAGAGGGGAGTGGGTATAGTTGAGTGAATTCAATGATTGCAAGGGCTGTAAAGGTTTATATAATTATAATTCCTAGCTACGGGTGCATTAATGGGTGCATGCTTGGGATCTAGGCATGAAAAGGTTGATGCCCGGGGAAAAGCTGAGAGCATTTTAGCGGAGGAAAATTTGTCTCCTGGCATGATCTCTTACCTCTACGAACTTGTTTGTCAGCTGTATTAAAGGTAATACAGCCTACCATTCCCTGGTATAGTGCCTATGAGTGATCACACAGGGCTTGAGCACTAATGGAGCTTATTAGGAATGACAGCAGCTTCCCTTTGAAACCAAGGAAATAACTAGACTAGTATATGAAGATTTGTGATCAAAGATGCTTATGCTACCCCATCAAAACTCACACGTGCGCGCGCGCGCGCGCGCACACACACACACACACACACACACACACACACACACACACACACACACTCATAGAGGAAAAAAGTATGCAAAGGCCACATGCAGCGCTTGGTTGAAGGAGTTAGGAAGGCTTCACACCAGGACATGTAAATCAGTCTGATAATCACGGAGATAGTTATGGAGGTGTCTCAAAACATTTACTATAGGACTTCCACATAGTCTAGCCCTAACTTAACTCATGGCCTTAAAGCAAAGGAACCAAAAGCACCTTACTACAGAGATACATGACTATCCATACTATCCATACTACTAACAGAACCCAAATCATGGATTCAGCCTAGGTGCCAGTTCATGGACAAATTGATAAGGGAAATATGATGCCAGTACAAAAGGTGGTTTCACGTGGCTGCAAAGAAGAACATACTGCAGTGCTTGAGGGAAGACAATGGATCTTATGGAAAACAAGCCAGGTCTGGAAAGACAAATATCTCTTATGAAAACCACAAGGATCAAAAATAAGCTAAAAGCCTGCTGTAGGAATTCCTACCTCTAGTAGCCTTTAAGTTACCTGCCCAATTGGGTGTGGCCTCTTATACCATATATGCTTATGTGACGTATGTGGTTGCTCTCTTTTCCGGCTGCGGTATTTGTTTGTTGTTCCCTGTTGTATCAGAGGACTGTGATCTGTGAGTCTACCCCTAAATAAATAACCCTCTATTATATTCAATTCTGAGCAAGTGTGGGATTTCTTTTTAGCATCCGTCTTCATCTGGCGCCCACATGGATCTGAACTCCACACCTACTGGTTGGACTGGCTTAAAGGCATAAGCTGTCCACAGCCCAGAGACTCCTACCCTTGTCTGCTTGACTTGCATTTACGTACCAAGCAGTTTTTTTAACTCCCACCACAGTGGAGCTAAATACCTGCGGCGATGTGGAAATTTCCCAAGCTAGCACACATCCCCCCCTGCTACTGCTGCATTCCCGGCCACTCCTGCTCATGAGTTCTGGGCTTATTGCTCTTTTATGGAATTGATTTAATTCTGTAACCACAACAATAAGTATTATTACAACTAAAACAATTACCGGGCCTCAAAACAAATAAACATTTTATTAATTACTCAATCAATGAAATTGAAAGTTATATAATGGCAGACAACATTATCATTGAGAATTTTAGTAATTTTTTTGCTAATACTTTGGATTATATTCTGCAAGGCTTGTATGTTTGTTGCGATATATATATTTATTGGATATTGGGGGTCAGGTTTTTTCTTCATATAATGGTTTTACAAAAGAGCCAAGAATAAGGCACTTTTAAAAATAATACAGTTTTTACAGCCTAATAATGAACAACTAGCTGACAGGATTAATACTATCCAATATAAAAAGTTACTTAAAAAATAATACTATTGAAAAGGGTAACATTAATTTGACAGACAAAATTTAATCCATGTCAAAGTATACTGAAAAATTACCTGAAAATTCATATTGTTAAATTTGGCAATCAAAATTTGTTAAAAAGTTATGACTGTTTAGCAGATCAAGTATCTCTCCAGGAAGGCAATCTGTACACTATCCAAATAATGTCTAAGGATGAGATTTTATCTTTAAAGAAAAACTTTAGACCTTGGAATCGCATGTGCAGAATGAGGACCAGGTGCCTCAATGAAATCACTAGAACTATGTACAGGCCAGGAGATTCAGGCATTACAAAAGGCAGAAGTAAAAAGATTTGAAATAATTGAGGAAATTATTAGAGCTGATGAACAGGGAAAGAAGGCACAAGGACAGAATTCAACATCGCCAGTATCTGTCAGAGATGATTGACTCAGGGTTTTAGCTTCGTGCCCTGTAATCTACTCTGACAAAGCATCAAGTTCTAAAGGCCCCAAGGATCCAAAGAAGGTAGATGGATACCTTTAGGAATGAATGATCTAAAAGAAATTAAGCAAAGTGTTGTAACTTATGACTTGCATTCTGCATCTGCTAAGGAGATGATAAAGTCATGGTCTTCTAGCATTAAAGCAAGGCCACATGACTAGCTTCCGTTAGTTTTAGAAGTCCTGGATGACAGGACTCAACTAATATAAAAATGTTATTTCAGGGAAGAAGCTAAAATTTTAGAACAACAGGGAAAAGCAAAGAACTTGAGATTTCACCAGATCAAATTCTTGGTGAGGGCACTTATGTTGACCCAGAGGCTCAAGAACTTTATGATGAACAATTCTTGTCCCTATGCCACAAAGAAGCCTAAAATGTTTGGAAAAGGATTCAAGATACCAGAAAACTAATTGAATCATATACTAGGGTGAAACAGGGCTAGAGAGAACCCTTTGGTGACTTTTTACATAGATTAACTAAGGCTGTACACATAGGAGTAACAGACCCAGATGCTAGACGAGTACATATTGAATCTCTGGCTTTTGAAAATGCCAACTTAGAATGCAAAAAGATACTTGGGCCTTTAGGGTTAAATCAGCACCAATGGATGAATGGATCCTGCATACAATGAACATTGAGACATTTGACTATCATACTGAATCTTGGGAAGGAGAAACAATTTCCCAAGGTATGAGGAGACATCAAAATGCCAAATGTTTTAACTGTAGTAAAATAGGACATCAGAGAAGGGACTGTAGAGAAGGAATCCCTAGAAATAATGTCTTCTCTGGGAATGGCAAAAGTAGAAGTTAACAACCTTCTAGATTATGCAGAAGGGGCAGCAAAGGCTAACATTGGACCACTGAATGCAGATCAACAAAAGACAGACAAGGTAACCCAATACCATTGGGAAACTCCTTGGGGTGCTTCTCTCAAGCCCCAAGTCAAAAGTGGTACAATCATTCCCATTCACTGTGGAGGACATGTCTCACTAGAAAAATTAAAAAATCCAAAGCCTTCTGTAGAAAACCATACTGTTCTAGATTAAAGAATAAACATGGAGGATGAATAAAAAATTCCACTAGGAAATAGAAAACATATATTCTGGCTGACTTCTATAAATGATCAAAGATCAAAGCTAAGAGTGTGTATAAATGGCATTTTAATTTTGGGTTTGATAGACAGGGGTACAGATGTGAGTATCATTACTCCAGAATCTTGGCATCCAAATCGGTCTGTTCAAGAGACAGATGTTCAATACCTAGGAATTAGAACCCTATCTCAAGTGAAACAAAGTATGAGATGGACAAATGAATAGGGTCAGAAGGACAGAGAGGAAGGCTAAGGATGTATGTGGCTAATAATTTATGGGGTTGTGACCTGCTGCAGCAATGGAATACCCAGATTAACATTCCAGCAGTCCCAGAAACTCATAATTCTGGGCAGGATATTATAAGGTACTATACACAAAGTTCACCAGCCATTTATACAGTATAATAACAGAAGGCAACTGGCAAACCTTTAGAGGTACCAACAGCCATACCTTTAAAATGGTTAAACTGAGAAACTAATATGGGTTAAAAGTGGCCATTAACAGAAGACAAACTGCAGGCTTTAAAACAGTTGGTACAGAAGCAACTAGATGCTTACCATATTAAAGAACAACCAGCTCTTAGAATTCTCCTGTATTTCTTGTTAAAAAGAAATCTGGTATATGGAGAATGGTGACAGATCTAAGAGCTGTCAAAAAGGTAACTCAACTTATAGGGCCTCTACAATCTGGAATTGCTCTGTCTTCTTTATTATGAAAATGGTACCTCTTATTGATATGAAAGATTGTTTTTTCACTATACCTTTACAAGAAAAGGACAGAGAAAAATTTGCCTTCATAGTGCCTACTTATAATAATTCTCAACCTACTAGGAGATACCAGTGGACCATCCTTCCACAGGGAATATTCAATATCCTCACCCTATTCCAATACTTTGTAAGTCAGTCATTGAAAATAATACATAAAAAATCCTAAATTTATAATTTACCATTACATGGGTGACATGTTGCTATCTGATTCAAACATAGACACTTTAAAAAGAATGTTTGAAGACTTAAAGAAAGTTTTCCAAAATGGGGATTACAAATTACTCCTGAAAAAAAAAACAGAGAGGAGATTCTGTCAGTTACCTAGGTTATAAAATAGGTTTACACAAAATTAGAACACAAAAGGCACAAATTAGAAGAGACTGATTGCAGACTCTGAATGACTTTCAAAGATTGTTAGGAAATATTTCCAATCTATGACTGGCTGTTGGGATAACACCTGATCTATTAATTCATTTAAACAAAACCTTAGATGGTGACAAAGACCTAAATAGTCCCAGAGAATTAACAGGTGAGGTGGAAAAGAAATTGATTGTCATTGAATAAAAATTACAGGATGCACATGTGGATAGGGTGAATCCAAATCTTAATTGCATTTTAGTCATATTGCCATCCAGAATTTCCCCCACGGTAATTTTAATGCAAAGGGAAGATATTATCTTAGAATGGATATTTTTACCACATAAACCAAGTAAAAAATTAAAAACTTATGTGGAAAAGTCTCTGGATTAATTATAAAAGGAAAATTGAGACTTCGTCAACTAGCAGGAATAGGCCCAGCAGAGATTATAGTGCCTTTTGCTACTGATGAAATTTAAAATGTATGGGCAGACAATGAACCTTGGCAAAGAGCTTGTGCTCTTTTTAGGAAGTGTGTTGAAGGCCTCAGAATTCCATAAGAAACATCATGTCAATAGCAAAGGTTTGAAGAAAGAGTTTTCTATTACATGTCAACAAGCTAAGGAAATTATAAAGAGATGTCCTACTTGCTCTTTCTATAACCAAACACTGATACCTGCAGGGATTAACCCAAAGGGTACTCAAAGGAATGAAATCTGGCAGATGTATGTGTTCCACTTTACAGAATTTGGAAAATTAAAATATGTACACCACACCATAGAAACGTATTCAGGTTTTCAATGGGCAACTGCTTTAAGCTCAGAAAAGGCTGATTCAGTAATCATACATTTATTAGAAGTTATGGTCATTATGGGTATACCTGCACAAATAAAGACAGATAATGGTCCAGCATATATCTCTAAGAAAATGAAACAGTTTTTTATGTGTTATAATATAAAGCATATTACAGGTATACCAAACAATCCTACAGGTCAGGCAGTTATAGAAAGATCAAATCGAAGGTTATGTTTTTTTTATAAAAAAAAAAAACAGAAAGGGATGGAAAATACCTCCAGAAATAGATTACAAAATGCTTTATTAACCTTAAATTTTCTTAACACTAATGAAAAAGAAACAGCAGCAGCAGAGAAACACTGGATAATAAAAAAGTCTTCTGAATTAAATCAGCTGGTGCATTTCAAGGATGTGTTGACCTCACAATAGAAGCCAGGAGATGTGCTATGTTGGGGAAGAGTTTTGCTCTTGTTTCAACAGGAGAAAAAAAGTTATGCATACCATCAAAATTAATAAAGATTCAGTTTGAAGAAGAGAAATTTCTTGAGAAAAAGAAATGACAGCTCATCCACAGAGGTGACAACCAATCAGGTGGTAAGGAAACCTCATAAGGGTTGGGGCAGAGTATGTTCTTGTCTTTGCAGGAAAATATTCATCTTCAAAAAGTCAAGAGATCCTGGACAGCTAGATGCCTAAAGAGGAAAAGATAATTATCCAGATAGAATCACCAAGCAAAGAAAATTATCACTTATGAGGATGGGTCATCTGAGGTTAAGAATCTCTGAATATGAATTGGAATAATAGTCATGATTCACTTAAAAATCAAAGCTGGCTTTGGAGTTGGACAATGGCTCTATCCTTCTCTAAATTCAAGCGTGTTCTTAAAAGAAAAACTCAGAGTTTCTGTTTCAGGTCAGGAACCATCTGGTCTGGGACAGAAAGAAGAAATAATTTAGAAAAAAATGTACTTTTCTTCATACATATTTTTGTCTCTATCACACATTTTATTGAATATATGTCTGTATAAACAATGAGCAATTAATTTTCCTGAAGTAATCGTTGAACTTTCCAGGAAGAAGATGAGGCCCTACAACTACAACTCCACCTGGTTGATATGACATCATGAAGCTGATAGGGCTACTATTAGTCCTAATTTGTGTACCAGCTGATCAAGATGGTTCCAACTTGGTTAGGTGAAATGATGCACTTTTTTACAAAGTTCTGGACAGAACTCCAAATAGGAACCTCAGAAAAACCCTACTGAATACTCAGACTATTTGCAGTTATACCAGACAGTAATATTGAACCTTAACCATCATTTTATTTTCACAGGATCCCATAGAAAGAACATCACCCTCATGACAGCTGGAAGTAATTCTAGAAGACAATGCCCCCTCTCCAACAAAGTTTGTCCTCAGGGTTAGGGACATTATTTGGTGATTGATTATAACTGTTATAGGATTGGGAGATGGGGGAAATTATGTAAGCTCAGGGATCTCTTTGAAAAAAAGGGAGAAATTGGATGGGATAATAGATTAGTATGAGCTTACTCGAAATAATAATAATAGTGAGTAATGGAGTGAATACTTGTGAGCTATTATTTGCATTGCAGGATTTGTTTGCTGTTCCCTGTTCGAGGAGAGGACTATGATCTGTGAGTCAACCCCTAAATAAATAGCCCTTTATTATACTCAATTCTGACTTAGTGTGGGATTTTGTTTTAGTGGCTGTCTTCAAAAGACAACACAAAAGGACATAAAATTAAATTAAGCAAGACTGGGGCTGTAGGAAGGAATTGGGAAAGGGAGGGGAGAAGGGATAACAGGGAGTAGTAATGGGGATGAATAGAACCAAATTATCTTATGTGCATATATGTAATTAACACAATGAAAGCCTCCCTTTTAATGATTAATATACACTAATAAAAACTGGAAAAGACAAAGACGCTTTTGATGGGTGGCTGGGCACTGTGTCCTCCTCGGACAAATGTAGCAGGTGATGTTTGACTCCTGAATACCAAGGATCAGAACAACAAGCTTTATTGCCATAGACTCCCAGTACCTAACACATACTTTTTTGTGGGTACATGAAAGATATTTCCCACACACCGCTGCTCCCCCAATTGAGCAAAGCATTAGGTCTCCATTCATAGAGGGACCAGCTCTTCCAGATCCCACCTAAAGTCTTTCCTATATCCAACAGCATTTGCCATCTAGTTGTAACTGCTTCTATAATTAGCTGCCCTCTTACCATGTCAATGTCTCCCACTGCCTAGCACAGTACGTGAATGCCCTGCCCCAGATTCTGAATCTCTCCGACCTCTCCTGTACTCATTCCTCCTGATCTTGCTAGTCCTCCAGTCACCTTTACACCTGACCCCTCTCTTCTTTCAACTATCTGCTGAGGTAGAATATTCACAGTGAGGCTAGCCCTGAGCACTTCACTTAACAGTGCACGCTGGAGGCAGAGGCTGGTGAACTCTGAGTTCCAGCCTAGCCTGGTCTACTGAGTGAAATCCAGGACAGTCAAGGCTATATAGACAGAATACCCTGTCTCCAAAACAAAAGAAAACGAAAGTACAACAACAACAAAAGTTTCTGCCCTGGCATGACAGTCCAAATAGTGCAGCACTGACACACACACCTTGGCTGTAACCAACAGTTCCCAGTTTGGACTTCGAGCCTGCTCAGGAGGGAGGAATCCTGTCCAGTACTAGAATGCACAGCCTGATGGAGTCATGAATCTTGGAGGAGATTCTACAACTGCTCTTTTACTAAACCAGCATAATCCCTGACTACTTTCAAAGTGCTTTTCCTCATACCCATAGATAAGTGTAGTCCTCCACCCTCACTAAGGAAATGTCACTTTGTGACAGACAAAGATCAATGCAAAAACCTACTGATCAAAATGCAGAGTTCTGAAGTCAGGTCCCAACAGATACATCTACAACAAATGTCCTGCCGCTATGACTCAGGGATCATTGTGGAAGAAGGTTCAGAAAGAATGTAAGAGATGGAATAACACAGCCTTTGCTGTGAGACAGTTTGTGTGGTGACCTAGTGAAGCACTAACTTGGATGGTCTTCAGCTCCTGACCTTCCTGCCTCCAACTGCCCAATCCTAGGATTACAGGCCTGCACCCCCAGGCCATGATTTACGCATTGCTTGTGCTAAATCCACAGCTGTCTGCGTGAGAGCCAAGCACCCTAACCACAGAGCTACATCTCCAGCCATCCTTGGACATTTTCTAGGGAAAATCATCTCATGGAATGAAGTAGAAAGGCCACGCACATCCACTTCAGAAAAGTAGGATCCAAGAGCATTTCCAAGAACACTAGTACTGGAGATTTGAGCTTAAACAAGTACTTCCATCCTTTGTTAGTAGAGGCAGGGATGATGGCAGAACAATGTGGGAAATTACAGCAAAGGCAATTACCTCCAAGTGCTATCATCGGGCACGTTTACAAGTGGAATAACACGGTTCAGGCTGTGAACTGCTCTGAGCCCTTCACATGTCTTCTCTTACCCAAGGGAATATGACCCATGAAAGACCAACAAAAGATCCCATAATTCTTTCACGTGTGTTAGTTCTCTGCCTCTATGCTAAAGGAACATGCCCCAGTGCCAGAGACAGTGCTGTCTCTGGTTCTGCTTTCGTCCTGACAGGTATCTGGTGGAATGGCTGCACAGAGCATTTTGTGATCGCAGGTGAAAATGTTGACTTCTGACGTGCTGGGACTTCTGAAATGGCTCAGTAACTGAAAAGGCTGCCTGATAGTGGGTAGCCTCACCCAGAGTTCACGCAAAAGTCTGTTCTGGGACTACTCTTAGAAACCAGAAAAAAGTCAAAGTCAATGAAATATAAGGAAAAAACCACAAATGAAGGTGCTCACATCTAGAACCTGAGTAATAGACCTGAAGACCATTCCTTCAAGAGGACTGCTAGCTCAGGGTTCACATTGCTCATGTCCATGTCTCACCCACTATTTGTAATCTTGTGTCTATATCCTGCCCCACCATTTGTGATCTTGTGCCTATGTCCCTACTCCAGCATTTGTATGCTGGCATGACCCTCTTTTATTAATAGGAGGTACCAGTTGGTCCCACGTTGGTAAAGTTATTTGGGATAGTTGGATGAATTTTTTCAAGAGGCACTTGGAAGAGAGCCTGACACACACAGCACACAGGAGGTATTCCTCATCTCCTAGCAAGTCATCATCGTTAAAAATGTCTGCCCAGGACAGTCACACTGACCAAGAGAGTCCTCTGTTCAAACTCAGGCCTATGAAACAGAAGTGGGGAGAAGGTATCACCCTCTTCCTGCTCTCCCCCCAAAGTCACCAAAGGTCAGTTCAGAAACACCTTTGTTCCAACACTCTCCATGCAAGGTGAGACCTGCCTCCTCAGTATTCCCTTTCAGACTTAAAACCTTCAGGATTTTGACTGAAACATGGCTCTGGGTGTGCCTAGGAACAAAGATTTCCTCAGAGAGTTTCTTGTACTCTGACTGGGTGATGGTTAGAAGGACCAGTGGCCATGTTTCAGAGGATTTTGGTAGAGAAATCATTTCAAACATTTTCTCTGCAGACTCTTTTACATACTAGTATTTCCAATAAATGGACTGACTAGGTGAGAACAGTTGTCTGACATGGGATTCCCCTCTGTATGCTATGAATATGTTTTATTGGTTAATAAAGAAGCTGCTTTGGCCTATGGCAGGGCAGAATATTAGTAGGCAGAAAAACAAAACTGAATGCAGGAAAAAAATGGATACCAGCAGATGCTATTTAGCTGCTGAAGGAGAAAAACACCAGAACCTTGTTGGTAAGCCACAGCCGCATGGCAAAACACAGATAAATAGAAATGGGGTAATTTAAGATGTAAGAGCTACCTATAAATATGCCTGAGCCATCAGCCAAGCAGTGTTATAATTAATGTAGTCTCTATATCATTATTCTTGTATGGGCAGTCAGGAAACAAAAGCACAGACTGCATTTACATACTGGTGCCCAAACAATTGGGGCTAGCCAGCATAGATTGCCACCCACTTCCCATCTGGGGGCTTGTATGCTTGCTCAGGGTTAGGCACAAAATAGTCAAGAGCAGGTCAGCAGCTTAGCACTCCCTCCCTGGGCAATCAGTGGACTGGGTCTTCTAGGTGTGCACAGGCAGGAGAACATGGCAAATTCCTGCTGCCATGCACAGATATATTTCCAGGTCACACAGCATGCTGCATGGCACATTTAGCTTTAATCAGAAAAAAAAGGTTTATGTGCTGCACAGTGCTTCCCAGAACTGAGAAGTAAGCACATTTCCCACCCAGCAGTCCCAGAGCTGGTAGTAAACATACCTCTGCCATATTAAAAGGCCAAGAGAGGTGAAGCCAGCATCCAGGGCTGCTGAGACCACACTGTTTACTATTTGAAAATGGTCCTAATCAAAAAAGGATTCCAAACATACAAGAAGACAGATTCAGACATAAAAGACCTCTAAACAAGACACAGTGTGTTTTTAAATTGTACATAGGCGAGAGAGGAGAGAGAGAGAGAGAGAGAGAGAGAGAGAGAGAGAGAGAGAGAGAGGGAGTTTAAAGATACAATAAAAGTAATATAAAAGAGTACAGGCAGACAGATTAAAGGAATTCTAAAAAGCCACATAAAGATAGAAAATACACAGACAGTTTGGATTGTGTTTTCTTTAAAGTTTTTGGCTGTTAAAGAGCTAACTGCAGAGAGACATTTGATTGTGGGGAATGCTAAGCTAAACCTATATATATATTAAAGGCATCTTGTCTTCAAAATTTGAGTCTAAGTATATGTTACTCTGGAAAAAAGGTTCTGCTCTTGTTTCCAAAAAAGATAAGAAGCTATGGATTCCTTCCAGGATAATGTGGTTTGATGAAAGGTCTCCATGAACCCTAAAAATACTTAACCCAACAAACAGGAGAAAGCAATTTGAAGAAAACAATGCCCAACTTGCAAAAATGATTGTTTATAAATGTTTGTTTTCATTTAAGGGGAGTTGATTATGAGTGATTAATAGTCAAAATAAATTACTTTAAAAAATAGGGGGATATGATTAGAGATGAATACTTTAAATTGGTATGGATATTGGTCTATGGATAAAAATTTAAGGTTGATTTTGTTACACTGTATATAAGTATTTCTACACTTCTTTAAGATATTGTGTATGTACATCTCATTTAAAAGTGTAATGTATAGTTAAGAAATATAGATTAATAGAGTCATATATAATAATCAGAATTTTAATTATGTAGTTTAGGTTTTTCTAGACATACAGAGATAGATTTTAGTTAGATAGTAGTCAACACTTCAAAGACCTACAGAACAAGGCAAAGGCAGGTGGTTTTCTGTGAGGTTGAAGCACAGGTATGGTGGTGCACACCTTTAATACCACTTGGGAGACAAAGGCAGGTGGATGTCTGAGTTTCAGGCCAGCCTGGTCTATAGAGTTATATCTAGGACTGCCAAAGAAAACAGAAAAACCCTGCCTCAAAACAGAAAAAAATATATAATAAAAGAAATACAGTTTTTAAAAAGCCATGTAAAAATGGTAAATACACAGAGAGTATGGATACTGTCACAGACTTTCATGTCATCCAAAACTCCAGGCATGTGATAGATCATATTGTTCTTGGCCTTATCATCGGGCACCTAAGACATTTCCAGCCCTGACTATTGCAGAATACTCAACACACATTATTTTGTATCAACCTTCATGTACATCTTAAGTGGTTTCTTTGGTATATACAGTGGCAGTCCTGGTCATCTTCGGTGGGCATTTCATTTTGCTTTGCTTACATTTAGTTTAGTTTATGTATTGAAAGAGGGTCTAATTATGTAACTATAACTGGCCCAAAACTCAATGTATGGACCATACCATCCAATCAATTATATAGATATGTCTTCTGCTGCATCTTGATACCTGGGATGGCCTATCATGCCCTGTCAATTGTGGAGAATATACTTAGAGTTGGGAGGTTGTGTGTAAGTCATGTGGCCCAAAGCCTGGAAATAGAGTCTTCTGACATGCATTCAAGTCTAATTGTCTCGTGAATGCATACAACCCATGAAGATACAGTTTCTTGAACAACAACAAAAAAAAGGCCACATTTTCTAGACACGGATTTCGATCATTAAATCATAGCCATGAACCTAGGAACAGGATACAATACCTCATTTGGGAAGTCAATGTGGAGCAGAAAAACAAAGATCAAATTTGTACCTAGTCTTGTGAAACACCAATTTCCACCTCACCTGATTGTAGGAGACCATGTCTCATTGTCTCTGGAACAAGTCCAAGTTGCCTGGATGTCAAACTCTGATTCAGGACTAACTGCTATGGGATGGTGAATGATGGAGAGTGGCCTTGAGGGAAGACAGACAGCTGATCTCCCAGAGATGAAGGCTTAAATGAGGTGTAAGGAAGGTGGGCCATCCTTGTAGAGATTTCTCGGGCACTGGAATCCGGACGTGTCTGTTAGCAAGATTCTTTTTCAGGCAGATTGGCTCATTACCTGCAGCGCAAATGTAGGTAAGTGGGGAAGAGGAGACAGGAGTAGGTCAAATTGGCTATCAGCTCCTTACCTTGAGGAGCCAGCTAGATTTCTGTTTTCTTTTCATGTGAAATCATGTTGCACTCCCTGCTTGAGGACCCTCGGGCAATCACAACTGGCCCACACCCCCAGTGGACAGTGTGGAAACACTGGAGGGGACATGCCAGAGGCTCTGTGGCCTTGCTGGGACTCATTGTAACCAAAGCAGCATTTCCAAGGTGTTGTAAGTGACCTAACAGTGGAGGGATGAAAAAACTGGTCCCAAATTCTATCCTCAGGGTATTCCTGAAGGAGGGGGATGTCCATAGTTAGGCCCATTGTAAAGGAGTGAGAACCCTTCCCCTCCCTCCTTGGACAGGCTGGGATTGCCTTTCTCGTAGAGTCCATGCAAGACTACAAGTTTCCACTTGTTCGTCTATGTCTGCTTCCTAGAAGAACACGCTGAAACTGCTCAGTGTGTCTTACATGACTCATCAAGCAGATGCAAGCAGTAGCCTGCTGCTCAAGGAAAGGTCAATGTGAACATCTATGTATTCATTAAAATGTACTGAATTTGAATATTTATTGGGCTTGGAGGTCGGGTCTCATACAGCTCAGTCTGGCCACAAATTTGTTTTCTAACAATAATAATCTTCAGATTTTGATCCTCCAACCTCCAATTCCCAAGTGCCAGGATTCGAGGCCTGAGCAATCAAACTTGCTTTATGTGAGGCTTGGCATCAAACCAAAAAGCATTCTGCATCATAGCCATTTTTATCAATAGAAGTACAGTCCCAGCCCCACTAAAGGGGTGGTAAGAACAGAAATAACGGGTTTTTCACAGCAGTGCACACACGAATACCATTGTACTTAGTCCATACTCACAAGCTCCATTGTCCTCACTTGTTCCCCACTGCCCTTCTGCTTAGCCCCTTCCTTGCCAAACAGGATCTCTGGAGAGCCAATCATCATCTACAAGGGCAACATTATCCTTCATTAGTGATGGCCACAGAATTAGGGTATTATGGTCACCTTTTTGTCCCTCCCCCCCCCCTCTCTCTCTCTCTGTTATTATAAAAGGAAGGAGCACAGTAGGCTTTGGCATGCTGTACCCAGGGAAGGATTAACAGGTCCTGGAAACTCCATGCAAATCTAGGCATGTTGGGTATTATTTAATTGCTGTGCTGTGTCGCCATCTACTGATGACTCCCAGCTCAACATCTGTACCTCCATCTTGGTGATGGTCCTCAGTTTCTAGTCTCCTCCCAGAGCACTCTTCCTGGATATTCTCAGGGATCCTGTGCATCAACATGGACTCACACTCATCAAACATTTGCAAATTTATGCCTCCTCTAGTCTCAGGAATCTTTGAAAGACTCCACCATCTACTGGACTGGACTAGTGTCTCAGAATCCTCCTCTGCACTCACCATCCCTATGACATCCAGACTGTCTAGTTGAACTGCCAATTCCTCTTTCACACTCTCTGCCTCTTCTCCCCACCCCTGCCTCACTCATATTGATGCAGGAAGCATACAGAGGGTTCCTGAGACACACAGACTTCCCCACAGGTTGTCATGGCATTGCTACTTGTACACAGTATGGAAGCGTGTGTGGTGAGTATGTAAGCATGTCTGGTGACTGTGCAGGTGTGCATGGGTATATATGGTGTATATATATATATATATATCCATATATCCATATATATATCCATAT
>NC_022026.1:55892359-55915345 GCF_000317375.1 Microtus ochrogaster
CATATATATATCCATATATATATATATATATATATATATATATATATATATGTTGGCACGTAGTCTGCAAGAGCACAAGAGTGGCAGGTACACAGTAGCCTGGAATCCCCAGAGTGCAGCAGTATGTGGGATGTTGAATGAGTTGTATCTGGGTTGAAAATCAGGTGCTGAGAAGCAGTGGCATTGTGTGGAGACAGAAAAAGAAAGCCCAGTTTCATACCTTGCACAATGGTGATCAGAACTAGATGGAGGACAAAGGGAAAGGATGCGAGACCTTTCCAGAGTGAACTGCGAGGGAGGCTCTGCTTTCTCTCTCCACTGGACTGAAGACAAGAGTCTGTCTCAGAAGCAGCTCTGTACAAGCAGAGCCTGCTGGCTTCTGGGAATGCATCCCTTGCTCTCAGTGAGGAATGCACAGTGAAGAATCAGCTGCATGTCGGCCATATCATGTTTTCCACTTTCCATTGCTCTTCATGAACAAGGGGATAGGGGAATGGGCAAAGAGGGAAGAATAGCACCAGCTGTGATTCAAATGACCCAAGAAATACTCTATTCAGGATACCACATCATAATCGGCCATCACTGTTTTTATTGGTCCTCGTCCAGGTTTTTTTTCCTCTTTTTTTGGTTTGTTTTGTTTTTTCCTCTCTTTATGCCAGCATTAGCAGAATGACCTTGTGGTCACCAAACCCCATTATCTATCCCTCTGCCCTGCATAGGCTGGATCACCTCTCATCTCTTAATTGGTCCTGGGCTGGGTAACTGAACATAGAATTTTGAAGTAGTTGTGGCTGGAAAAGTTAATTTGAGCTCTGATTAGAGCACGGAGGTTTTTGTATCTCCATGCCTTTCCACTGGCAGAGAGAAGGTGAAGACTGAAATTAGTTCTCAGAGTCTGAATGTGTCCTAACA
This sequence comes from Microtus ochrogaster, assembly GCF_000317375.1. NCBI lineage: Eukaryota > Metazoa > Chordata > Mammalia > Rodentia > Cricetidae > Microtus > Microtus ochrogaster. Next base: position 55,893,272 of record NC_022026.1, read on the forward strand.
CATGGATTGCAGAGTGTGGGAAACACAGGCCAATACCAAGAATGTCTTCTCGAACTGTCCATTATGAGATGACACCTAACCCAAAGCTCTTTGGACTGGGAAGGCTAGAAGAATGTTTCAAGTGCTTGTGTTCCAGGCAGACAAGAGGGACATATGAGACAACCAGCCAAACTACCTGCAGGCCTTCTGCTCTCACCCCCCACTTCCCCACACCTAATCCCTAGTTTCATTCCCAGCTCTACATCAGAACACCCATGACTACCTTCCCTGCTCCCTGACCCATCTACTGTGTTTCCTACAACTCTTACACTTCTAACCTCAATCCCTACACTTGATCCTTTGGTCTACAGCCCATCTCCAACACACACTGCTGATAACCCAAGGACAACTCCTCCCAGGCCAACAAGTACAATGAAGGCAGACACACACCTCTACTCCTGCTTCTGGGATCTGATCCCACCAGGCTCATCCCCAGCTTTGTAGCTGGACACCTGCTGTGGTCCCCTCTCCTCTCTGACCTTATACCCAAAGCATCTTAAAGACCTCTTCCTCTAACCCTGCCTCCCTAAATTCATCCCCATATCCCAGCCTCCAACACCAGCAGGCATTGCATGTGGCTCTTTCACCAATCTGTGCAGGTAGATCCTGTGTCCTGGTAGCCCCCCCTTAATAAATGCAAATTGTGTCTGTGTATCTGTGGTTTGCTGATGCCCTGGTGGATGGCTGGGAGGTGGATGCTTAGTTCCATGTCTTGGGGGAGCACACTGGGATTTACAGGATGCAGAGTACAAAGTGTGGCAGGGGAGGTAGTGCACACTGCCTGCAGGAGTATTACGTGCTGACGGGTTGATGAGGCTGCAAGGGGAGGGGAATGATGATGGGCTGTGCCCTGGGCCTAGGGCCTAGAGAATGGGGATGTCCAGGCAGGAGATTGGTCCCTCATCACTTCCTCCAATAGGTACTGGTGATACTTGAGGCTCTGGGGGCTGCAAACTTGTGCACCCACTTTAGAAATCACTATGGAAGTTTCTCAGAAAAAAATGGAGTCAGTCTACCTCAAGACTCAGCAATACCACACTTGGGCATTTACCCAAAGGATGTTCAACTATACCACATGGATATTTGCTCAGCAATGCTTATTGTAATTGTGGCACAATAGACAGAAGCTAGAAACAACCTAGATGTCCCTCAAAAGAAGAATGGATAAAGAAAATGGGACACATTTATACATGGAGTATTACTAAGTTGTTGAAAACAATCACATCATGAAATTGACAGGCAAACGGATAGAACTTGAAAAAAATCTTCCCGAGTGAGGTAACCCAGCCCAGAAATACAAACAGTGTATATACTAACTCATGGGAGTCCTTACCTGTTGCTAGGTATGAATGGGGCACGGATGCAGGGTAATTAAGGGAGCAAGAGGAGGGGTGGGAAGGAGAAATTTGGTTGGAATGTAAAATGAAATTTTTTTTAAAAAATGGACTTTTTTTCCTTCTCCCTTGCACTCACCACTGTGACTGGGGAGAGCTTGGGGGAGTGGGAGGGTGGAGATGGAAAAAGGGTGGATATAGGAGCAGGGAAGAAGATATCTTCATTAAGGGAGCCTTTTTAGAGTTGGCAAGAGACTTGGCTCTAGAGGGGATCCCAGGTGTCCACAGGGATGTTCCCAGCTAGGTCCTTGGGGAGCAGAGCAGAGGGTGCCTGAACTGTCCTTGTCCCACTATCACACTGATGATTATCTCAAATATCACCATAGAATCTTTGTCCAGCGACAGATGGAGATAGAGACAGAGACCCTCATCAGAGCCACGAACTGAGCTGCCAAAATCGAGTTGAAGAACAGAAGTAGGGAGAAGATGAGCAAGGAATTCAGGACCAGGAGGGGTTGGTCTACCCAATGAGACAGCGTGCCTGATCTAATGGGAGCTCACCAAATCCAGCTAAATGAGCCTGTGATCAAACCGTACTCTCTGGATGTGGCTGACAAGGGGGGCAGACTGAGAAGCCATGATAACAGCACTAGGACCTGTTTCTACTGCATGTTCTGGCTTTTTGGGACCCTAGTCTATTTGGATGCACATCTTCCTAGGTCTGGATGGAGCAGGGAGGGCCGTGGAAGTCCCACAGTGCAGGGTAGCCTGTCCTCTCTTAAGGGCTTCATCCCAGAGATGAAGGGATGGTTTCACAGATAAAAATCTCTCAAGGTTGTCCACCATATAAGAGAAGTGGATGGGGGGGGGGTAGGAAGTGGGAGAAGGGAAAAGAGGAGAGGAAGGAGCAGAAAATGTGGTTCTTATGTCAAATAAATGAAAAAAATTAATGAAATCCCCGCAAATAACAACTCATGCTGTGAAGAATATGGAGCAAGCAAAACTCTCCTCCATTGCTGGTGGGAGTGCACACTTCCACAATCACTATGGAAATCAATATGCCAGTTCGTCAGAAAATTGGAACTCAACCTACATCAAGAACTCATTATAACACTCTTGAGCATACACCCGAAGGATTCTTCTTTCTGTCTCAGGGAGACTTCCTCAACCATGTTCATTTCTATTCTATTCATAATAGCCAGAAACTGGAACCAAGGTATACGTCTGTCAAAAGAAGAATGGATAATAATAATAAGATACAATTACACAAAGGCACATTACTCAGCTTTGTAGACACATGAAATTGACAGACAAATGGGTAGATATAGAAGAAAAATCACCCGAGTGTGGAAACCCACACCCAGAAAAAGAAATATAGTAGGTGCACACTTAAAGGTGTAAATTATCCTTTAAGTAAATGATAACCTGTAGAGGATGGTTGAACAAGTTTTCATTGCCACCATGAGGAAGACAGACAGATCTCTGTGCATTCCAGGCCAGCCTAGCCTGCATAGTGAGTTCAAGGACAGTCAGAGCTACATGATGAGATCTTCTCTCAGAAAAAAAGTAGAAAGAAAGAAAGAGAGAGAGAGAGAGAGAGAGAGAGAGAGAGAGAGAGAGAGAAAGAAAGAAAGAAAGAAAGAAAGAAAGGAAGAAAGAAAGAAAGAAAGAAAGGAAGGTAAATGATGATAACCAAGCAATGATCATTAGACCCAAGGGTTAGTTAAAGAGGAGTGGTCTTGGTGGGGTTGCATGGATCTCTGGGAAAAAGTGAAATATAGATGTTAAGGGCAGACTGGGAGAAGATGGGGATGGTAATGGGGAGGAGAATTAGGTGGGGGTAATGTGGAGGAGGGAGCGATTGTGAAGAGAGAAGGTTGAAATTGACGGCATTTGGAGATTGGTGTGGAAATCTAGTTCACTGAAAACTTCCTGGAATCTATGAAGGTCTTTCTAATGGGGACTCCTAGCAATGGCAGGTGGATATTGAGTCTCACTGGCCATTTTTGAAGCCAGCCAAGGCTTCCAGTGGTGGGACTGCTTTGCATTCAGTTCAGTTCTTGGCAAAGAGGGCATGATGGAAATCCTCAATCTAGACTGTTTCTAAGACAAAGGGTTGCGCTCTGAAAACTGACAGTGGGGCCCCATTGCTGAGGATAATACCCACACAACTCAATGAACCTGGAGAATCTGAAATGCTGACTATAAGGAACTTAAACCACTGTGTGCTAGTGTCTTTGGTGTGGGAAAGTATCCTGCAGGCTAAGGAAAGAAAAGGTAGACACAAGGCATGCACTAAACCTCTGACCTACAATCCGTCCTGCCTGCCAAATATCCAATGGTAGAACAGAAAATGGCCAAGTAGGCGATCAATGTCTGATTTATCGTCCTAAGGCCCACTACACGAGAAAGAATCCATAGCTGACACTACATGGCTAACCAAGAACGAGAGATGAGATAGTCCAGAGACCTAGGGTAAGACCAAACACCACTTCTCTTAAGAAAAATCATTGAAATATTCCCTAATGATATTCTGCTCTGCTCACTAATCAGTGCCTTATCCAGTCACTAGAGGCTTCTTCCAACAGCACATGGGAACAGATGCAGAGTTCCACAGCGAGATGTCATATGGAGAGAGAGAGCCTAAATTAGAGATCTCCACCAAAACTTCCACCAGAGCCCAGGAAATCCCATGGAAGAGGAGGTTAAAGAGTGTAGAACCAGAGGTGATGGGAGACACCAGCAGAAAATTAAGCAAGGTGCATATGAGCTCACGGAGACTAGTGACCCTGCACAAGGCCGACCAGAATCTATACTAGGTCTGTTGAATATATGTTACAGATATACAACAGTCTTAGTATTTATGTGGGACTTCTGACTGTGAGAACAAGGGGGTCTCTGAACCTTGTGCTTGCTGTCGGGACTCTTCTCATGTCGGACTGCCATGTCCATCTTGGATATAATAGATTTGTCTCTATCCTAGTTTCTTTTGTTGCTTTCTTTTTATCTGTTTAAAGGCTCATCTTTTCTAATGAGTGACAAAAAAGAGTGGATCTGAAGGGGAGGGAAGCATTGGAGGAAATGGTAGGAGCAGAGGGAGGGAAAACCATAATCAAGATATATTATATGAGAAAGGAATTTATTTTCCACAGAACAAAAAAACTGTGTAGATAAGGACGGTGGATAATTAGACACTTACTGAATCAAGAAGATTTTTTTAAAAAGCAGTATTTCAATGTGTGTGTGTGTGTGTGTGTGTGTGTGTGTGTGTGTGTGTGTGTATCTTGTAAGGGACTGGAGGCCATAAAAGGGCATGTGATTGTCTGGAGGTCATAGGTTCTTTGCATTTGTGGGGTGCTCCACGAGGCCTTCTGCAATTAATCCCCAGTCCTGTGCAAGAGTGGTACATGCTGCTGACAAGTGCCAGGCCATCTGCATTTTACTATGCTCACAGCACTTCCTGGGCACCTTGTGGGTTTTGTTACAGTTACACAAGCCACACTGTACATCCTCAGGATTAGCCTGAAAACAAGTGGGATGAGCTTTGTGAATGGAACATACAGAAGGCTGAAGGAATCATGATTGTGAAATCAGGCTCAGTATGAGTTTGAAAGGCTTTGGACCACAAATGTGCAACCTGCTGGACAAATATTCACATCCTGTCAAGGAGTCATTTCTCCATTCTCTTCTACTTCATTGTCCAGATGTCACCCATGAAACATTCTCTCAAGCACAGTGCTAGAGCCTGGGCCAGTGGTAGTATGTCTCTCATCAGCCCAGGTGCATAGTAAAGGTAAGAAAAGGGACCCTTCCTAATGTGTGCAGCAAACCCTCAGGATTCTGTAGACATCTTGTATTTACTTAAAGGCCACATTGAGCTCCAAGGATGCACTGGGGAAGGTGGAGAGATCCTAGTATGGATGCTCTTCAGAACAGGTCAGTCACAGCATCCTGTACCTGGAGTATACCAAAAACCCATTTAGGCACCCAGCAAAGGAAAGGCTGTATTCATGGGGGGATTTACATATGCCCTGATTTCTGCATGTTTCTCAGCAAATTTGTGAAGGAAGGTGTTCATCATTGTAGGAAGGGGGAACACTAAGTGAGCTCTGTTCTGAGGGAGGTGAGAAAGTGGAGGAAGCCCAGGGACAGATGGACAAAAGACTTGTTGGGCAATAGGGAGGTCTGCCAAACAAAAAAAAAAAGGTGAGCAGGGAATCATGGGAGCACAACAAATGTGTCATTATAGACATCGTGTAGGGCTACCTCTAGGGAAAGAGGGCAACTGTGGGCAACCTGATGACGTATATATGGCATTTCTCATTCCTGAGAATCCTGTTCCTAGACTACAGATATGTGAATATGGGGAAACTCAGAGACACGTCACAATTACAACAGATGAAGTGGAACTGAAACGCAGTTGAGGCCTGTTACTAGAAGGCTGGGACAAATTTTGGACAAACTTTGGCCCAAAGGAAAGTACTTATTTCTTTCTTTTCTCAGACTCTGGACATCAAAATGGGACCAGATTTGTAAAATATAACTTGGAGTGGAGTAGTGCTGTAGAGGTTTCTAGAACAAAAAAACTGGCTCCTAACAGAAGTACAATATACTCTTACTGAGGGGGGCCATCAGGGTAAAAACAAGACATTTCTATTTGGTAGGAGTGATAACCAGTCTCACCACACAGGTTCCTGGAAGAGTACATTTTCTTCTGAGGAATCCAGGAAAAGTAGGACTTCTTCAGTCACAGATTAGATATGAAAAAAATGTGTACCCAAGGGCCTAGGGGAGGACAAAATCCTGGTGGCTAATTATGGGTCTCTTGGATCAGGAAGCTTGGCTGGGAAGGGAAAATGGCAGGGGAACCAGCATCCTAGCCATGCATTCTGCTCCCTCCTCTTCTGAAGAAAGACATCAAGGGCTAGCTAGCCTGGGAAAAGGAGTGAGGCAAGAGCAGAGAGAGGGAGTTCTGAGGATACATGTCCCTTTGCCCTGGATGAGCTGTCAATGTCCCCACAACACACTGTAACATATGGGCAGGTCCCAGCAAGAAGAAAACCAGTACCCTGGGGACTCTAATGATCCTCCTTTACCTTTGCCTTCAGGTCCCAGCAATGGTCAGCATGGCCAGGGGCTGTCCACTGCAAATGGGAAGTTGTTTTTTGCACAAAGAGGCAAAGGGAACTCCTGAGCTCTGACTTGAGGTACACTGCTGTAATCTGGATTATTGGACTTAAAAGATTATATACCCCTCCTGAGACTGACCATTTGATAAGAGAGTTCAGGAGTCATTAGGGATTAGTCTCTTAGTTGTTTAAATAAGATGCCACAAGACACTGGGTTACCTCAAGGAAGAGCTGAAGGACTGGAGAGGAACAGGCTTTCCCTTTTATTTGGATCCGGTCTTTCTCTGTCTCATTGACATGTATGTTCTCCATGAATCCCATATATCATACAGAAGTGGTGGCTATGGATTAGGGTGTCAACTAATGCTCATAGAATAAAAGTGTTCTTCTCTGAGAAACAGCAAAAAACTTGGTGCAGTGCATAGAGGTGGGGCTGTGGGGGAAGATGGGAAGTTGATTATCGTATGCCTTCAGAAGGTGCTTAATGTATCTCTGTGTTCTTCCTGTGGATGTCCTATGTGAGCAGATATGTTTCTTTTCATGCCCATAAGGAAGTGTGTATGGATTTGACTTCCACACACACTTCAGGAATTGGCCACCTTGTTCTTGGGGAGCCTTTCTGTTGGACTGAAGCTCAAAATGAGCCTGGATTTGTTGAACAGTGATCCCAATCGACGCTCCCACCACTCTGCACCTCAGCAGAGCTAGGGTCCTGGGGGCAAGTCGCCATGCCTGGCTTTTCACACTAAACTCAGGCATTCATGTTTGTGCCACAAGCACCAATGGTTAATGAGATAACTCCCCAGACTCTTCTAAAGGCCATTTCACAGGACCGGCCTGAGCCTGCCCAGGTCTTGTGTTTGCTGTCTGAACTGCTGGGAGTTCATATATGCAGATGCTCTTGGATGATCATGCACCCAAATAAATTCAGGCAGCACAAGGTGATCTGTAATGGCTTTAAAAGGGAAAAAATGCAATAAACGTAGGAGAATGTGGAAGGCTGGGTGGGGGTAAGTGAGGGGAATATGATGAAATCAATTGTATGAAAATCTCAAAGAAGTAATGATGAAAATTTTATAGGTTTTTGATAGGCTTTTTTCTCGGTGTCTCTCTCATTTCCTTTCTCAACTAAGTCTGCTGTCACCCTGTCATATGTACGCCTACAAAGCACTGAAGCTTTGCTGCTTGGGCTCTCAGACTCCAAAATCGTGACTGAAATAAACATTTGAATGAGGTATGCAGTGTAGTCATTCAGTATTAAAGTATCACTAGGAGCGAGTCTCTTCATCAAGCGATATTAATGACAGTGCATTACTAGTCACAAGATATTTCTCAAGTCCACAGGACAAAGCTTTCCTGTGATGCTCACTGAGCAGAGGAATTCTAGAAAAGAAAACACATGAAAACCTGAGAACATAAAACAGCAGAGGATAAAGCAATGTGTGTCCAAGCCCTTTGACATGAGTACAGTTCCATGAAGCCATGTGGTAGAAGGATGATTAGAGAAACCTGTGAAATTCTCTAATATTCCCACATGTATGCCATGGCTTGTGCATGTGTGAACACGCACAAACACAGGCACACTTTTGAAATGCAAGAATAAACTCATGAAAATTGGAAATTATATTATGAAAAGCACATGGGTTCAGAAAACCCAGGAGAGACACCATATCCAGGTGTCCAGGAGCCTAGGTATGGGAGTAACCCAGCTTGGACAGTGTCGCTTGCTCCACCCAATGCCTTTCCTCAGTCAAGTACTGAGGCAAGAAAGAAGAAAATGGGCCCAAAGCCTGAGAGAAACCCCAAGATCCACATGTTGGTGAGCCACCTCTTCCTATGCTGTGCATAGGAACTTTAAAATGTGATGTTCTTTCTTGTATCCCTTCAGCTGACTAGACTGAAGGAAAATGCATTCCATGTCCCTCACAAGCAAGAGAGCTAGGCAAGACAAGAGATGTTGAGGTCCCTTTCTGTAAACCTATCATTGCTCATTCTTCAAACTATCTGGAGGCAGCTACACATTCTGTGGCCTATGGGGACAAGTCTTCCCACAGATGAGCATGTGGCTAACTCTTTCAGAGGACTCCCTTCATCGCTGCGAGAAAAATATGCCAATCAGGCCAGCAGCAGTGACATTTGGACAGTGAGGATATGAGCTCAGAAAGCCAACCATATTACTAGAGGTGCGTTGGGGTATGGGAATTCACTGTCTGGCTAGAAGGGTGCCTTTTATAACAGCAGAATAGCCACTTTGAAGGACTCAAATCAGCATTTCTTTCTTGGTCCTTTCTCCTGGGATCTGTGTTTTTGGTCCATAATGCCCACATGGCCCTGAAAACTGATGAATGTCTTCAGGAAGGAGAGTCTTTTCCCTCCAACAATTTCATCTGTATTGCATTTGCAATCATCCCAAAGCAAGGAAACCCCATGAGGTCTGCAGCTTGTGGAGCATTCTGACCAGCCTCCCCTAACATCAACATTTTGACATGATGGAACCTCAGATAAGTCTCAGCAAACCAGCAGTGCAAAGAAAGGTGGAAGGCGAAAACTGAGAAAGTAAGAAAATCTGTGTCCCCATGAGGAAACTCATTCGAATGACATCACCAACACCTATGGAGCCCCATCTGCCCAGTGGGTATTTGGGATGTGTCCTGTGCTGCAGGTACATGAGAACTCACTAGAAATGGAGATAGTTGCATGGAAAGATTAGTGTATATAAGTGTCTCAGCTAGAATTTTATAGCTGTGAAGAGACACCAAAACCATGGCAACCCTTACCATTATTGTCAAGAAGAGGTAATCAGTGAGCCACTAGGCCTGGCTTGAGCTTCTCAGATCTCAAAGCCCACCACCAAGTGAAATGCATCTTCCAACAAGGCCACACCTCCAAAAATACCACTCTCTCTGAGGCTATGGGGGCATTCTCATTCAGATCACGACAGTAGTTACAGAACCCATCGATAAGTCTTACACATGGCTGTTTCCTCTCAACCAACAGGGTAGACATAGAGAATGGAGACAGGGCTGGGTGTGGTAGATCACACCATTAATCCCAGCATACAAGACATGGAGGGAGAGAAATCTCTGTGAAATTTCTTTAACTCTGGTCTACTTATGAATTCTGGGACAGCCATAACTACACTGTGTAGCGCAAAACAAAAGCAAAACATAATGGAAACTGAAGGCAGAATGTCTGGGTTCCCGCACCCACCACACTAACTTTCACACCCTTTAAGCTTGTTCCGACTTCTCTTCTCTCAGAGCTTGATATTCACATTTGGTCGATGTACACTGTAATGGTTGCCACATGAAGTGTGCTCCTATAGGTTTGACTAACTCAGACATATGAATGAGGTGGGATTTGGCCCATGGTGCTGATCAGGCAGGATGGAATGCTACAGCTCAGGGGCATTCACCATGCTCTTGATCCATTCCTTGACAGGCACCTACATGGTGCCTCTCCATCCCGGTCTTAACTTCCATCAGAGTCAGTGAGCTATAGCAATGGTGGCCCATTTCTCTTCTGTTTTATCTGGATTTGGGGACACACCTTCAGCAGGCATTGTAATTCTCAAGCTCCATGTTGGGATTCTGCTTGGAATCCATTGTTCAGGCTTTTGGGGTCAAATCTCAGGGCACATCTGTTAGTGATTTTACATGGAATGCAGCTATGCACAATGAAGACAATATTTACATGCATATATGTGTTCATGTGTGTATGTACATATGTATTTATATATAGTAAAACTCACTTAGAATTACATTATCCAAGTAAATATGTGCAGTGTGAAATGTCACAATTCTCTCTGTTCTGTGCCCTACAAATAGATAGATGACAGATAGACAGACAGACAGACAGACAGACAGATAGACAAGACAGGTGCTATAGGCAGTCTTGAGAATTCCATGGGTTCTAAGTGATGTTACATTTCACTGCTTCTGTGAATGTACCCAGAACATGCAACATTAACAGGATGGCTGACACAGAAATCATAGCATCTGTCTAATGGTTAAAGGGTCCCATAGGTGTTCACAGCCCCTTCTCCTTGTTACCATAAGCAGGAGAGGGACTGCCCCATCTGCACACCCTCACTGAAAATCCAACGGTCCCGGTAGCTTGTGGCCAGAGCCTGTGTCCTTGTCCTCCTTGTCTTTGCATCTCACAAACAGGCTCAGACCCCTTCAGGAAGCTGCTAATGTGGAGATGGCTCTGAAATACTGAGCATGCTCCTCCACACTCTGGCTTTAGGGCTGCATCCTGTAGAATGAGGCTGCTCATGTGACAGTCTCCCTCTGCCCTGGCTCTTTCTCTCTCTCCAGGTAACCTAGGCAACCACACACTCCATCCTGTCAGAAAAATCTCTTTTTCTCGCAGGTTATTGATTTCCTCTGGCACAGTGGTTTCAGGATGAGATTTAAAAACACCTCTGCCACCACCTCCTGTCCAGAGTCCTCACAGGGCCTCAAGCTGAGTCATGACATTTGAAAACGTGTCCCCCAGCCTCTCTTGAGAGAAAATGAAAATGGTGGGGTAGGGAAAAATGTCTGTCTATTTCACAAGAGCTGGGAGAGGGTGGCACGACACAGACCTAGAGGTAAATCATGCTGCATTGATGAAAGGTATTCCAATCACATCACCATGACAACTGCAATCAAGGCATAATTGGAGTCTCTCTTGTAGCACCAGCATTTAAAACATGCGTGAGGGTTTGACAGCAGAAGCACCACACACATAAGATGCTCGAAAGTGCTCATGAAGATGCTGCCTGCTGCCTTGTGAGTGTGAGAAACACATCCTGATCTGATCATCCAAAAAATGCCCACCAGAGAGGGTGAGGCAGGCAGGGGGAGTACACTGTGGTTCGGGGTGCCATTACTCGGGAAAGGGCTAGTATTATGTGAGGTAGAATGCAATTAATTAAAAGTTTATGGCTCTGGGCTGGGGAGGAAAGGGGCTGGTAACGTGTCTGGTGCAAGGGCAAGAACTCCTGAGGTCGGATCCCTGAGCACTCACTCAAAAGGTAGCCTGGCGGGCACTCCCACAATCCCAGGGCTGATAGACAGAGAGAAGAGGATTCCTGGGGCTGGCTATCTACCTGATCGAGACACACTGGTGAGTTCTAGGATTATACAAGACAACTGTCCCAGAACACAGGATGGAGAGCAATAGAGCAACACACCCAGAGCCAACCTCGGACCTCCACCCACACAGGCACGAGGGTCCACAGTCACACACACACAGAGACACTCAGTCATCCAGTGCACACATATAATTGTATGAAGGAGATAAAGGCAATGAGTCAGTAGTCATGGTCAACTGAGGGTACCAGCAGGACTCAAATAATTGAGGACAAAGTAAAGGGGGCTACCTGGTCCCCACAGAAGACCACCTCTAGGGGAAGCAAGGATCATGGGTGCGACCACTTAGATGACTCTGGGAGTCCTTGGCCAAGAACACAGTGTTGTTATCCATATGAGGCATGATCTTTTACAGGGTATGGGGCAGTGGGGCTGGCAGCTGAGCCTGGGCCCTCTTGTCAAAAGAGCCTGTATCCAGCATGCCAAGAGAGTCACAGCACATCCTGTAGTTGGTTGAAGTGAGTCACTGGAATCTCCAGGGAGGTGGATCTTAGAGCGAATGGTTCAATGACCCCCATCCTGCTCTGTCACTGACTTTGAAACTTTACCATTGTGTATTCTAAAGAGCAGCATGTGCTGATGCTGGATGCAGAGGGGAAAACAGGAAGACCTACAGGTAGATGAGGAATCAGAAAAGGGAAAATGTGACCAGAAGAAAACACAGCACCTACCACAGGAGATCCACTGTGGAAAAGGAAAAACATGACCATTGCTGTGCCAAGGGGAGAAATCATCAAAAAGAAAGCAGGCAAACTGAACTATAATGACAATTTGGGTCATCACCTAGTCAGTAGAGGGACTGAAAAGATATGTTACAAAACCCAAAATGTGAAAAAAAAAAAAAGTGCCCCCCGGATTAGGATGGAGACCACTACACAGTTTCTTCACCTCTCAAAGTCTCAGACAAAACCACATGGTGACATCCCAGTCCACATTAACAACAGGAGGCAGGTGATCATAGAAGAGAACATGTTTACGCATTTGGAACAGGGCATTTCAAGCTGTCCGGTACAAGCAGAACAGGATGCCACAGACTTGAGTAGAGCAAATCAGTTCAGTGTCAGGCAAGTGAAAATAACTTGTACACCCTGACACATCCCTCTGATCAGAGAGAGATACATGTGCACTGTTCAGGGACTGCAGGTCACCGGGCATGTGAGAAGGAAGGACAAACAGTAAAGCAAGTGACACATCTCAAAGATTCTCTCCTTGTTTCCCAGTACACAGCAGGCTCTGCTGTTAAATGGCCAGGAACAAGTTTTACCCTGCCAGGATGCCTTTGCCCTCAAAATTGCCAGGGCACCCCATAATGGCTGGTAGGGATGTGTTTTCAGGCCTCCAATAGCTTCCTCTACCATTCCAAACTACACACTGGCTGCTGCAGAGTGGTTGCTAGGCAGCAGCCTGGAGCAATGAGCAACATCCTCATTTGAATAAGGCCACATCCACCCCACCCCACCTGTGTGGCATATAGGCAGCTGAAAGGCTGGTCCTCTGATCAATTCAACAAGGGGTACATTCTGCCCTCCCCATCATCATCAGAGGCTTTTAGCAGCTAAGAAGAACAGAGTGTACAGACCCCCAATAAGCCGATAACTAATAAACACATAGAAACTTGCCACTGCTGGATCTTGACCAGTAACAGCAAACTTGAGGGCAAACTGGCCTCCCCAGCTTCCAGTCTATAACATGAACATACCCAGGCCATGGATATTTACAGTGGCATTACTGGAAAAGTCATGAAGTCAGTCCCCACACACATTCACCAATGATCACCAAATCTGGTGATAACAATATTGACCAGCAATGTCTAGCACTATGACGATTCCATGCGGACCCTCCTGCAGTATAGTCCATACCCCGTCCTGAGCCTTTCCATAGTCAAGCTTGCATAGTCAAGCTTGCCTCTTTGCTTTCTCTTCTACATGAAACTATGTCTTTCCTGACCTGCCTGGGTGTCCTTCAATTACGTATTAATCAGATGAAGAGACATGTGTGGGGTGGGGGTGTGATACACAGGTGTGCAATTCCAAATCAACATTGCTAGAAATATAATTGAGTGAACACACTGGAAATTCTTCCAGCAATCCAGCATTTGGTATGGCAAAGAGGGAATCTTCTCTTCTTCTATGTAGGTTCACACTACTGGATGTTCTACCCTATATAATGCATTTGGTACCTGCTTTAAGCTTGCATTCTTTTACGTCAAATTTTGAACGCTGGAAGTCAATGAGTCTCTCCTACCCAGAGCATGGATCTCATAATACCTATCATACCTGTAATTCCTTTTGTGGGGGCACTCAATAAACTGACATTAAGAAGGCATACAGAAGATATGCATCTGTCTTATATATACATATGTACATATATATAGATATATACACACAGATGATGTTGGTTTTTTTAACAGGAAGGTGGGGGGCATTCTATTCCCAGGAAAATGAGTGAAAACTCTTTGTGTATGAATCACAACATGGAGGTTCAGGGATCTCTGGTTCCCACTTTTCTTTTGTAAAGGCTAACACACACCACCACACCCAAAAAGGCATGCTAAAAGACATAATGAGGAAAGTTGAAGCCCTTCCTAGGACAAATTCGGTCACAGCACAAGTGTTTGGACTCATCCAAGGCAACTGATTGCCTAGACCTCAGAAGAGTCCCGGCCCCTGAGCTGGCCGTCCGCACTCTGTGCATCAGTTTTCATCTCCTTCCTCTGGGAGCCAGCTCCTCAGCCTTCTTCCATCCTCTACTTGAGCATCCTCTGGAACATCCTCATGCTTTCTTGCTGCCTGTCCACCGGGAGCATCTGCTCTGGCTCCAGCTGCCCCCCAGTCCCTTCTGGCAGGGGACTGGGTCTGCTGGCTCCCAGGCTGAGAGTGAGGCCATTGAGGCCCTGCACCAGCGTTTCCCAGGAGTGAGGGTTGTGGGCTGTGTTCCTCTCTCCACTCATCCCAGCAACATTTGGAACATGGTCCTGGCGTGGGAGCTGATTCTGAGCTTTTTCGCTTGAGGGGGAGCCTTTGACAGCCCTTTCAAGCAGGTAAGGTGCCATGTGATCCCGGTGCCAGCGTCTTGAGTGCCTCAGGAAGACTTTCTTCCTATGAGGAAAGCCCTGCTTTTCCCAGTATTGCTGCCACAGGGCCTTCTTCTCGCGGGCCTGCTGCTGTAGCAGCCCCTCTGACAGAGGAGCAGGGACAACAGAGCCAGGGCTACGGCGGAGGCTCAAGCCACTGAGGCCCAGACTTAGCTTTTCTGAGGAGGAAGGCTGAGAGCCTGCTGAGGCCTCTTGGGAGCTTGTCACAGTGGCCATGCGGGAGGGCATGGAAATCGACATTGGATCCCATTTCTGCAGCGGATCCATGGGTGTCTAGAGTCGGAGGCCACAGTGAGCCCTGGGTCCAGGAGGAAAAGTGAAGGTGGAGGCTTGTGGAATAACTAGGCGATAGCCAGGAGGAATGTGTGCAGCCAGGAAAATCCAGACTGTAACAAGAGGTGAGAAGAGAAGAAAGAGAGCCCGTGATTATTCATCCCATTTTGTCTGTCCCTCATCTTCGACATGGGGCCACCTCCCAGGCTTCTTCTGGGGGTTACATGAGATGATACATGTTCAGAGAGCTAAGCACAGGGCATAGCACATCAACAGCAATCCTGGCGTGGCAGCTGGTACTCTTTCTATCACCTGAGAGCTCATGTGGAAGGTATGGACAACCACATTGATTTCTGCCTCACTTCTGCCAAAACTACAAGGCAACTCTACTGCAATGAATAGACAATGATAGCCATACATACTTCATAGAGGTGTTTACATTAATTTAAAAGGCAAAATTTTTTCTCTACTTACAAGGATTTGAACCCTTAAGACCTCACTCACGCTATCTCTCATCTTCACCCCACTAGTCACTGTCTTACCATGCTGTCCTAGAACCCACTCAGTTCCATAACATGCACTGAGATCATGACCAAATTGCCCTGCTTATGAAGACAATGAAAGAATCTTGGCATGGGGATTTCATGGACTCTGGGGTGGCTCTTTCCTGCGTTCCAACATCTGACAATTAGACATTAGACAACTGCCTAAAAGTCAACCTGGCCCACCATTGACTTTTGACCTCGGGTGTCCTGATGTACCACTCGGGGTCTACTTCAGCTCAGTGATTTGAATGTGATCTTTCCGTTACCTTCTGTGTTCCTAGTCGTACACTTCAAATGACCTCTGCTGACCATGGTCAACCTGGATTCTTGCACTCTGCAATTCCACAAATTTTTTCCTTTAATTTGTGCGTGCAAACTGCTTCCCATAAGCATATCTGATTGCTGCAAACTGTAGAGTTACACAAAAGAGTCTCCTCACCCAAGGAAAAGCAAGGACATGAAATAAAGGAAGTAAAGCAAAAGGGGTACTGGAAGAGTCTGGGCAAGTGTAGCATCAATGAAAGAGGGAAAGTTCTGGTGGGTCACTCCTAAGGGAGGACATGGGAGTGACAACTCTGCCTGCAGGTAGAGTTGACCGTGCTGTGTGCCCCGTGATTGCATGTCCTGGACTCTTGAGATACAATCAGAGAACAGTGGAGGCTCACATAGGCAGCCTTCAGGAAGGCTCACTATGCTCCTATCCTCAGGCATGAGGAGACAATTGAGCAAAGACATTCTCCATACTTGTTAACCTGACTGGGAGGTGATCAAGTTAAGCTTGCTACTGGATAGGAATGAAGAAACTGCTTCCACAAAGTGGATACTAAATTATGTCACTTGGCAGCACTGCTTGTCTACTGCCATTGAATCTTCCAGCCTTCTGAGGACGAGATTCCTGAAATTCAAAGGCAGAGAGAGGGGTGAAGGGAAGAGAGGGAGACAGGGATGAGAGACTGAGGGAGGGACCATATGTATGAAAGAGAACTAGTCCCCGATTCTTCATCAATGTCATAAGGAAATATGCCACAGCTGTTTTCACCTCCTCTGGACTTGGTTTTTGCTCTTCCATGCAGTCATTGATGAAGGTCCCTGCACAGCTGCAATCATTGTTCTATCCACTCCACGTTCCTCTGCTCATCCAAATACAGACAGCAGTCAACATCACCAGAAGCATGCTTAGCGTAATGATACCTCATGCCAGACCATTGTCAGCACAATGGTTTTCAGGAATATGTCTTCCCTCTTGATGACCAATACCCTCCTCTCAAGATATTCAGAATGCTATGCATACCTTTCTCATCCAACATATCTTTTCCTGGGTACTTCCTGGAGACAATGGTTTCATAGGAAACCAAGTTACTCCTTGTAATAACCAATGCATGGATCCTTAGCTTTAACACAAGAAATTGGAGGAGGGAAGCCATTTCTGTGAGGGCTCCCAGGTGAAAGCTCATCTTGCCAGAGGCTACAGATGTCTCCATCCCTGCTGTGTGACCAGCTGCAGGTCATACTGGAGACCAAATTTCTGTTGAGGGTGCTCACATTTTGTCTTCTGCTCAGTAACTGATACTCACAGGGACCTTACAAGTACTTTAGGGTCTGAGCTGTGAACTCATATGGATATTTATTTTTCAAGGACAGCAACATATTTGGAGGTGTATGTGAAGATATATGGATCCTTTATTTCTCGTAGGGCAAATTATTTGGGAAAGGGCAGGTATTACAGTCAAAAATAACAGTTTGGTGTTGGTCTTGATGCATAGTCAAATGATGATCTGTCTCAGGATCTCATTGCACAGGAGCAAACCTACCCAGGTCAGGATTCCCGAGAAGGTAACAACCTTTACATTGTCACTCACAGGAGGACTAGAAATCCTCTGGGGTAATGTGGAGCGCAGGGGTTGTGTCTGGATAATATTCCAAGACAAGGACAGTGTGGTTGAGGAATTTAAAGTGGGGAGCAGGGTGTTACAAGATCAGTCTAAAGTTGTAGCCACTCACACTGATCCATAAAGCAAACATTGTGGGACAAGGTCAAGGGTTTGGGCACTTAGCTTTATAGCAGTGGCTAGGTAGCTGTGGCTGCCTAGAGCTCACCAGTTTCCTCCCTAGATCCCTGCACTTGCACTGATACTTTGTATGAGTCATCACAATTGCATTCAAAGAAATATTTCTGTGGATATCCTCGATCCTACAGAGCATTCCAAACCTTGGAATGGGGGAATGATGCCCACAAAATATTCTGTTAGGAACTCGATGGCACCTCAGTACCCCCATGGTGGGGTTAGAAGTGATGGCAAAGGCCCAGGTGGAAATCGGATGACAGTAGAGGTACAACAGAACCATTGGACAGCAGTGGAGCTGCAGCTTGGTGGACAAATTCAGAGTTAAGGATTGAAGAGAGGACTTGTGGGATCCTGGGGTTGAAGTTGGATGAATGAAACCAGAGCACGCCAGAGCTGTATCACTCTGGGACAGGAAGATCATGGTTGAAACTGGCAAGTTGGAGATGGTAGAGATCTGGTGGGAGGGGGTATTATCGATGTGGAAGAGAGAAGTTCTAGGCCAGTCAGGCATAGGCACATGTAGCCTCTTGGCATGGACATATCAGTCAGGGCCAAGGCATTGAATATCACTACTGAGAAGAAGGGATCACAGAAACCTAGGCCTTGAGGAATGCCTGCCTCAGTGAATGTCAGGTTTGAGGGTTTGGCTAAACCAAGAAGAAAAAGGCAAAAGGAAAATAAATACAACTGGTGGCATAGCCACACCATCGTTTTAGGAGAGCAATGTGGCAGCATTTTCTTATGTCATTCCTGTTGTGCCCTCAGTTCAGGAATCATGTCCTGATGCCAGAGTCACCCCAGCACTTTACCATCGAACAGTAGCTACCCTGTCCTCGAAGCTCAGTGCTGGCAGAGCAAGCACTGAGTGAGATAAGAGGATTGTGGTGGCCCTGTCGTGTATGTGGGTATCCTTCACATGAAAGCAAAGGAGAACAGGATAGACTGCCCCGGCACCCAATGTACGTGCCTCATTCTTAAAGCATCCTGTGTCCTCAGGTAACTAGTTTACTAAACTTGTGTGTTCAGAACATAGATTCAAGCAATCATTTAACCCATTTTAGAAATTTATTCTCTTTATTTTAAATTTTTATTTCAGGTATCAGTTGTGGTTTAGCTTGGCCAAAAACTCACCATGTAGAACAGAAGAGTCTCAAATTTATGGTCATCTTCCTGCTCTGCCACACTTGGAATTAAAGGAATGGACACTAAGCCTATTAAACATGTGTAAATGTCTGTCTTTCACACATGTAAACCTGTACGCACATGCGAGCCACATATATACAGTGTTTGCCAGTTGGACTGCATCTGATTATGCTGCTAAGGCTGGCCTCCAGCTCCTCATCCTTCTGCCTCCCAAGTTCCTGGAAGAGAGACTTGCTGACCCCAATCCACTTATCTTTAAAACTTACCAAGGCATCAGGGTTTTTAAGCTAAAAACTGAGAACATGGTTTTCACAACGTTGAGAAATAAACCCACATTATTCCCTAATGGGTTGGTTTTTCCCTAAATAATGTATTTCTCAAAGGGGACGGGGGCATTCTGCCTGAAGGGGGAAATCCATCCCATAGTACACTTGACTTGAGCACTCTTCTTCAAACTCTGATAAAAGATTTCAAGGATTGATCTCCAGGATTTCCACACAATGCACTGACAGATTTTCCCCTTGGAGGATCTTGGTGCCAGTCAGCCAACTGAAAATGACCCGGTCCTAGCAAATGGATCAAGCATGTCTCTCTCTCCAGTTTGAGAATGCTCAGCACTTATCTCCTATCACTGCCAGCATCAATGGATCAGCACCACAGTCCATTTGCGAAAGCTGGCTGCTCTGGCAGTGTTCCAGCTTCAGACTTTGTGGGGAGAACTGCATTATGAATTGAATTCAAGTTGGAGGTTAAATTGGACTAATGCCATTCTGCTTCATCTTCCCTGTGATGAGGCCCTCAGGCCCAAAGAGGTTCTCATTGTGGACTTTCACTCTCTGTCTTTGACACGTATACATGCATGGATTCTGAAAAAAAAAAAGCCCTGTAATCAGTCTGCAGCACTGGGCAAGCACATCTTTTATACTTGGGCCAATCACAGAGTGCTGCAGAGAATAGTCAGGGACCACCACGTGCCCACAACAGTTTCAAAGTAAAGACAGTCCTTTCATAACTGGATGTCGCCAGGCAATGAAAGAGTGTTGTGCATTTGTTGAAGTGCAAACAAGGCCACACAGAGAGCTCTGAAATCACAAGGATGTGTCTCAAGTCAATATCAATCATGAGAACTCTCAGAACATGGAGACTCAAGACTGAAGATGAGCTGTAGGAAGCTCATGTCCCCAGTCCTGAGAAACAGGGATACTACTAGATCAAGCTTTGTTAAAGAGAGTGGCAATGAAGGTTACGGTTGCAACCATTCAGTCTTATTTGGTGAGTAACTTACCAGCATGTTGTCCCTGAATGTGACATTACTGCCTTGCACCTTGTCACTAGTAAGAAAGAAGACCCAGTCTGATCTCATACTTACAGTGACTCCTGAGAGATGTCTATGTAGGAAATATCTTCTATTCCATTTATGGACTTTGGCTGGGTTTATATTTATTTGTTTATGTTTACTTTTGTCTGTCAATACAGGGTATTGGATGTAGGGCCTGCTACATGGTAAATATATGTTACCACTCGGCTATATTTCCAGCCTTCTCCATTGATATTTTCTTTTGACTCAAAGTCTCAGGACCCTATACAGGCTGTCCTTGAACCCAGTCTGTAGCTCTACCTTACAGCAGGTGATCCTCCTGCCTCAGACTCCCACTAGCTGGGATTACAGGCCTCCACCAAAAGGCCTTTGTATTCATTTCTATTTGAAGACAAGGACTTGAGCAAATTTCTTCTTCCAAGAGAAGAATGGAACAGTTAAGTTTCTCCCAGAGGGCCATTAGTTATCTGCACTGGCTTTTTAGCTTCATTTAACCGGTATGCTTCATGGTGTCTTGAAAGTCGGCAACTAAGTTTTTTTGTCTGCAATAGGAAGTCTCAGGGTATGGAAATGCACTGACCATGGTGCAGGAGAGGGCAGATCCTCAGGATTGTAACAGTAAGGAACTCTCACACAAGTCAAGAAGGCTTTCTGCACCTGGTCCACATCAAACCTCTTAAGAAAACTTGAAGAAAAGCGAAAAGAACAAATGAGGAATTAAAACCCAACTGAGACATCCATCTTGGGAAGAATTCTGACTGTTCCCTCTCTAGTCATGGTTAACAAGGTTAACTATTTATTCTTTTGAGAAATCAACCTGACCATAATCCCCAAGATTGGTCCCAAGCAGAACAGGATGAGAAAGTCATTAATAAAAGTAAGTTCCAAAATTTCCCTCACTTGGTGGGAACTCAAGAGATCTTAGGACACATCCCTCATAGGATATGGGGAAAATGATGATGCAGAGAATGGCACAGGAGTTCACCAAAGCCTTCAAAAGTTAGAGTTTTCTGGAGACCTCAAAGTGACCTTGCATCAGTCTGTCCTGTGCTGGGGTCAAGTAGACAGAAAAGGACTCTCCAGAGGGAATGATCTACTGGTTGTGTTGATCTGCAGCGGGGACCACGAGCAAGCAAGGAAGGACAACAGGACTGTGATATCACGCAGGTGACTGTTATGTGTCTCAAGTACAGAACCACAAAGGGAAACCAGGGTCTTCTGACAGTGGCCCAACCGAGGAACCTCACAATTATGGAGGCGATATGAAATATGGGGGGAATAAATAAGCAAATCCTCTGATCATTAGGAATTGCCCAGAGGTCATTCCATGGGTACAAACATGGCCACCAGACAGTTTTATCCCTTGAACTCCTTCTGGTTTAACTTCAGAAAAATGTCTATCTGGTCTATGGCCATGAATACCCAAGGTCATCGTGGCTAGAGATTGATGAAGGAAGGTCATTGGTTAATTAATAAAGAAACTGCTTGACCCTGAAAGGTTAGAACATGGGTGGGTGGAGTAAACAGAACAGAATGCTGGGAGGAAGAGGAAGTGAGGTAAGACGCCTCAGAAAGATGCCATGTTTCTGCCCTCCAGGGCAGACTCGACGAAGCAAGCCAACAGGTCCGACATGCTGAATCTTTCCTGGTAAGACTGGTGCTACACAGATTATTAGAGATGGGTTGATCAGGATATGAGAATTAGCCAGTAAGGGCTAGAGCTAATGGTCCAAGCAGTGTTTAAAAGAATACAGTTTGTGTGTTGTTATTTCGAGGCATAAGCTAGCCAGGCGGCCGGGAGCCGGGTGGCAGTAAGGCACCTGCAGCTCCTACTACAAGAGATGATGAAATGATGCATGCATGGAGCAGTAGACACGAATGAAAATCCATCAGGAAAATGTGGGTTTCAGGACAAAGCTTTTAATGTGGAGATGGAGAGAGTAAAGTCAGGGAGAGAGAGAGAAAGAGAGAGAGAGAGAGAGAGAGAGAGAGAGG
>NC_022026.1:55915445-55926406 GCF_000317375.1 Microtus ochrogaster
TAGGCAGTTTGGATGCTCACCTTACTAGACCTGGATGGAGGTGGGTGGTCCTTGGACTTCCCACAAGTCAGGGAACCCTGATTGCTCTTCGAGCTGATGAGGGAGGGGGACTTGATTTGGGGAGGGGGAGGTAAATGGGAGGCGGTGGCGGGGAGGAGGCAGAAATCTCTAATAAATAAATAAATAAATGAAAAAAAAGAAAAACCATCAGGACAATGTGGGTTTCCAGACAAAGCTCTTAATGTGGAGATGGAGAGAGTAAAGTCAGGGGGTGGGTGAGAGAGAGAGAGAGAGAGAGAGAGAGAGAGAGAGAGAGAGAGAGAGAGAGAGAGAGAGAGAGAGAGCACAGAGAGTGAGGAGGAGACAGAGAAGCAGAGAGGTGGAAGGGAGGAAAAGATAGAGATACTGTTTCTTGGTCTCAGGTCCACTGAATATGGTCATCATGGCATCAGCAGGCTTAAATACTGTCAAGTGGCACAATGCAATGAGTGGACAGCACCAGAAGCTTCTAGAATCGACCAGCCTTTCCGAAAACAGCCTGCTTGCATTAGCGCAAAGGGAGCTTGTACTAAGCTGAAGAGACCTGGTTTTCAATGCTGGAGTTTTCTCTCCAGTTGTGTGTCTTATGCTGCTCATGGACTCCTGTCACATACTTCAGGATCTGATTGGACAGGTGGATGACTTGGCAGCAATTTCCCTCCCTGCCTGTGACTTGCAGCCTCAACCTACATCTGTTTCCAGGACTCACTGGAGTTGGAGCCTATACCAGGTTGTTCCAAAGGTCAGTTAGGTCCTTACTCTCTGAACACATCCATATAGCCCCTGGTGAAATACTCTTCCCTTTTGTAGGTACAACACTTCAGTAGAAAAGGGTCACTTCTCTCCATTGCCAGTCTTCGAAAATACTTTACATTACAGGAGGGATGGCTGTGGAGGGCAGGCTTACACTGTTTCAATAAAGACTTGGGAGCTGTTAGGACATAGGCTGGTGATAAACAGCTAAATCACTTGCAAAAGACAGTAAGGGGGTGGCACAATGTATTTACCAGGACAAGAGATTCAGACTCTTGGAGGAGGCAGATTTGCAGGAGTTAGGGTCCAGCTGGAGGTACACAGTCATTCCAGTTAAGGCTAGGTCACATAGGGAGAGCCTGACTTTACAAACAAATACAAACAAATGTTTAAGAAAGGCCAGACGTGATAGCACAATCAATCCAACCTAGCAAACAGGAGGCAGAAGCAAGCTGACCTGCTTGCGTTCCAGGCAAGCCTGTTATACATAGGGTTCTGGCCCAGCTCTGGTCAAATGTGAAATGGGAGAGTTTTTCAAGAGGGCAGAGGTCTACTTCCTGGAGTCTGTTCTCTTTCCATCACTGCACTGCAAGGGATGGTACCCAGATTGTTAAGCTAGGTGAAAAGCACCTTCCCCCAAGGTATCTCGCCTACATGACTGATAGTGGTTCAAACCCAGGTGGGCAGCCCTCCATAGATCTCACCCTGCACTGCTCTCCTTAGGTGCTCCTGAATTGTGCTGCATGCATGCAGTTTCAGACTGCAGATTCCTTCTCCTTTCTATTATTTGGTTGTTTCCCTCACTCTTACAGAGAAATTGCTGACTGAGTGTCTGTTCACTGTTCCCTGCCAAGAACACTAACATCTTCTCCTGAAGACCTGCTTCCCCCACTTGGGAAACATTAGCCATAACACATGTCCTTTGCGTGCCATGTGGTTCCCTTCATAAAGAGCTTCCTTAGCAAACAGACCAAAACTCTTCTCCATAAATGTGAAAACTGTGTAACCCTCATGACTACAGGGCAGATGGAATTGATGCCTTCTGGTTCCTTGATCACTGACCTGATCATTGAGAAAGCATGGACATTTAGGAAGGGAGTTCCTTCGAAGGCTGGTTGGCTGCTTGATATAGGAACAGGTCCATCACTAAATGGCATTGTCTGTTTCTTGTAATGGCACCTCAGTTAACTCATCATAAGCCACATTAATTGTGCTGGTGGTTTTACGATTGATTCCTGGGGTCTGCAATAGGCTGAGCAGGCACTGTTCCAATGGCCCACCCTGCCCGAAACAACTTCACTGATTTTGATGGTGTGAGAAGCCCTCATCCGCATGAAAGACATTTTATACAAGGAACAATCATCCCACCCAGCTTTTCAACAGCTCTTTAGTCAGATATTGTGTGCAGTAGCTTAGACTTTATCAACATTACACATCATGGATGGAACTGTAAGAAACAATACACAAGCTGTTCATATCTAGATTTTTGCACTTAATCTCTGACAGAATTACAAGTGCTCTCCACAAAGTCTGACGGGAACACAAAGGGGCATTAAGGGAAGAAGTCTTCTCACTCGGAATGTGGAGTGCATTTACCAGACCCAGGCTTCACGTTCACAACTGCAGAGGCTGGCATTTGTGCCATTATAGGTAGAAAATCTCCCTTCTGAGGAGCTGCCCTGCCAATCATTTCAGAATGAGAACAAGCCCCATTCTCCCTCTAATCAATGCTCATTACCACTTTGGTGTTGGCTTATTTGCTAATGTTGCTTGTTCTTTCATGTTTTAAGGGAAAGTACACATTCTTTTATGGGCCTTAGCTTCTCAGAAGGAGGGGTCACATTGTACAAGGACATTTAACCTGGAGACCCTAAATGAGTCACTTGGAACCCAACTTGAATGGGACAAACAAGCCATTCAGTATCAGGAGAAATCCTCATGCTGCTATTTAAACATGAATTGGACACCAGACTTGACAGAAAACATATCAAACTGTCACGAATGACCCTCTGAAATCTCAGTGGTGGAGCAAAACAGCAAAAGAGTACAAATGCCCATTGACTCTTACTGAAAATACAGACAAAAGCCAAGACTGCTTTGTGGGAATGTCATTGCTTTTTATAAACAAGGGAGGAGGAGCACCCAGGTCATCACGTCGGTGATTGTCCTCTCTGCTGAAGGCTGTAGAAATGGGCCTCCTTCAAGATCTGGTTAATGTGGGAGTAAGGACCTTGGCCTTGGCACAGTGCATAGTCCTCGTGTGAGAACTCGGGGATATTGGAGTATAGTTCAGCAATGTTCTGGTTTAAGCTGCTTTCTGGTACACTTCCTCGTACTGGGTTATTGATGCTGCTGTGGTTTCTTTCATTATCACTGCTTGACGACTGGAAGGAGAAAGACAGAAGGAGGATGGCTATTATGATACTGTCATCATTTCCTGTTCAGCTTGAAGAATACTGGCATCACGCTTTACAAAAGGCTCCACAGTCTATGAAGTGCAAACACTTGGGTAGCTCCTTCCCTCCTGACAGCAGCGCTATCACACAAACTGGGGTTAATGGCACCCATTTGACAGAACAAGAAAGAGATGTTTTACAACCCAAAGGCGAGTCTCTGGGAATGTTGTAGAGAGGGTTCAAACACAGGTTTTCTCCCTCTAAAACCCTTCATATATCCACTGACCCTATGGCACCATGCATTTGAATTACCTGAACCAGGGAAGAAGCTCCCAACAGCCAGGACAAAGAAGCAATCAATGCTGCAGAATGTGATAGGGATGAATGAGTAAAATGGAATGCAAGCCCAAGTCCCAATGTGGCAGAGAAATGACGGGGAAAGCTCTACTTACACAGACATTCACATGTGCACATGTGTATACATACCAATAACAGGATCTTTCCATGCCTATCCCATAGAGTGGACATATGTGCACGCCTTATGACAATACAAGCAAGGTTCCACTCGTACTTTGAAATGATTTTGATATTTGTTAATGAGAACTGTAAGCCATCAGCCAGCATTTCTGATGATTAACACAGACTGGTCCCCAATAGTGGTTTTAGTATAGTTTGCATATGGTGAGTTTGTTCTCAATATTGTCTTTCTTGAAGTAGCTGCACTCTGACATATTGGTGATATCATGTGGGATCCCACCCAAAGAGCCATATTCTGGGGTTCTGTAAATGAGGGATACAAATCAGTGTTAGAGTGCTTTTCTCACATGCATGGGACCTTGGAGTTCATCTCCTTGGGTACAGGAACACACTCATGAAGTTCTTGCCTCTAATCTTAAGACTATCAAAGGAAGAGGAGATGATCACAATGACCCCTATGTGATCAGAAATGTTGAATACTATTGGTATTCTATGTCTATAAGGTTATCTTTCCCAATGATAGCTGTAATAATGACAGAAAACAACATGTGCCATCATTCTCTGGGTATGTGGAACTGTTCACCCACTACATCACCTACAGGTATCCAATGAGTATTTATGCAATGAGATTCATGCACTCAAAGACTGTACATGAGAGACACAGAAGTCAGATGCATCTGTGGGTGAGTAACCATCAAATGGCTACCAATGGATTTAGGGGCTATGCTTGTGAAAGAGGTCAAGAGGAATCCAAAGAAAGTATGCTCCTTATAAGACCTCTAATGCAAAAATTTAGATGTAGCAATTTTACTATATGGTTTGTTTATAAACATGCAAACCCAGGCAATGGATCACTTTGGATAAAAACACCCAGTACACACTCTGGTTTCTGTGAGGTAGATTTCCTTTCTTGGTTGTTTCATGTGTTTTTTTTAATGGAAAGCAGGGTAATCATCACAAATGGGAGCATTTTACTTTGCACTCTGTGTCAGGAAGATGATAGTATCGTACAAAGGCTGAATATATTACACCGAGGGGCTCTGGGGTATGGTGACAACAGTGGAGAGCTTGCCTAGCACACAGAATGCACTGAGTTTGAGCCCAGTTCAGCATTACATGTGCTGAGCAGTACTCCTGTAGAGCCAGGTGGACTGTGGAGGATTAGTATGCTAAGGCTATGATGATCTATAGTAACAGGGCAAGTTGTGGTTTACCTGAGTTACCTGAGACCCTGCCTGTGAAAACTCACAGAAAACCTCTCAGTTTCAAATTTCTAGCTGGCTTATAAAATTTTTACCTCAGCTGCATAGTGGCATCACTATTACAGTAATGCCCATTGTACAACTTAAGCATCTTGGATATTAACAACCAGAAACCATTAAAGAGTTTTTATAAGGGAAGTAACTGCCAGGTCAGATGTGCATACACCTGTAATACCAGGACTTCTGAGGCTGAAGGAGGAGGATCTAGAGGACAGTGTGGGCTAAATATGAGCTCCAGGACAGCCCCAGATATCTATCAAGAAGCTGCCAAAACAGAAACCCAGACAGATGGACAGGCAAACACACAAGAACAAAGTAAGAATGAAAAAGAGAATGGAGAAGGAAATTCAACTAATATAAACAATACATCATCTATTCATAGTCTTCAGACAATATCAGTTGTGCTTTTTCTAAAAAAGGAGTGATATTCTTGATTGCTTATGGGATGACTATATTTTCCAAATCCTTTGAAAAACTTAAAGTATAGTTAATAAATGTCAACATTATGTATTGTTTGGAAAAATTCTCATGTTGTCTTAGATTTTTCCATTGTTGTGATGAAACCATGACCAAGGCAACTTACAAAAGTGAAATGCAAAGCTTCAGAGGTCAGTCAGCAACCAAGACCACCATGGGGGCTACATGGCAGCAGGACAGTAGACATGGTGCTGGAACAGGTGCTGAGAGCTTGACATACAACCAGGAGAGAGGAAGGAATAGAGGGAGGGAAGGAGGGAAGGAGGAAGGGAAAAAGGGAGAAAAGGAGAAAGGGAGGGACAGAGACAGACAGAGAGGTAGGATGGGCATGTCATGGGGCTTGAAACCTCAAAGCCCACCCACATAGTGACATACCTCCTATGCTTTCCCAAGTGGATTTAGGACTGAAGATTGAGCACCTAAATATATGAGTCCATTGGGGCTATTCTTACTCAAACCACCACATACTCGTACAGTTTGAGATGGGAAACCATTGCTTCTACTTTTGTGATATCTTCACTTTCCATCTAATCTACATCAAGTGATTCATAGGCAAAACAAAGATTCACTTTGTCAGTAACTGAATAACAGAATGCTACTACAATGCAATGAAAATCTTTTATGAGATTCAGTTCCTCCTGACTTCCAAACAAAGATTACAGAAATAAACTGCAATGCTAGAAGAGAGACCTTGGGAAGAGTGCTCTTATGCTACTAAGTGGCAAAGACAGCCTACCCTCAGCTCCCTAGGCAGGTCTTCCACCATCCACAATGGCTATTCATCAAATCAACTGTCCTCCCACTTACAAAGCCAGGACTTTGTAATTTTCTTGCTGTGAGAATGGCCTTGAGAAAAAATTTTTTATTTGGAAATGTTTATAATGCAGGACCAATGGGGAATTTGTCTATTGTGTGATCGGCTTGCCCTTTTGACAGCCCAAACGGCATTCCTAGCAGAGATAGTTACACCTTCCTATGATTCAGTTTCAGAGTGAGTTAATTTCTCAGAACATAGAAGACCTGAAATATTTCAAGATCTCCAAAATTTAATTGACACATGAATGACCCTTATCATGTTCTGACTGCTTTCAGAAAAGTATTTTCAGAATGCCCACCCATGTACGAAGGACATTATGGAAAAAAGGAGAAGATTTATTGGCTCGGAGGGTGGTGCATATCTTTAGTCCCAGTACATGGAAATGAGAGGCACTTGCATCTCTGTGAATCTGATGCCAACCTGGACTACCCACTGAGATCCAGGATAAGCAGGGCTACACAGTGAAACCCTGCATTGAAAACAAACAAACCAGGGAACAAAAGAGATAAATTGATTTATGTGTCCCTGGGTGTAGTCTTTGTGCACCAGGAGTACTTAGGTGCCTGTGCAGCTCACAACAAGGGAATTCATGCTCTTCAGCTGGAGTTACAGGTGGAGAAAAAACCCTCAATATGGATGTCCAAATTCTGAGAGAGAAGCTACTGGTTCCAACTGCTGACCTGTCTCTCCAGCCACATAAATCCCATGCTTGTTTCTCTGCACTCTCAACACACTGGAACACTTGTTTTGAGCATGCCCCTACAGGTCCGTGAACTCCATAAAATAAAAAAAATATTTCAGAAGAATCTATGGAAGAAGATCTCATCATTTAAAGTTTCCAAAGGTTCTAAACAATGATGTGGCCTAGATACATGGGCAAAGGCAAGGTTATACTTTGTTGAAGACCTTAATAAAATCTGAATGTTTTACTCAATGTCAAAGAATCAACTTAGTCAGCAGAGATCTGGTACAGTTCTGTTTGAGGACAGGACAGAGAATTGCCTCTGCATGTTTCTTATTTACCAGTTAGCTCAGAAGCCTACTCAACTGGGCTGCTCTTGGGGAGAATGCTGGATAGACACAGGCCTTTGCAATGCCCAATCTATCCAAACACATGCTTGTGGATTTACTACTGGAACAGGAATCTCATCTTGTCCCCAGAGGCCCCTGAGCTGGAACTGACCTGAAAGTCTCTTTCATGGGATCTGCACTTCATGGGGACAAACTTCCAAAAGAGGGAAGCAGCCAGCAGTCCTACCTAGCTATGATGCCTGTAAACCACAACAACCAGCATGGTAAGATAGCCCTAAGGGTGCGGTAGTGGCACATGCACTAGCGGTGACCTACAAACCCTCAATCTTCAGTCCTGCTCAGGAGGAGGGAAATCATATCTGGTACAGGAAACCTAGGGGTAGATATAATAATGAAATCTGCAGAAGCAGTAACTGCCCCTTTAAGAAGACATCATAATCCCTAACTATACTGCAAATATCTAGCCTTACACCCAGATAGAATAGAAGTGTAGTCCTCATGCAGCATGATGGAAACGTCTTATTCCAACAGAAGAGACCACTGAAGAAAGCCACAACTAATGAAAATGCAGCACCGTGGAGCCCAGTCCCAACAGACACAAGGAAGAGAGTGGAAGAGGGAAAGTTTGCTCGAACCACAGGATCATGAAGTTTCCTGTGAGCCAGTGTCTCCTGGGAATGTCAGAAGCAACACCCATGGTCTCACCAAAGACATGCCACAGTGGCCAGGAAATACCCTCACACCTCAGTGCTACGAAAAACAAAAATGAAAACAAACCTTTAGGCAACAAAGGGACACTGATAGTGGGAGAAAAAAGCCCACAATTTGATTATCCAATACCAAATGGCCACTCAATAGGATATGCAAAAAATAATAGTATAGGATTCTCTGTGTGTGTGTGTCTCTGTGTGTGTATGTGCACGTGTGTGTTTTCAATAAAAGAAAATAAAGGTCCAAATTTGATATTGAGCAAAAAAGAGCAATATATGAAAAGATTTCCAAGGACAAAGGGAAGGTTGAAAGGAGGTAAGTATATTATAATCATAAAAATAAAATGACTAGAAGATGAAAGCCACCTGCTCTAGGCAGTGCAGTGTGGGAGGAATCCTCACAGATGGAGTGTGAATACTGGGGAGAAACAGAGCTCAAGACTGGAGAGGATGATTTGGAGGACAGACAGATGCTGATAAGATGTGGGTTTGTAGTCCGTAGAGGAATCTCCAGCCATGAAATGTGCAGGAACAGACATGGCAGGAACATCTGGAGACCTTGGGTGTCCGGCTAAGAACTCTCTTGAGCTGCACAGACAGATGCTCACATGGATAAATGGGAAAGGAGGACAAATATGACAGAGGACACCCACAAAGTTTTTTAAGTATCCAGAAACAGGCCACACAGATCTTGGTGATAGTGACAGAAACACAAAGCAATGTCCGGTGACACCCATAGAGTCAAGGTGAGACAGTCGCTGAGAACAGTGAACACACAAACACACAAAAACACACAGACCACTGCAGACATCACCTGGCAACTTCTATTTTCCCCCATTTTAGCTTAGCATGCTCCCTAAATTGAGTTCTAGTGTAAGCTAAGGCAAAGGAAGGGGCAGCTGCAGACAGCAAGGTGCAGTGAGCAGCTTTGGGAAAAGGACTGCCAAACAGGAGGTGGTGGGAATGCTGACAGCAGCTGGGAATCAAAGGTGAGGAGGAAGGCAGCACCTGGAAGAAGTGTGGCAAGTCTCCAGTGGGTGGAGAGAGAGCCTCCATTGCTAGTGACACAAACCCTGGGGAAATGGAAACAGGAGTGATAAGGAAGAAAGTTATCCTGAAGTATCACCCCAAATACTGAATGGAAATGCAGGAATATGCATGATACAGAACTGGATAATGCTTCCTAAGGTAAAAAGCAAGTAAATTCAGCATTTTTTGATCTTCAACTCTGGCTTTTCATCCAATTCCGTTCCTATATACCTCAGAGATACTCGTTTCTGAATCCCCAACAGTGTAATGAAATTCACCCTTAATACCCACTGCACCCCAGGAATTACATGATGTTGTTTACTAACCAAAACTGACAAGCCCTAAAAAGCCCACTGAAGACTTTAGACTATGAATTCCCAAAAGCTCCTCACATTTACAAGGGCAGACCCTGCTCTACTGATCCCACCAAACACTGCACACTCTTGAGTCAGAAGGCACCCAAGAAAGCAGGCTGTTGGATTACTCCCACTTTGCAAATGAACAAGGGAATAAATGCCATTCATATGGGAAATTCTGTGTGCAGGGAAGGGGCCTAATTCAGGCAATCTGAAGACCAGAAGATAAAATTGGGCCATATCTTGAGTTCTAATCTGCATTGTAACTGAAAAATTCCACCTCTGATACAAGTCATATGGCCTCATCTGTGTGAAAGTACTGAGTGCAGTTTGAACAAGGCAAACAAAGATGACTAGGAAGCCTCATATGTAGAACACATGCTTATCATCAATCGACAATTCCAGAGTCTAAAGTGAACTTGCATATGAGAATGCTCACCATACTTTGGCATGCTCGATGGTCAAAGGTTCTTAAAATGTCTACAAGCTATAAGGCCACTTTAGCACAGCTCCCTCACCCCCATACACACCCTTCCAATGAATGCATCTTCTAAGATCACTTTAGAAGGCACCCACTTTGCTTAGGTTTCACAGCACAAATAAGGACATTTCTTCACCTCAGTGAAGGACTCAGAGCCCTCTCATGTCTCCCTGACGAAGTTCTGTCTTCCACATTGTACAAGGGAGTTAAGAGTGAGGTACATGGGCCTCTATTTCATTTCTGTTGCTGTGATAAAACACCCTGACAAAAAGCTACTCAGAGATGAATGTTTGCTTTGGCTTACAGATCCAGGGTTTCATCCCTTATTCCAAGAAATCAATGCAGGAACTTGAGCAGTCAAGAGCAGAGAAAGACTAAGCACAGGAATCCCTGCTTGCTTGATCTCTTGCTTACAGCTGGCTTTCCTCTTCATGTATACATTCTAGATGCCTTGCCCAGGATGTGGCAACACTCACAATGGGTTGGGGCTTACTGCATTCACTAACAATTAAGATAACCCCACAGTCATACCCCCAACCTCATTAAATCATTCTTTAATAATACTATTTGAAAGTCAATGAATTGAGCTGGAAAAAAATTATACTGAGTAAGGTCACCCCACCTCCAAAAGGACAAACACCACATTTTTTCCCTCCTATGTGGGTCCTATTTCACTTTTATGTGGGACCATTTTGTTTTGTGTGCTTACCTTGAAGTCCCTTTGGGACCCAAGAAACTAGAAAGAGGCCCTCGAGTTGGGAGAAGATTGTACAAAGGATGGAAAAGAGCACAATACTGGTAACACCAAAGTGGAGAGCAGAAATCATGGTGTCAGAATGGCTCAAGCATCTTGTGGAATAATGGGAATGGGAAAAGGAGGGGTTGATGTAAGGGTTAACCAAAAAGAAGTGTGCAGAGAGAAGCTACATGAGGACTGATGACCTTAGACCCCGAGAACAATATATTGTAAGAGGAGGTATTGGAAGACATGATATGAGAGAATGTGAGGGGCAGACTGTGGGTGGAGAAGTGAAGTGAGAATAGGGGGAGGGAGTGGAGAGCACAGGATGTGGACAGCTAAGGAAAACTCAGGGAGTATGAAGAAGTGAGAATAGGGGAAGGGAGTGGGGAG
>NC_022026.1:55926506-55932354 GCF_000317375.1 Microtus ochrogaster
GACAGCTAAGGAAAACTCAGGGAGTATGAAGAAGTGAGAATAGGGGAAGGGAGTGGGGAGAGCACAGGATGTGGACAGCTAAGGAAAACTCAGGGTGTATGAAGAAGCTTTGTGAAATGCACTAGATGATAAATGAGGCGCCAAAAGGACATGTGCTCAACCACACTCATAGCGTACATGCAATTTTTAATGTTTCATTTATCCTATGTACATTGGTGTTTTGCCTGAACATTTATCTGTGTCATCCTATACTCATTGTAGTTTTGCCTCCACGTATGTCTGTGTGAATAGAAAGCATAAAGGAAGACTGTGGAACTTTGGGTATGACAATAATTCAAGCATCTGGGCCTTTCCAGGATAGGAACAACCAAAGAGGTACCATAAACGGGGTGCTCCTTAATGCATAAACATTGACAGAACATAAAGTAGTGAGTAGAAAGTAGTAGTGGTAAGTACGTCTGTGTGAATGCATCAGATGCCTTGAATCCGGAGTTACAGACAGGTGTGAGCTGCCATGTGGTGCTGGGAATTGAACTCAGGTCTCCTGGAAAAGCAGACAGTACTCTTAACATCTGAGCCATCTATCTCTTCAGCCCCCATACACACTATTTTTAACAAGGATACTGCTTGGGGGTGAACAATGTTATTCCCTGAAGCCATAGGTCATTAAGTAAAAATCTCAGCCCTGCACACAAATTACCTCCCTATTGTCCAGCAGGCCTCAGAGATGACCAAACTGTAAAGGCAATTGCCACTGCTATTGGTTGCCCAACAAAACAAGCCAATAGCCACCTGTGGCTGAGATACTATACACTGTTGTTACAGGTTGTAGGGAAGTCAGTCTTGAACTCACCTGGAAATCTCCCAGCTGGCTACTGTTCACAGTACCCAGAAGGTGTTATGATGGCTGTCATGAGGGAAAGGATGTAAGTGATCGTACCCATTGCTGGACCCAGAACAATACAATACTGGCTTGCAAGGCATGATGAGCCCACTCGTGTAATGACTGCAGTTCTGTTCCTGCACCTAACCAATTCTTGTCCTGATTGAATCTGAAGCCTGCTCCACATGAATGAGGGGATACCTCGTGCTATAAACATTGTCAAAACGTATAATTAGTGAACCGATACTTCCTTCAAAGTGCTGGGAGAGGACTTACTGTCAGTCTGCTAAATGATCATGTTGTTAAACTGCCTTCTAAATATTCATGTTTGCTTGCCTAGGTCTCCACTGCTCTCAACACTGGTTTGAGAAACTTCTAGTTGCGATGAGTAGTCATCAATGCAGAGACACGTTATGTTTGGAAGGGCTGGCCTTGAGCAACAGTGAGTGCTCAGCCACAGACAGGACACCTACATCCATGAGGTGCCAGGAGAGATTGCAGATGAAGATGATGAAGAAATATTGTACTGTGCACGTGAAGGTAACCAATAAATTTCAAAGAATTCAAAAGACTATTAAAAAGAGATCTCTTTCTCGGGTGCTTGCAAGTCCTGTCAGGCTGACAGGTAAACCAACCACCACAGCCCACAAACTGCTAGCACCAGAAAGAAATATAACCAATTACCAAACATTCCAGCAGACAGCTTCCCTTACCCTGCCTACAACACTGGTGTCACAAAGAGCTATCATCCCGAGTAGGGCACGTGCAGGGTGCACAGAAGCCTAACCTAAGTAGGTGTGAGGCCCTAAATGCACTTTTCTCGATTGTCTGTCTGCTATTTTCTTGGAACGTGAGCATCAGGTCCCATGTGATCGTTAGCAGAGTAAAGGCCTGGGACTGCACTAGTCATCCACATGCTCTCCTTGAGTCTCCATTTCTTGTTTTACTCCCTCATCAGGAGAACGCTGTGAAGCCATTGTTCTCTATCAGAAAGACAGACACGTACAGAAGCTTTCGTCTTTATGTTTGCACTACCGCATCTCATACCTTAGAACCAGGGAGCACATTTATATGCACACATCTAAAGATGCTAACCTTGGGAACAAAGGCAGTGTTCACATTTAGGTGACCATATGCAGCAGAAACTTCAATGGGTCAAGAACTCTACTTGCTAGACTCGGGTAGATCTAGGTACATTTTATCCAAAACCTACCTGTGTCTGTCCCAGGGGAATGGCATGCTTTGACAAGTCTTTCATCTCTTGCTTGAGAAAGGTAAAAGTCAGCCATAGTTACACATTGTCTGATGAGAACTTCCCAGAAAACCTTTACAATGCTCCCTCCTCTCTTATGCTTCCATTCAAACCATGCTGTGTTACCCCTTACTGGCTGTTAAAGTTAAGACTGTGGAAGTTGAAATGCCAGCTCTTTGACATAAGCATCCCTAACGCTCTCCCACATTCCTTCACACAACCCCACTTTGCTTTTTTTTTTTCAGGAAGAAAGCAAGAAGAGCATTGGAGCTAGTAGCCTGCCACTCTGTTCTTCAAGTTTATGTCTTTTCTAACCATAGAAGGTGGGGTTCAATCCTCCCTCCCTATTTGCAAGGTGAGGGAATTTCTGAAACCCCATTCCTCATGTTTGGGCTTGGGAAAATATCTCTGTGGGTCCTGTCTCTGTCCTGCTGCACAGTAAAGCTATGTTTGTGTCAATACTTAAAATCCTGCTCTGCCTCAAAACCATTGCAGCCACAAAGAAGACTTTCATGAGTGTATCTAGGAGGATTCTCTTGCCAACGTGGAGATGGAAATGAATGCCACAGAGTGGGCAATGAGTCAAATGGAGAAGCTGTGTGGCCATCGCTCCTACCTCTATAGCGTGAGGGTCCTGGAAGGCCTGGTCCTTCTTATTCCTCTTTGAATGAGGGTCATCTTGGTTGTCCTCCTCATTGTCGTCTCTTTTCCTTTTCCTGAAAATAGTTTTCAGAGAGAGAGAAAAACCTGTCGTCATTCAGGATTGATCTTTTGGGTGTTTAACTTTCAGCCCTGTGCCAATACCCAAATCTGCGGCCTTGTCTAGGATTAGAACAATCAGAGCTGCTCTGATGGATTCAGAGTCTGCAGGTAGATGACACTAGGCAGTGAAGCAAACATGTCAAACAGGAAACCTAGGGATCCTAGGTGTGCCTGAAACCCAAGTTCAGGTTCCCTAAATCAGAATCTTAATTTGATGCACTGCTTAGGACCCAAAAAATAAAGAATTTTATGGCCAAACGTTAGGACTCTACCTGTCCAGGCTCATTTTCTTCATTCTCTGAAATAATCGCTCCAAGTTAGATGGTTTTAAGCCCTGCCATAGGGCAACTCAAAATACGCGAGCCTTCTTTGCCTATTTATTCTTGTGTCCTTTCTGCCTGTGGCTAGGAACAGACATGTCCTTACTGTCAGATCAGTCCTGTTGCTATAACATCAAGTATGATGTCACTGTAGCTACCTGACTTGATTGCCACCATGACACTCTGGCTGATAACTTCCCTGAAACTGTCTAAAAGTGTTTTTGGTGAAACCAGATATAGTGATGCATTCCTGTATTCCCAGCTCCAAGAAGGCTGAGGTATAACCATCTCTAGCTCCATTGCTACTTGGGCTACATTATGAGTCCCAAGCCAGCCTGAGCTATTATATAGGAGGACACCATTTCAGGGAATAATAAAAGTACCTGCCACACTACTTAATCACCATTTTTGTTGTGGTGTTTGCCATTATAATTCATATCTTTTTTTTTTTCAGAGTCTCACTCTGTAGCCCAATCTGTCATCAAACTCACTATTGTGGATTGGCTGGTCTTGAACTTGCTGTAATTCTCCTGCTTCAGCTTCAAGAGTACTGGAAGACTTGCCTGATCTTAAAATCCTTGCAGAAATCCTATAATTGATTAGACAGACACTCTTCTTAACCACTTAATTAGAAACTAGGTTTAACGTGTTGGCATTCCTTAATATTGTTGATTCTAGTTATGTACATTTTTTCTTTAGTCTTCAATCTTATGTTTATTGATGTGGGAGTGATTTCTTATTAATAAAGAAACTGCCTAGACCCATTTCATAGGCCAACCCTTAGGTAGGCGGAGAAAACAGAACAGGATGATGGGAGAAAGAAGTTGAGTCAGAGAGTCGCCATGGTTCCCTCACTCCAGGCAGATGCAGGTTAAGATCATTCCTGATAAGCCAGCTTGTGGGCTACACAGATTAATAGAAATGGGTTAGATCAATATGTAAGAGCTAGCCAATAAGAGGCTGGAACTAATGGGTCAGGCAGTGATTAAAAGAATACAGTTTCCGTGTAATTATTTCGGGTATAAAGCTAGCCGTGCAGGCGGCCGGGTGCTGGGGACACAGCCCCGCCGCGCTTAATTCAACAGTTCATGTCTGAGAGACTCAAACTGCTATCAGCTCTTTTCAAAACACCTTCCCCAGCGCCTCTTTCCTGTTTCTATAAGCAGTGTTTAATAGAAAAATGAGAATTCTGAGAACAAGGGATATTTAAGCATTTCCTTCCCTGGATCTATTTTCCTGTCTCAAGTGCTAACCTCTTAAAATTAGGAAAAATGCCCAGAGAAATGAAGGGACTAGATAATAAGTAGGAATGGCAAAAGTGACTGGGGGGAGTTCTCTTGAGTATTAAATCCATCCCCTCTTCTATAGAAACGGAAAAATTAGTGCATAATTGGATAGCTATTCAAACAACTTCTTTACAGCAAAAAAGTTGACAGTATAGATAAAGTTATATTATTTGTATACACTGGTCTTTATAAAGAAAATTCTCAGTAGAAAATACAAGACTGTTTTTCCAGGTACGTCAGACATGCGAAAGAAACATCAAAACTAGTAGCTGGCCTTAGAGATTAAGGAATATTTCAATAAAACTAACTTTCCTTCAAACACATTGCTTCCTATCAAATAATTGTGTTCTTAATTACAAGAGTATTTCAGTAATTTGGCACTTAAGTGTGTATTTCTAAATTCTATATTCTTCTGAGCCGCCTACCTCATACATGATCCAAATTAAAAATCCAATGTAATAATTTAATCTGAATCCAGATTTTTAATACTTTATCAGTTAACCTTGAGATACTTTCCAAAATCCTAGATGCTATGAATTGCCTATGATCCAGGACAGTCCTTGAAGAAACATAGGAAATATTGTGAGAGCCAATCAAAACAACACATGGAGCATCAATAACAGGTCCATCACGTTACCCAAAGAAATTCTGTGATATATAGCATTTAGTTAAACCTCACAGAATGAGGCAAAGTTCTTTGAACCTGTAAAGATCAGAGCTCTGTTTATTACCAGCTAGCTAAATGATTTCTTCTTGAGTGAACTAACCAGACCTAAGGTAATAAAATTTATTTTCAAAACAGAATAGTAAAATGGAAAAGATTATGTAGAAAACTCTTAAAACAATGCTATGGGAACACTGATACATATACACATAATGAAAATGCAAACATTTCATTTCAGAGCACTCACTGAGCAGAGACTGCAGCAAAAATATTCCTCCAGGTGCTGGTTATGATTAAGTATAAATCTCAGCTACTGCCTTCACAAGACTGCACACTGATGGCTGTCTTTGAACCATGATTTACTGTGTTTTGATCTTCTGTTTTACTAAAGTTTTCAATACTTTATGTTTTAGTTATAAAACAAAAATGTGTATAGTGGAAAAAAGTTACTTTTCAAAAAAAGAAAACCGAGCTCGAAAGCAATATGTTTAAGTTATAATGGAACATAATCCCCATTTTAGTTAAATATACTTCATGAATGAAAATATTTAGGAAAATTATTGCAGTTAATTATAAAAGATTAACTTCTTGCCAGGCAGTGGTGGCGCACGCCTTTAATCCCAGCACTTGGGAGGCAGAGGCAGGCGGATCTCTGTGAGTTTGAGACCAGCCTGGTCTACA
>NC_022026.1:55932454-55937792 GCF_000317375.1 Microtus ochrogaster
AGAGCTAGTTCCAGGACAGGCTCCAAAACCACAGAGAAACCCTGTCTCGAAAAACCAAAAAAAAAAAAAATTAACTTCTCAGCAATAGGACTGTGGGTAAGATTAGCTTTCTGTATTGTATATCTGTCTTCTGAATTTTCTACAGTGAGAAAGAACTGTTATTATAAAGGATGAATATGTTGATAAAGGACATCAATGTGTCTATGAAATCAGAGAAGCAGAAATGCCAAGTTGATAAGGTACCTAGGCAATTCCATGGGTGAATTGAATATCTGAACTCTAAAGGGTTGTATCCCTAAATGATGACTTTTTGTCCCGAAGGCAGCAGCCCCACCACAGGAATCTGTGTGGCACTAAAACAAGAAGAAAGGTCTTCTCCAGCAAAAGGCTCTGCATGGCCTTTTCCAAGGTGAAGGGCCGGGCAAAAGGTGAAGCAACTGCGCGGCAGGATGCGTCACTGGCATCTGTAAATCAGGGGATCGGAAAGTTTTCTATGGAAAACTCAGAGACCTGGCTGAGAGAGTAGGCTGAAAGGGAAGATAATAAATCAAGTGGTAATAGCAAAGACTCCAGCACAGAAACGTAAGTCCTGCCTTCGGAACCATGGCAACAGCAACAGGGAATGCATACATATGCCACAGGAAGCGTGAATGAAGGGGGAGAGACTGGAGAGAAAGTCTACTCTAAGATTGGCAGGTTCTAGGACGTACAGAAACCCAGAGAGGTCCCTCCAGTCTCCACCCTGGGATCTGCCTAAACACCCCTTCTAAAGCTGCTGTGAATTGCAGGCTAAGGGTTTACAGTACTGATAGAAGAAACACACTGCCTAATTATTCCTGCTGTGCCAGAACTGAAACACGTGTCAATTCCCTGGACATACTCCTCCCACTCCGGTGCTTGCGCTGTCTTCTTTACAGTCCTCTACCTTTAAAAGTAACTGGCCATCTCGGGGTCCTCAACACTGAGAAGGCCACCAGAGGGTCCTCTGCCCAGGGGCATTCTCATTTTCTCTTGCTAAGTCTCCCTGCCTGTGGCCCTGCCCTGTGCAGCAGGAAAGACTATGCTTTTTCCTGGTGTCTTTTTCTTTCATCCTCCTCTCTCATCACCAGCAGTACCATCTCTTGACCTTCCAAATCCCTAATGCTTCCATATTACAGCCACAGCCATCAAACTCTTGTGATCCTCCACGTTACTGGTCACTGTTTCTTACCATTACCAGACCTGTAGCTCTGAGCTCCTCTCAAAACCATTTGTGCTGCTCCTTTTCCCCCTCCTCCCTAATCTGTAAGTGTTCTAATACCAGACAATGTCTATGTTCTCACTCTTTGGCTTACAGTAGCCAAGAGCACCAACACCAACTCTTCTTGTGCCATTCACTAATCATTCCTTAAATAGCGGTTGGCTAAATGGTTTCGTTGGTAAAGTGCTTGCTCCTGCAAGCACAAGGACCTGGGTCTGTATCCCTAGCACTCAGTAAGCATACTTGTAATCCCAGTGCTAGGGTGCCAGAAAGGATAATGGGGAGAGAGGCAGATTCCTGGAACTCACTGGTCAGTCAGTTTAGCTTAATAGATATTCAGGTCCAGGTACACTGAGGGAGACTATCTCAAAAAGAATACATATATACATACGTACATACACACACACATACATACATAGGGTAGAGAGCAAGTAGGAGGCAATAAATTCCAAGGTCAAGGCCTGCCTGGGCTACAGAGTTCAAGTTTAGCCTGGCCAGACTAGTGAGAACCTGGGCAGCAGGAAAAGGAAGAAGGAAGTATCTGAAAAGAAGAAAAAAGTAGTCTGAAAGGGCATTATCTTGATTCAAGTTGAGAGAGGATTCAGGTAACCCAATTCCTGTCACTTTGTGACAACTGACCCCAGAAACAGTTGTGAAGGGAGAAGGAGAACTGGGAAGCAGAAATGAAGTCTGAAGAAATGTGGCTGTGAACTTCACTGTGGAGGTGTGGAATTTGCAGGATTTTCCCCCTCATAAGCTCCATGGATATGTGATACAGGAAACCTTCAGGAACCTGGTGACAACAGAAAGACCAGAACTTCAAAGATGACTACAGAAATTCCAGGAAAGGGGCTGGAGAGATGGCTCAGTGGTTAAGAGCATTGCCTGCTCTTCCAAAAGTCCTGAGTTCAATTCCCGGCAACCACATGGTAGCTCACAACCATCTGTAATGAGGTCTGGTGTCCTCTTCTGGCCTGCAGACGTACACACAGACAGAATATTGTATACATAATAAATAAATATTAAAAAAAGAAATTCCAGGAAAAATCTAAGGCATCAGGTCATAGATACTT
Source organism: Microtus ochrogaster (assembly GCF_000317375.1). Classification (NCBI taxonomy): domain Eukaryota; kingdom Metazoa; phylum Chordata; class Mammalia; order Rodentia; family Cricetidae; genus Microtus; species Microtus ochrogaster. Next base: position 55,934,768 of record NC_022026.1, read on the forward strand.
TGAACATAATAAAGATAATCAATGTGACAAAAACTTCAGTTGGATTCTAGCTCCTATTATTAAGAAAACCCTTGTAGAGTAAAATCATACGAAAGGCAGGTGTGTGGAGATGGAGAAATCCTTCGTGTTCATTCATTCCTAAATGCTCACATCACATCCCAGCAAGGAAATAAACTAGTATTAGGAACAGAAAAGGAAATAAGGTGAATGCAGAGAATGTAGACATGCCTTCAGCTCTCCTCAATGATTTCTGAAGTATGTAAGGATTCACATGGGATAGAAAATACAAAAAAATGAAAAGCTTTCAGTTTTTTGATTCACTGTAAAAAAAAAAAACATGGAAGTTCCAAGAAGAGAGACACTTAAAGACAGAATACAAGAAGACCTTTCTAACAAAGATGACAGCACATACTGGAGAAAACTCAATAGTAAACACCTGGAATCATCTTCGGTCGTATCAGTTCAAATATAAAATAACGCTCTGGTAAGAAATCTTGATTAGAAGAAATACACAAAAATCACTAGTTTACCAACAGAGAATGAAAACACAATAGATCAAAACCGCATAAATGTGCAAGATAAAGCTATCATTTGTAACAATGTCACAAACCTGGAGAGATTCCTTATGTAGTGGAGTGGCACAAACCTAAGTAACATGAAGCACCTGATACAAAGCAATTTGTGTATAAGGCTCCCAAAGACACATGACTCAGAGAGATGTTCTGAATGTTTAAATGCACTGTGTCTGTCAGGTACTCATTGAAATTAATAAATGTTTTATTTCTCAGATACTGAGAAGATATCTTCAAGACAACAATCCATTACATCAAGTATACAAGTATTTTCAAAAGAGGGCCTGGGTTCAATGGCTAGGTGCTTGCCTAGTATGTATAAATCTCTGGATCACTCCCCAGATCTGAAAAAAAAGTAAAAAGTAAAACAAAAAAACAAAAAAATCCACATGCATGTATATTAAAAGCATGAAAAGATACCAGATATCAAAAATAATTTAAAAGACATTATTTTCATCTCTACTTTAGCAATCCACAAGCAGAATATTGTCTAAAATTAGAGAAATGATATATTAATGGTATTTGTTGTACAATTATTCTAATGCAAGAAAATATAGGAATTTTAAAATATATTAGAATGCTGACAAATTTAAATTTCCAAAAATGTACTATTTAATATGAAAATTTCAGAAGTCAGTATTGGATAATATACTTTGAGAGAGTATATTGATAGCATTTGAAAATGTGGGGAAAAATACATTGAAATGAGATGTTTATGAGCACTTCAGTAATGATTATTTCCCTTATTATTTTCTGTGTGTTCCAAAATTACAGTAGAAATGAATTGTCAGGCAGCAATCAGCAGGTAAAGTTGTCTGCCTCCAAGCCTACGGACCTGAGTTCAATTCCCAAGACCCACATGATGGAAGGAAAGAACCAACTCCCAAAAGCTGTCTTCTGAATTCCATATGCATGCCATGGCTTATGTGTGTGCACACATTTTAATTTTTAAACTTTTTTAAAAAATTATTTTATGCATATGGATGCTTTCCCAGCATGTAGTTTGTGCACTGTATGCATTCCTGGTTCCAATGGAGGTCAGAAGAGGGCACTGGACATCCTGGAACTGGAGTTACAGACAGTTGTAAGCTACCCTGTGGATGCTGGGAATCAAACCCGGGTCCTTTGGGAGAGCAGCCAGTGCTGTTAACCAATGAGCCATCTCTCCAGTCCCATTAAAATTTATTTATGGAAATGAATTTCATTTTTAAAGTAAGAGTGGATGCATGCAAAGATCTCATTGGCAGATTAAGGAGAGAGTATCCAGCCCTCTCCATCTAAACAATGAAGTCAGGTTGCCATATGTCACAGAAGTAAGCAGACTTAAAACAGTGATACCATGCAAAAATGGATGCCCTCTTTAAATGTGGAAATGGTAGAACAACTGTGATTAGTGAATCCATCCCTCTCTCTCATCCAGAATAAATGAGCTGGCAGAGAGGAAGACTAGAACAGTATGCCCTACACATACTACCAAGGCCTAAATGTTAAAAACTAGTGTGAGCAAAAAGCCTACACTATGCAGATGATCTATAAATGTCCCAGTACTCCATGCTTCTAATCTTCCTCCCAACTCCAGCCCACTTCCTCCGTTGGAAGTATATTTATTTCTGATAACGTGTGTCTTGTTTCTGCTATTATCTACATTTCTTTGTCTAGCTCCTTGTTCTGGGACATAAATTCCCAGAAATCTCAATAGATGTCTACAAAACCCTAACATCCGCTGATATCACAGGTGCCTGTAGTCTCAGCACTGGGGAGACTGAGGATTCCTAGGAGTTCAAGGTTAGCCTGGATTATATAGAAAACATCAGGCTAGCCAAGGCTATATATGCGTAGCAAGGCATGCCTCATCAAAACTAAAGGGAAGGTACTATACACTGTAGCAAATACTGTAGATCACAATAAGAATAATAGTGAACCTACCCTTGCCAGGAGACAAGCTAAAAAAAAAATAATAATCTCTTGACTGTTTATGTAAAGCATCATCTCCCTGAAACAGATATTGATTTACCACCTTTAATGTATGCTTCTAGAGACAACACAATACACATGTGGAGTCAGTTATCAATAGCATCAAGAAAGAGTTTACCAATGGCCCTTGTCTATCAAGTCCTTAGAAAACACAGCACTTAGCTTGGGGGAATGGGATAGTTGGGATGGAGGAAGGGTGGATATAGGAGCAGGGAAGTATATATCTTAATTAAGGGAGCCATTTTAGAGACTTGATTCTAGAGGTGTCCCCAGGTGTCCATAGAGATGTCCCCAGCTAGATCCTTGGGCAGATAAGAAGAGGGAGCCTGAAATGGTCCTATCCTATAGCCATACTGATGAATATCTTGCATATCACCATAGAACCTTCATCTGGCGATGGATGAAGCTAGAGACAGAGACCCACACTGGAGCACCGGACTGAGCTCCCAAAGGTCCAAATGAGGAGCAGAAGGAGGGAG
>NC_022026.1:55938165-55966557 GCF_000317375.1 Microtus ochrogaster
AAAAAAAAAGAAAACACAGCGCTTTTGAGGATGCTTCTCTGTCCTGGAATCAAAAAATGAGTAAAAGACACACTGGGGAAGACTTTCTTGGTAAATTGTAATAACGCACATGCCCACAAGAAAGTGAAAAGAAAGTCCATTTAAGAAACTGCAATATGCCAAGCATGGGTGGAGCACACCTTTAAATCCAGCACTAAGGAGCCAGAGGGAAGTGGATCTCTGTGAGTTCCATGTTAGCCTGGTCTACAAAGTGAGTTCCAGGCCAGAGTTATTACATAGAGAAACCCTGTTTCTCACCCCTCCCCCCCCAAAAAAAGAAGAAAAAAGAAACTGTAGATACTACTGAGTTTTATGAAATGATACATACATAAACAAAATAAATTAACCAGAAGAAATGTTCCTGTGTTCAACAGCTGTGGTGTGGAGGACAGACGCTGTTCTGTTGGTGTCCTGGTTGGGGATGGCAGTGGGGGTGGGTAGAACTTGTAAAGCTCCTAGGGGAAAATCCTTTGTTGTTTAACATTTCTATAGGAATTCAAGGGTTCCTTTTGTTTTCCCATCATCTTGGAAAGAACTCTGTCATAGTTGTAGCTAGATAAACTAGGATAAAGGTAACACAGCCTAGCTAGATATGTGGCACTTTAAGGAAGCTTACAGTAATTGTAAAGTTAATGAGATTCACAGCAATAATTCCACAGGTTTTTTTCATGTGCAAATATGGATCTCAGTATGCTTTAAACGTACCTGTATGGGTGAGAAAATGTCTTAAGCAAGAATCACAAATGGAATTAATGATGATCACTGAGTGATAGGTCTGTGAGTAAAAACTGTTTTCATTAAATCCCCAGAAAATGTCCAGAATGCAGTGAAATAAAATCTATACTGGAAGAAATTATTTGCAAAGGTGCATAAACTCCAAGGCCAGAAGGGGAAAAAATGAGTTCCTAGGCCGCCCCAATAAACCAAGGCTAACTGGAACAGAAAAGCTCTTTGTCCAAGAGGTAGGGAGTTGGGAGGGAATCTCGGAAGTTGGTAACTTAATCTCAGACTCCAAGACTTTTTTTTCTCTAAAGCCACTCTAAGAGGGAAAAAAAAAGACTCCACAGCAGGGGATTTTTTTTTTCCACAGGCAAAGGGAGGGAGAAGAAGCAAAGAGGCCCACTGCATTAAGAAATGCTGCCATCTAAGGGTCAGAAAGACCCCAACATCAGAGAGAGTCCATCTTTTCTGGGGAATTTTCTGCCCCCAACCTATTAAATAAAGATGAGAAAAGCCAACCTACTGGGGTGACTAACCAGACAGACCACACAGCGAACTCACAACTCACACCTGCCCAAGTAGCTAAACAGTCTATGCCAACAAAGGAAACCTCCCTTAGTTTTGCTCGTGAAACCATAGCAACAGCAAGAGGAAATCCCTACCACATCGGAAGATGCTGTTCTTTGTAGTAGTACTGCTGAATCGGAAGCCTGAGCACAAGTGTCCTGAAAGGCCTTGTTAGTCTCCCTCCAGAAGCAGGACTGCGCCTTCCTTCCAGTGCTGTAGTTCTCTGCTGACCAAGGGATGCAACCGCTGCTGTAGAATGGGACTGCTGATAAGTAGGACCTATTGCCCTGCGCACCACGTGAGATGCATGCCAGTCCCTGGACACACTCCTCCCATTCCGCCCAGCCTTTGATCCTGCTTTTCACGTGGCTGTACTCACTGTCTTCCTTGCAGCGCTCATCCCGCTCATCCCCATTAATCCTAACTGCCCACCGCATGGCCCCATGACACCGCTCAGGCAAGCAATGGAGCCTTGCCTGCTGGGGATCCTTCTCTTCCCCTCTAAAGTCTCCTCAGGGACATGCCCTGGGCAACACAGAAGACTGTGCCCTTCAGTACAAGACAGGCACCCTGCTTGCATCTCTCTGCTCCTGTCTTATTTTAACTCAATCCTCACAGAAGTCAACGGTGCAGGGAGCGCATATTTACTTAAAAGGGAGGGGGACTAAACAGTCCTGTGAGCAAACAGGTAGGCCTTGACCAGGGCTCAAGAGATCACCCCTTCCAGTCCAAACTCCATGATCCACTCCTGCTTTCCTGAAAAAACAACCCAAATAAGCAAAACTTGCTGTTCTCTGGGCAGGTTGTTTCTTCAGCCCTGAGAACCAGAAGCTGAGAGTAGCAACAACTAGGCAAGAGGGTGTAAGAGAAGAACCCTTCCACCTACACCCCTCCCCCAAGAAACTTTCTTGCACTTAAACATTTGGAAATCTACTGGTTTCAAGATCTCTAAGCTTTCCTCCTAGTGTCCCAAACATTTTACCCTGTCTCTTTAACCATAGACATCAAGGAGAAACCTAAAATGGGCCAACTCTAGAGATGAACCTCGATGGCAGTTTATGTAGGGCAGGCAGTCTGTGACTATGATCTTTCTCAGATTATAAATCTGTATATGGAAATTTTTGGAGTGTTCCTTGAGAATTATTTTAATATTTTTATTTTAATGCTCATTTATTTGTTGTTTGGGGTTTTTTTTGGTGTAAGTGGATACTCATCCCACGGATTTACTTGCCCACTTGCTATGCAAGTGCACTGCCACCGAGAGGTACTCCCAAGTCATGATGCATTCCCTTTAAAACCAATATCACATATGAAATTTTAAAAATTCATTTTCAGAGTATATAAAAATGTATATGACTAAAATGTATGAAACAGCACTGAATCACAAATAATGTGAAAGACATTTTTAAAAACTAAGACGATAAATTCAAATCTCAACACAGTAAAATTTTGAAGGTTAGCAGTAATCTCAAAACACAATGTTGCAGATACTGGCAAGTTTTCTTGGTCAGAGGAGTCTTGCAGTATGTGTCCACTTGGCAGAAACCACAGTAGGAACATTGTTTAAACAAGGGCAATGACGTACTAGAAGTGTTTATTGCAGCGTTATTTTTTTCTTTTTCAGAAACAATTAAGGAACTGTGAATCATGTTGTAGATGATATATATGGCAGACTACTGGAAATTGACTTTTAAGAAAATATACTTATTACCTAGTAGGAAAAAACAACTTCATAATCTAATAGTGAACGATATATTACCACAATTATGGAAAAATGAATACAATATGCAAAACACATTAAAAAGGGATTACACTTTTACATTTATTTTCTTCCATATATTCCAAGGTGACTATAATAGAAATGAATCAGAAAGCCCGGCTTGCAATATACTTCTGTTATCCCAAAACACAGATGGCTGAGGCAAAAGAATAAAAACAGATTGAGCTCCACAGACATACCCTATCTAAGAAATAACCAACAAAACAAGTAAACAAAAGAGATTGCCATGATAAATTAACAGTGAATATGCAAAACAATTTCTTCATCACTTTTGTAAACTCCCACACCCACTGGACAGGATCAGAGGAGCAGTCACCCTTCTCCATGGAAACAAGTAAGACTGCCACAGGACAGAGAAAGTCAGTGGAGTTCATGTAGGTCCTCTCAACACTGACATTCCTTTTGAGATTGAAATGGTAGAAGAGTCATGGTTAGTGAATCTACCACTCCACGCCACATCGTATACTCATCTCTTCCTTTGATAAAATCATCACTGCTTATGTAAACTGCCAGGAATTCTTTGCCCCTTCAGCTACACTGAAAGAGACAACCATTTGCACAACTACCAGCTCTGCCCTGATAGGTAAAAGTTAAATTTATGTGCATGCACGGGTAGTTTTAATGACTCAAAATCTGGAGAATCTAGACAGAGTATAAAAAGCATGTAATTGTGCTAAATTACAAGTTCAGGGAATATGAGGAATAGACATATGTTAGAGTCCTGGAGGGTAGTGATTGTAGCAAGTAGTTATGGAAAATCTTAAATGTGCAGTCATTTAGAATTTTTATTTATTTGGAGTTTTTAAAGCATTCTAATAGGGACTTCATCAGGACAGTGGAAAAATTAACAGATTAGGCTAAAAATAAGTGGCAGGGGAGATAAGAGCAGATGGGACTTTCAGCTCTATACCAAAGAATAAAGCAGTGGAAAATAGATTCAGTACTCTGAGGAAGGCAGAGCAGTAGTTCAGTGGTAGTGTGTTCATTCAGAGCTCCAAGCTCTAAGTTCCATCCCCAGCAGAGAGGTGGGGGTGAGATTAGTACTAATAATTATATATCTAAAGACCAAAAATATAATTTAAAAGGAATTATAAATATATAATATTTATATATTTATGTATATATATATGTAACAATATATAATATTGTTACAGTGGGGCTAATTTTTTTTTTTTTGGTTTTTCGAGACAGGGTTTCTCTGTGGTTTTGGAGCCTGTCCTGGAACTAGCTCTCGTAGACCAGGCTGGTCTCGAACTCACAGAGATCCACCTGCCTCTGCCTCCTAAGTGCTGGGATTAAAGGCGTGCGCCACCACCGCCCGGCCAGTGGGGCTAATTTTTACATTTGCACCAAAATCAATATTATTTTTCAAAATTTATAAATGATGATGAGTACACAAAAGCCAAAGTTCACAGAGAATGGGAATTAACTTTCATGCAGCAGGTGCCCATAGAAAAAAAATATTGTCAAAAACAAATTTAATTAATATAAAAAGTTTGAACTTGTAAAGTCAATGAATATACTTCTAGAAATATAAGAATGTATGAAAATATTCTTTGTACGTTAAAGAAGCAATATCTTTGAGTAATGTATTAATACATCCTTCTTAATTCAGTTCACCCAAAATTACACAATGATTTCCTACTAGAAGGTAGAAATGAGAATCTCAAGAGATTATACATTTAAGGAGATTTTATCACACCCAGACGGAAATAAACAAATAAAGACCTGGTTTAAAACTCCCTACTACATATGTCATGGCAAACAGCAGAGACAATAATAACGTGACATCTAGTAGTGAGGACCCAAGTTAAGAACCTGTTGAGCTATTTATGCAGGTTATCAACACTGAAGCAGACACTGCAGTCACTACCCTTTATATTTATAGTGATTGTGGCACACAGATCTGAAATCACATTCTATATTATACACTCTTGTAGAACACCTTTTTGTGCTAAATACAAGAAAAGACAAGACACTCTGGGAAGGAATGTAAACCTGGAAACAAACGTAGTTTTAAATTCTAATATTATACTTATTACTCACATAGTTTAAATAGAAAGAAAAAGCATGTAGGAAACTTGTTTAAACACCACAGGATATTATGAAATGTCACACTGTATTTGTAACAAAATTAACCTGCAGAAATCAAACACTAATTCAAACACACAACATATCTATTCAGAACACACTGCTAGCCACTTTTTTATGTGCTTAAAAACTGATGGTGAGCAAAAAAGAAACAAACTAGTACAGATCTTGTACTTAGCAACAATATACTTTTAAAATATTTGGTAATGAGATGGGGCTATGGGTTGTTTGTATAATTCATATCAGTTATTAAATAATTTCGTCACACTGAGGAAAATGTTCGCGTGACAAATGGCTTATGCTAAATATGAGATTTTAATGTGACATACAATAATTGCATATCAATGGAATTTGGTCTGATTTTCTAAGTTTTTAAGACGCTAAAGCAAAGGCACAAATATGCAGCCTAGTATCTTTAAAAGAGCCGTACACATTAGAAAGCTCTACGGCAATCACCATGAAATACAATTAATGGTGATCACTAGGTGATAGGACTGTAAGAAAAAAAACTTGTTTTCATTAACACTTTACAGAAATTTTCCAGATGGAAGTGAAACCAAGTCTCCACTGAAAGAACACAAGGATAAAAGTCCACAAACCCAGGACAAGCTGGGGACAGAATAAAGCCTTTCAAAGAAGCCAAATCACAAGTCGCTGTAGTGTCTAGGCTGCCCCACAACAGTAAAGCCAACTTGAAAAATAAAGGGATTTGTTCTAAGGCTGTGAATATCAACAAGGTAAAGTCTAGAATTTATTAACTCAATTGCCAGTTCCAGGCAGGCACAAATCCTACTACGGGGAAAGGAAGGGGAGGGGAGGAGAAAGGGAAGACGAGAAGGGAAGAAGGGAAGGGCGAAAAAGCCTTCTTAGTTTAAAAAGACTCACAGTATTTTTTCAAACACACAGGGCAGAGGAGAAAGGGCTGTATGGCGCAACACTGCCATCTAAGACTTTAAAGAAACAGACAGGCACCCACATCGGAGGATCGTCCATCTTCGGAGGATCATCCATCTTTTCCGCTGCTTTTCTGCCCACAGCCCATAAGATGAAGGCTGGGAAAGACAGGTGGGATGAACAACACACAACGCACTCAAACCTGAGCAAGGGGACTGGAGAACCATTCAAACAAAGGAAGCCTCTCTTAAGTCCCGCCCGCGGAACCATGGCAACAGCAACAGGAAGTCCCTACCACATTGGAAAGATGAGCTCTTCTTAGGGTAGGATTGGCTGGTTCAGAGGCTGCAAGCATAAGCTGGGGAGGTTGCTGCCAGTCTGGCTCCGAGTCTCCTGCACTTTCCTTCCAACGCTGTAGTTGCCTGTTGCCTAAGAGACGTGGTTGGTGATGTCCAGAACCTGTTCCCGACAGCCCCCTGCGCCTCACGCTCAGGACGTACACAAGAACATGCTCCTCCCACTCACCCCAGCCTCGAACCCATTTCTGACGTACTCACTGCCCTCCAGGCCCTCACCTATCTGAATCTAACTGCCCACAGCAGCGCCTAAGCGATCCGCCAAGCAATCCACCACTGGGGCTGCATGATCTGTCTCTTTAAGAGGGCCTCTCATCCTTTGGGGCCTTCTTTCCCTCTTAGGTCACATTTGAGCATCAGGCAACAGCATGCCTGTGGGTCCAATAAAGGATAGGCGCCCTGCTGCGCTCCCAGGCATTGACAAGAAAAAAATCTTAAAAGCCTTCTGAATTATTTTAGCTCTATCCTAACAAAAAAAAATCATATTTTTAACAAAAAGAGGTTTCATTTTTAATGGAACTGTATCCCATCTTTTTAAATTTACTTTTATTTAAAAATAATCTTTTTGTTTTACATACCAAGCCCAGTACCCCCTCCTTCCCTTCCTCCCGCTCCACTCCCCTCCCCCCTCCCCTCACCCTCTTCTCACCCCCAACCCAGCCAATCCTCAGAGAGGGTGAGGCCTCCCAACAAAGTCTGTCACATCACTTGAGGCAGGACCAAGGCCCTCCTCCCTGTATCTAGGCTGAACAAGGTATCCCTCCACAGAGAATGTGCTCCAAAAAGCCAGTTGTTGCACTAGGGATAAACCCTGGTCCCGCTGCCAGTGTCCCCACAGATTGTCCAAGTCACACAACTGTCATGCACATGCAGAGGGCCTAGTTCAGTCCTATGCAGGCTCCCCAGCTATCAGTCTAGAGTCAGTGAGTGCCCACTGTTTCTGTGGGTTTCCCCCATCATGATCTTGACCCCTTAGCTCATATTATCGCCCCTCCCTCTCTTTGACTGAACCCTGGGAGTTTGGCCCAGTGCTTAGCTGTGGATCTCTGCATCTGCTTCCATCAGTTACTGAATGAAGGTTCTATGGTGACAATTAAGGTAGTCATCGATCTGATTACAGGGGAAGGCCAGCTCAGGCACCCTCTCCACTATTGCTTGGTGTCTTAGCTGGGGTCATCCTTGTGGATTCCTGGGAATTTCCCTAGTGCCAGGTTTCTCCCTAACCCCATACTGAATCCCTCTCTCAAGATATCTCTTTCCTTGCTCTCCCTCTCTGTCCCTCTTGCAACTGGACAATCTCATCCTGGTCCTCCATGCTCTCCTTCCCATCCCTTTCTTCCCCCCCCCACCCGCCATGCTCCCAATTTACTCAGATTTTATCTATTTCCCCTTTCTAGGGGGAATCCATGAGTGTCTCTCTTTGGTCCTCCTTGCTACCTAGCTTATCAGGGGATGTGAACTGTAGGCTGTACCCCATCTTTTAATGACAGTAGGTTTCCCATAAAGACAGATTGGCAGTTCTTTATTTTTCATAGGGTCTCCTGATGGGCCAGGACCTAAAAGAATTTTGCTTCCACCTGAGTTTTACCATTTCCTTAAAGTACTGTCCCTTTATTTTCTGGGCATGCTGTTTCCTCAAGTGTAAGAATGAGGAGCCAGTGATTGCTCTTCGGGCTGAGGAGGGAGGGGGACTTGGTTGGGGGAGGGGAAGGGAAATGGGAGGCAGTGGCGGGGAAGAGACAGAAATCTTTAATAAATAAATAAATTTAAAAAAAAAAAGAATGAGAAGCCAGAGAAGCCAGAGAAGCCAGCATTCAGGCAAAGAAGGTGATAAGAAAGGCCCTGCTTCTGCTATAGTTCTGCCATGCACAGCACTTTCCCCTCTCCTGGGAGTTTCTAACTCTTAGAATTTAAAATCCATTGGTCTACATGATCTCTGAGTTTTCCTTTCTATTTAGTATCCCAGACAGACAGAAAAATAAGATGAGAAATAGGAAATTACAAAAATGAGTAAACCTTGTCATCCTGACAAGTACCAGACACCCAAAAATAACCTCCAAGTTTAGGGCTACATCAATGACAAGCTTTTGAATTAAGAGAAATTTTCACTTTGAAGATATTTTTAGTGCCCTACTGTGTCCTACCTAAACAGTATGGAGTTGCATGGACAACAACAGCATGGAAAACAACTATCCCATAGACATTTGAGTCCTAGTTCAAGTGAGGTTGGTTTATTTTTTTATAAGCTAACTTTTTCAAATAGTAAGCTCATCATATTTTTCCCAGGATGTAGTTCCCAATGGCAATGTAGGTTGTGTTATTTTGTTATATCACCCTTTCTGATTTCAAGGTGCATGAGAAACACTTTACTTCTAAAACCATGACCCCAAAACTTGTGGTCTGTTAGAGCTAATCATGTAAGATTTGAGTATACACTTCTAAGAATCAAAGTCTAAAGAGTTCCAGTTGTAAGTGTTAGTTAGAACCTAGGCCACAGCAGACCACCTACCCTCAATAAGCCAATTAAACAAACAAAGTAACAGTGCAAAGTGGAAAGATTTGTGATGTGGAATTCCTCTCTGTGTGCTGGTGAGTATGTTTTATTAGCATTGGTTAATAAAGAAGCTGCTTTGGGCCTATGGCAGCACAGAATAGAGCAAGGCAGAAATTCCAAGCAGAGATAGAGGAGAAAAGATGGTGGAATCAGGGAGACACCATGTAGCTGCCAAAGGAGACAGACACCCTAGAACCTTACAGGTAAATCACAAGCCTCGTGGTAAAATACAAAATAATAGGAATGGGTTAATGTAAGATATAAAGAGTTAGTTAATAAGGAGCCTGAGCTAATAGGTCGAACAGTGTTTTAATTAATACAGTTTCTGTGTGATTATTTCAGGTCAGGGCAGCCAGGAATGAACAAGCAGCCTCTGCCTACAGATTTGTTTACTGTATATAGCCATAGTGGGCAGAGGAGCAAGAAGTCCAGTGATCTGTCCCCAAGTCCATTTTCTAGTACACAGAAGTGACAATTGGGTTTAAACAAAGGGCCAAAAGTATGCAGAATTAAGCTGTTTCTGGTCAAGGTGTGGTCCCAGCCATCATTGTATTTTAGACTCCAGTATCTTACAAGGTAGTTTGACAAGGTATTAGAACTGTGTGCAATATCTTCAAGAGAAAGCATCTCCCTCTGGCTGGTATAAGGTTTCAGTATTCCCCCAAGATGAAATTCCTGGGAAACTTCCAGTTCCTTGAAGTCCATTGTTAAACAGATAGCCAACAGAGGAAATTTAAGTATCTCTTTAGGATATCTTCACTCCTGCCTGGACACAAGGAAATACCAGATTGTATGGTCAAGAACAGGACTTGCTACTTCCAAGAAAGAAAGCATATGTACTCTATCCTTGCCTGTAATCTTAGTGTAGAGGGATTGTTCACATGTATCCTAAGCAAGGCATCACAAGGTAAATAACAAACAAGTGACTCAAATCGGACAATTTTTGTGAACCAGGATCTCAAGTAGATCGTTCTGACCTCCAACTAGCTACATAAATGAGACTACCTTGAACCCCTGATCCTCCTGCCTCTACCTCCTAAATGCTAGGATTACAGATATATACCCCCATGCTCAGCTCTGACTCAAATGTAAATTGCCTATTCAACTGATATTCACAAAGACAACAAGGAGGTTAGACAACTTCAAAGTTGAGGCAAGATGGTAGTGTATCTAGGACCGGGAATAGAGTTGTGACTGTATCCACCCCAGGCTCCAAAACTCCTGGTTTCTGTGAGCTGTTTTCCACTAACTTTTAAATATTTACTTATGGGGTTATTTTTCTTTTTTGTTTTTACTCTTTTGTTTTTACTTTTTGCTGAACTGAGGATTGAACTCAGAGCCTTGCAAGTGATAAGTATATGCTCCAATACTGAATATATAGTTCTGACCACAAAGTACTCTTTTATTTTTTTAATTTTTATTTACTTATATTTTATGTCAAAGTGATCTGCATGTACACCTACATTCCACCAGAAGAGGGCATCAGGTCCTATTATAGATGGTTGTGAGCCACCATGTGGGTACTGGGAATTGAACTCAGGACCTCTGAAAAAACAGTCAGTGCTCTCAGCCCCTGGAGTCATTTCTCCAGCCCTAAAGTACTCATTTTAACTTATTAGTATCTTATATGAAATCTCATAAGCTCAATTTTATATAAAAAGTATGAAAAGTAAATGCATGGGTCTTAAATGAAAATATAGACCTTTGATGTAATTTAAGAGAATTTATTTTAAAGCAAAAATAATATAACAGAATCTGAATTTAATAACAAAAAGGTCAGCAATAATCTCAAGGTACAGTAATGCAGACACCTGATAAATGTCCTCAAATGAGTTTTGCAAAATGTATCTCTAGCAGTCGCAGTAGGAACCAAGATATTCTAAAGAGAGACATCCATGCCCCTGCCTTGGGCTATCAAACTACCAACACAACGGACCCAAAGAAATAAAAATTTACCCTAAGAGTCCCATTCTGGGAAGGAAAAGGCTGGACTCAGGTGCCAGCCAGAGGGGAGCTTGTCTCCTGGGAAAAGACTTCACACACTGCTGACAACTACATGGCTGAATTTGCAGGGCTGACTGTAATGTGTCAGTTGATAGGCAGGATCACAGCCTGACCAGCACTGCTTAGGCATAGCTAAGTCTCACCCTCTACTGAATCCTAAACCGGATATTAGGACCCCTGAAATGGGGGTAGCCGGACCTCCTTATTTGTTCTTCTTCCCAGTGGGGCCACAATGAAATCTCCTTTTTCTGCTCTTAGCTATTACCCATCTCTCTAACTGGCTTATTGATGATGACTGGATGGCAGAGCCCATCTTTTCAGGGCTGCTGGGACCAGGCTGCTGAAACCCAGCAACTCAAGAAACATGTCAATTTGTAGAAATCAACATGAGAATTATCATATCAAATGTCGACAAGGATTTATTAACAATATTTGTTGTACTAGAAATAATATGTCTTCTGAGTGAGAAATCACTCTGCACGCTGAACATTTTAATTATGCAAACTGCATAATTAAAAGATTAATGAAGAAGAATGTTCTTTCTAGTACTTATCCAGCTCTAGGTAATGTTCAAAGAGGACACAGCCAAAAACAGAAAATTTCACTAGCTTATGTCCACTTCACATGCTGTCACATGTACACACATGCTGTCATCCTTAAATCACTTTTACATCCCAGCCCAGATATTTAAAAAGAGACAGGAGACTGACCAAGCCTGACCACTTGGGCAGTTGGGAGTGTTACCTATCAGATATGTTGCCAGAATTCTTTCTTAAGTACACCTGTGTTGTTCTTTTCGCTTAGTTGTTACTGAGTTCATCTTGCCCACCTGGTAGAATTATGCTTTTCCTGAAAAGTGCACAGAGGACTTAATGGTGTTTGTGATCCTGCACTGCCACCTAGAGTTGTCCCTTAGAGGCATATTCTTTGACAAATAGCTGGTTTTAAGTCAGGGTTGTTTCATTTTGTTACAGAAATGAAGCCTAATTGAAGGTCAATCTTGGTGAGCAAATGCAATCCAAAATGACTCTGAGATTCCATCTTGTACCTGTCAGAATGACTAAGATCAAAAACACTAATGATAGCTTATGCTAGAAAGGATGTGTAGTATGGGGAACACTCTTCCATTGCATTCCATGGTAGGAGTGCAAACTTGTACAACCACTGTGGAAATCAGTACGGCAATTTCTTAGAAAATTGGGAATCTATCTACCTCAAGACCCAGCTATGCCTTTCTTGAGCATATACCCAAAGGATGCTCAGTCATACCACAGGGACACTTACTCAATTATGTTCACAGCAGTTTTATTTGAAATAGCCAGAACCTGGAAACAACCTAGATGTACTTCAACCAAAGAATGGATAAAGAAACTACAGTACATTTACACAATTGTTACTCAGCTGTTAAAAACAACAACATCATGAAATTTGCAGGCAAAGAGATGGAAGTAGAAAAAAAATTATCCTAAATGAGGTAACTCAGACCAGGAAAGCTAAACATGGTATGTACTCACTTATAAAATGGCTATTAGCTGTAAAATAGAGGATAACCATGCTACAATTCACAGACCCAGAGAGGCTAGGGAACAAGGAGGGCTCAAAGGGGAACTCAGGAAATCCCTCAGAAAAGGAAATAGAAGAGATCTCATGGGTATACTTGGGGTGGGTGGGGTGGGAACACGGGGAATCAGATTGGGGGCATGGATGGAGGGAAAAGTATTGAAAGAAATGACTGCAAAGGGGGTGTATTTCAGGGTCAGACAGAAACCTGATGCAAGGGAAACACCCAGGAATTTACAAGGTTGACCTCAGCTAAGACTCCTAGAAATAGTGGATAGGTAGCCTGAACTGGCCACCTCCTGTGACCAGGCAAGACTTCCAGTGGAGAGACTGGGACACCAAGCCAGACACACAACCTTCAACCTATAGTTTGTCCTGCCTACAGGATGTGCTGGGGTAAGGGTGATACAGAGATTATGGGAGTGCCCAACCAATGACTGGTCCAGTCTCAGACCCATGCCACAAGAGTCAGCCCACCCCTGGCACTGCCTGGAGTGCCAGGACCCAGAGACTGAATGTTCCAGGGACCTAGGATAAAACTAAACATGATTGGGAACAAAAATCAACACAGTGATGCCTAACAGTATTCTGCTATACTCATAGATTGGTGCGTAGCCCAATTGTCTTCAGAGAGGCTTCACACAGCAACTGATAGAAACAGATGCAGAGACCCACAGTCAAACATTAGGCTGAACTCAAAGAACCCTGCGGAAGAGGGAGAGGAAGGATTGTATGAGCCAGAGGGGTCAAGGATACTACAAGAAACCCACAGAAACAACTAACTTGGGTTCATAGAAGCTAACAGAAGTCTGAACCAATAACCAGTGAGGCTACATGGGACCAATCTAAACACTCTACATTAATGTGACAGCTGTGTAGATTCATCTACTTGTGGGATTCCTAACCGTGAGAACAGGGGCTGTCTCTAACTTTTTGCTGGCTCTTAGGACCCTACTCCTCACATTGGGTCACCTTGCCCGGACTTAATACATGGGGAGGTATTTAGTCTTACTGCAAATTGATACGTCATACTTTATTGATACTCACGGGAGGCCTGCCCTTTTCTGAACAGAAATGGAGGAGTGGATGGAGGGTGTAGAAGGAAGGGGGTGGGAGGGAATGGGAATAAAGAAGGGAGGGATATAAAATTGTTGAAATAAGAGCGGCTGTGTTGTGTCTTTTGTACCCAGCCGCCCACATGGCTAGCTTAGTTTATGTCTCGAAATAATTATATGAAAACTGTATTTTTTTAATCACTGTCTGACCCATTAGTTTTAGCCTCTTATTGGCTAGCTCTTATATATTGATCTAACCCATTTTTATTATTTTATGTAGTCTACAAGCTGGCTTATTAGGAATGATCTTAACCTGTGTCAGTCTGGCGTGGGAGAACCATGGCGACTTATTGACTCAGCTTCTTTCTCCCAGCATCTTGTTTTATTTTTTTTGTCTATCTGTGGGTTGGCCTATGAAATGGGTCTAGGCCCATTTCATAGGCCAACCCTTAGATAGGCGGGGAAAACAAAACAGGATGCTAAAAAAAAAAAGCTGAGTCAGAGAGTCGCCATGGTTCTCCCGCACCAGACAGACACAGGTTAAGATCATTCCTGGTAAGCCAGCTTGTGGACCACACAAAATAATAAAAATGGGTTAGATCAATATGTAAGAGCTAGCCAATAAGAGGCTAAAACTAATGGGTCAGACAGTGATTAAAAGAATACAGTTTCCGTATAATTATTTCGGGACATAAGCTAAGCTAGCCATGTGAGCAGTGGGTGCTGGGGACCCAGTCCCCGCTGCTCTTATTTCAACATAAAATAAATAAATTATATAGCATCAATTTTAGTACTTCAAGTTTCTGCTACACCAGTAGCATAATTTTTTCTATTTTAGAAACAATGGAGGAAATTTTAAGCATTTTATGGTAGATACAGATATGTTGAACTATTGGGATTCTGGGTTTAAACAAAATATACTGAATTACCTAATAATAAACTAAACAACTTCAGAATTCAGCATGGGACAATATATTATCTCAAATACAGAAAAATTAATGTGATGTAAGTGGGGACCTCTTAAAAGAGATGTGTGAGTGGCTGAGCCACAGTTATTTTTTCCTTTCTATCTTGTCTATGTATTCCAAAATGACTACAAAAGAAATTAACTATTGGACTGGACTCGATGGCAAAAGCTCAAAATTACAGCTCTAGAGAAACTATCAGGGTAATCAGACTTCCAGTCCAACTTGCCTGCATAGTCAGACCTTTCAAAATAATATACCAAAAGAGATAAAATGCCATTTTAGAGCAAGAGATTAACGATGGAGTAAAGGTATAAGAAAATGGTTTCAGCAGACTTTGTAAACTCCTACAGACTGAAGGGGGCAGTTAGGCCTCTTTATAAC
Organism: Microtus ochrogaster; assembly: GCF_000317375.1. Taxonomy (NCBI): domain Eukaryota; kingdom Metazoa; phylum Chordata; class Mammalia; order Rodentia; family Cricetidae; genus Microtus; species Microtus ochrogaster. The sequence goes on from NC_022026.1 coordinate 55,953,135, forward strand.
AATGAAGTCAATGGACATGAAAAAGAGGTAGAATTTATGGTAGTTTCTGCAAAACTGATAACCCCTTTAATGTGGAAATGATAGGACAAATGTGGTGAATGGAGCCAGCCAAGAATTCCATTGTTAACGAATACAAAAGGATTCCCAATGGTTAAAATAAGCAAAACCAAAACATAAGAGTGAAGAAAGACTTACTACCTGCAACATGCAGTTGGAGCACAAGGGCTATTTTCAGAGCATTGCTCTCCTGGGAACAAAGAAGCATGGTGACTTTATTCAGGGATCCTATACATGTTCCTATAGGGCTGGACCCATTCCTAAGAATGTTCATCTTAAAATCATAGAGCACATATCTAAAAGAGATTAAAGAGATGAGCAGGAATGCTTCTCTCTGGGCAGGCTCAGCTTATATCATAACGTTCTAGCTGAAAATAAATGAAAGAACACCTTGAAAGAACATTACTACAGAAGTCTGCCCCGAAAGGTGCCAGCCTCACTTGGAGGCTAAAGCATCAGCTTTTGCTCTTCCTCCCTCTCACACCCACCTCTTTCTTGGACAGTAGCAGAATCTCTTCCTTGCTTTCAGCAACCCACCCCCAGCAACTCTTGGACTTTCCACCTACTCCAATAAAGAGGACAATTTCTACAGCTGTCACTCTGCTTTCCTCATGGGGGGGGATTTAAAATAATGTACATGTTCAAGGAGCTTATTTATCAATTGAGATTGTAGGACAAGGTCTAACTGGGCTATATTACCATAAATTCAATGATTAATAAGGAAAATAAATATTAAGAGTCCAGAGCTAGAGAGATAGCTCAGTGTTAAAAGCACTTGTTGGTCTTCCAAAGGACTCAGTTTCAGTACCTAGCACCCATAGGAAGTGCCCCACAGTTGTTCACAACGTCAGTTCTATGAGATTCAATACCCTCTTCTTGCTTCTAGAGGAACTGCATGCACATGGTTCACGTACATTCAGGCACACACATTTACACATAAATAATACACATTTTTAAGAGTCCCAGAAGTATTCACCTTCACAGTTAGTTTAGAAAAATAGCTGGGCTGGGCAATGGTGGCAAGAGCCTGTAATTCCAGCACTCAGGAGGCAGAGGCAGGTGGATCTCTGTGAGATCGAGGCCAGTCTGGTCTATAGAACAATTTCCAGGACACTCAGGGCTGTAACACAGAGAAACCCTGTCTTGAAAAAAAAAGAAAAGAGAAGAAAAAAGAGAACTGGGAGCTGTATGGAGGCCGAAAAATGCAGGCCCATTTTCACCTTGATTGACTGCCAGAGAGTATGGGGACTAACAGGCTTAATGGCACCTTCTAACTCAGGAGGTGACTGCCTAGCCCTTTTGAAGTTAAGATAGCTCTGTGCCATCCTGATGGTGGGTGTTCAGGATATGCAAATATACTTCAGCTCCTTCCATTGTAACTATGAGGTCACCTGGGGAAGAGCTGTCTTTAGTGTACTTGACTCAGTAAGCATAACTTGGGGTACCTTGTATAACCTAGTCAACAGAATGCTGTTGATTGGCTCTCTCAGAGTTGAGTGTGTGAGTTAAATCTTTTGTGTCATAGTAATGAAGTCTTTTGTTACCTTCTCCCACAGTTTACATTGGGTATAAAAGCTGTGGAAAAATAAACCCCGGTGAATCCTGGGTCTGACTGATTCCTGAAATACCCTCCCAATACTGTCTCTTGTTTTCTGTCTTATTATTTTTATGTGTCTTCATATAATTTTTCTTTTCCCACACCCCTACTCAAGAGGTGATTTTGTCAAGGCCAGTCCTCTACATATGGCGCCGCTGACTGGCAAACCCCCAAATGCACAGAAGTGTGGCCAGGCGTACAAGGGAGGTGGTGAGGAACCCTATGAAAAAATTGACCACAGGTGGCAAGGTGAGTAATGAGCACTCAGAAATAAATAGAAGATAATAAAAAAGGAATGAGAAAGGCAGGGGGAAAATCGGGAGTAAAACTGTAAATAGTTGTAAATATGGGACAAGGAAATAGTATTCAACTAACTATACAGTTGCTTGGATGTATTTTGATAGCTAGAGGAGCTGAAGTGGAGCAGAAACAAAGGCAGAGATATTGAGAGTTCGCCTGTGCTGGCAGCATATCCGCTGCAGCCTTCGGGGGGCTCCGGGTGTCAAGGAGGCCAAAGTGAGGTCCCACCTTCCCCTGCAAGATTTGTTCACTGAGCAACAGCCTCTGTAGCTGCTAAACAAGTAGAAGAGCAAAGGGAATGTGGGACACAAAAATGGCCTGGGTTACCGCTGAGACTGGGATAGTCCACACACGCACTGTAGCCAGCCAAGTCTGGCCTGGGCTGTGCAGTAGGGCCAGGAAAGACAGACAGAAAAGTTTAAAGGCTACCTTTACCTCCAGCACCCAGGGTCAGTCAATAGAAATGCTCAGAAGCTATATGAACCATGAGACAAGGAGCCTTTACAGATAAATCTATGGCTTTAAACAGAGGAAAGGATTCAGGAATTCTCCTAATTTCATGATCACAAGATTTAAAATAAAAAAGCAAGGATAGTAAGAATCGGCACTGCTATACCCACCTGAGCTTGTGATCTCACACTGCAGTCTCAGAGCCGCTGCAATGGGGACACCTGAGCGCCTGTAAATTTATTAGCTGCCTATAACAATGGCCTCTGTTGGCACTTTTAAATGGGCCCTGCCCAGGCAGAGCAGGCAATGAGGGAACAACTTCCTGATCCAAGTACCCAGGTGGGACAGCCAAGCAGCAGACGGAGCAAGGCTTCCCACACACATACACCTGCAGCTTGAAGCCCAGCTTCAACTAGGAAGCCTAGCCTGATTTTACAGTCAAGTTGCAAAAAAAGTAGCCTCAGGGAACTGCAGCTTCAGGCCAGTCAAGTGGTTGTGAAAATATAAATAAGCAAGTTAAATATGCTTTCTTTTTTCTGTTGTATATTTTTTTGCTTGTTTGTAAAAAATCTGGTGTTCATAAATGTATGGATTGATATCAGTTCCATTGGTCCTCCTGTCTGTTCTTATGCCAATACCAGGCTGTTTTCAGTACCTGTAGCTCTGTAGTAGAATTTGAAGTCAGGGATTATGATGCCTCCAGAAGTTCCTTTATTGTACAGGATTGTTTTGGCTATCCTAAATTTTTTGTTTTTCCATAAAAAGTTAAGTGTTGTTCTTCCGAGGTCTGTGAACAATTTTGCTGAAATTGTGATGGGCATTGCATTAAACCTGTAGATTGCTTTTGGTGAGATTGTCATTTTTACTATGTTAATTCCACCTACCCAAGAGCAGGGGAGATCTTTCCATTTTATGGTGTCTTCTTCAATTTCGTTCTTCAAAGATTTAAAGTTCTTGTCATACAGGTCTTCCGCTTGTTTGGTTAGAGTTACTCCAAGATATTTTATGTTATTTGTGGCTACTGTGAAGGGTGATGTTTCTCTGATTTCTTTCTCAGCCCATTTATCATCCGTGTAAAAGAGGAGCATTTAGGTTGCTTCCAGATTCTGGCTATGAAAAAATAATTCTGCCATGAACGAAACTCAGCACATGTCCTTGTTGTATGATTGGCATTCCTTGTGTATATACCCAATGTTTAAGTTGGGGGCCTTACCCCAGCCCCTGGCATTCATCCCAGCACCCTGGCCTGGGAGTTGCATTGGTCTGGACTCCAAATCCCAGCATGTCAGGGGACAGGACCCCTCCCACAGGGTATTTAAGTAGGCACCCAGAGGAGGAATACGTGGTCCCAGGTTTTGCATGTGCTCCTAGGTATTCTGTCTCCCCTGCCATGCTCTTGACCACCCCAGAGTGCTGCATTTATTAAAACATGGGCATTTTAATTCAGTTTAATATGGCTTGATTGAATTTCTGTGTGCCAGTGGAGACAATCACAGATCCTCAGTATTTACTTATCAGCTAGGGATGACTCCACGCCTGAATTCCAGCAGATCTGACACATCCCCCCCCCCTTGCCCGTTTGCTATGTAACAGCTTCAGAGAAAATAATAAACGGCGGCTGATCAGAAATACTGTCTTGCTGTAGTTTCTCGTGTCTCTTGCTCTTCCATTCCTCTCCCCTAGGTTTATCGGGGACCCCTGTTCGTATCCCACTGGCCAGGATACCACCAGGCAAGATTGCAGGGTCGGATCCAGGTAAGTTCTTTGGGGTGGCCCATTCATTTTTCGGGTTCTCTGATGAAGCCACGGCCCCGCGCCAGAAACCTTAACATGTGGCAAAAGTCAGACACTTTCTCTGAGGTGAATTATGATTGATCCAGGACACTGGTTACTCAATTTTAACAGCCCCGTCTTTGGCTCAAGAATTGTTTTGGTGAACACGCTGTGACACACTTGAGTCACTCAGGCATGTACTTCAAAGGGTTTCTTGCAATTTCAAGCTGATTCTAAATGCCCTTTGGCAGCCTTTTTTACAAAAAAAAAAAAATCCTTTAAAATTGGGACTACCTAACCTAAATTACCAATGCTCCAAAAGCCCGTTTTTTAAAAAATGCACGCTCTCGTCTGATGTGGGAGTGTCATATATCAATCTGTTGATTTCATTGGTTAAGCAATAAAGAAACTGCTTGGCCCTCATAGGTTAAAACATAGGTGGGAGGAGTAAAGAGAACAGAATGCTGGGAGAAAGAAGCTGAGTCAGGGAGTCGCCATGATTCTCCCACTCCAGACAGACGCAGGTTAAGATCATTCCTGGTAAGCCAGCTCATGGGCTACACAGATTAATAGAAATGGGTTAGGTCAATATGTAAGAGCTAGCCAATAAGAGGCTGGAACTAATGGGGCCAGGCAGTGTTTAAAAGAATACAGTGTCCGTGTAATTATTTCGGGCAGTGCGGGCGGCCGGGTGCTGGGGACCCAGCCCCGCCGCTCTTACTACTACAGAGTGGCGCCCGGCATGATGGACTAAATCCACTTAAAAACCTGAGAAGGCGTAAAAATAAGAAAGAGAGAGTTTAACACAGATTTTTGCTGTTTGTTGGTGGCGTGCTGTAGAGAGATTTCCTGATTCGGCAACAGCAGCAGAAAAAACGCTGTGTCATTTTAAAGCGCAGCTTCTTGGGGTTGTGCTGCCAGCGTGAACTCTGGCTTTAAAGCATTTCAATGGATTTTATGGGACTGGATGTTTGTGTTCAGGCTTGGGATTGGAAGGAGAGTGCTCTGAGACTGTGCTGATGGCTCAGCGCTCCCCGCCTGCACCTGGGCAGAGGGCAGAATCAGGCTTAGGCCTGTGGAAGAGCATGGCGGATTCCATACAGTGTTTTCAGAATGTGCAGTGCTCTGCATGTCAGATTTGGATGTAACTTGGATGAAAAGAATTTCTGTGCTGCACGCTCAGTCTCAGAATTAAAGTGCTGAGTGCCGCTCCTACCTGGTGGTCCCAGAGCTAGCACAAAATGGTACATCCTCCATTTTGAAATTTTCCTGACTCAACAGCAGGAAAAAACTGGCTGTTTTAAAATGCCGGCTTTCTGGGCTGTGCCGCCATTGCAATCTCTGTTTGCCTCCTGCGGGAGACAGAGCTTTTAAATGGAGCATTTGGAGTAAAGTGCTACGATTTGTTTGATGGCAACTAGACTCGCTGTGAGCCTAAAAGGGGGACATTGCGTGCAGCAGCTCAGAGGCACAAGCAGCTCCACCATGTTGGACTGGGCGGGGCAAGCAGGCAGTACCTGTTTTTGACCTAGGAATTGTCACAGCTTAGATCCTTAAGCGCTTAGTGATTTAAAGGCGCAAATCAAAAGTGCTCCTGGATAGTAAAAAATTGCAGAATCACAATAGGACAGATTCAGACCACTAAATGAGTCACACTGTTGGATGAATGTACGTAGGCTTGGGAGAGAGAAGAAAAAGAATATAGAGAATAAAGTTAATGGTTTAAAAAAAAAAGGTAAAGTCTTTAAAGAGACAGAGTACAGATAGTTAAGAGATTAAAAGAAATAAAGAAAAATAAGCCACGTAAAAATGGAAAATTCACAGAGAGTCTGGATTATGTACATTGTGTTTTCTTTAAAATTTTTGACTGTGAAGGAGCTAAGTACAGAGAGACATTTCATTATATGGGTTGCCAAGTGGAACCAGAACGGATATCATGAGGGTATGATTTCAGAATTTGGGTCTAAGGATATGATGCTTTGGAGAGGTTCTTCTTTTGTTTTCACAGAGGACCAGACCCTGTGGATTTCTTCTATTCCAATTTGGTATGATAGACCACGCCCACCTGAAAGGTTGCTGTGATCATCTTCAGAAAACTGCTTCGCTCAACTGCCAACTGAGATGAAACTAGCACACAGGTTATACCATGAAAGACCTAATTAACGACGCCCCCATTCAGCAGGAAGCAGTTTGGAGAGTAAAAACTGCGCCCATGTTCCCAAAATATTGTTTATAAATGTTCTTTTACATTTAAAGGGGGAAATGATATAGGTATGAATAATTTGCATTGGTATGGATTTTAAGGTCAATTTTGTTATATGTATATGTATTTCTGAACCTGAATAAAGGAATGGGAATGGGGAAGTCAATTTAAAAATGTAATGTATAATTAAGAAATATAGGTTGTTAATGGATAGTCATCGATAATACTAAAGCTTGTAGTCATGTTAGTTAGATTTTCTAGATATATAGAGATATATTTCAGTTATATAGGCATTCTTCATATCTTTCAAAGACTGCAGAATATGGCATTTTAAATGTTTTAATAACTTAGGGTTTTTCATGACAATGAGACATGTCTGCCCCTGGTAGCACCAATCTACTTCAAGAAGAAGATGGGTATCAAAGAGGATCCTTATGGAGTTTGATAGCCATTTGGGCAAGAAACTGCTCTTGCCTGAACTATTGCATAAACTGGACACAGAGAACCCTCAGAGAGAGGACTGCTGAACTTGCCTAAAGGTGAGATTTTTGGGGTTCCTGATTCATGAAAGAGTCTGCAAGACATTCTTCAGGACAAGCAGATAGTGACTGCCTTTGAAATTTCCTGCTTTGTGGAAATGTCTGCCAGATACTATGGGCCTGTAGGCCGAAGATGGATGCCCCAACGGTACAGAGGAACTTTGGGTGACTGTCCAGACAGCGAGATGTCTCTGTCATTTCTAGAGATTTGGATTTCTTGTTTACTTAGGTAATATTATATCCTTCTGGAGTCTTTGATGGAGTTCAAGAATGGATAGTTATAGTTTTCCTTAGTTATGATAAAAGATAAAATAGATATAAATATTGTAACTGTAATTCTTGCTTGATAACTGTTTTGTATATGTAATTTGCTATGTTAAAGTTAAAGCCTTCCTTTTTTTGTTTAAACAGAAAAAGGGGAAGTGATGTGGGAGTGTCATATACCAATCTGTTGATTTCATTGGTTAAGCAATAAAGAAACTGCCTAGGCCATTTCATAGGCCAACCCTTAGGTAGGCGGAGAAAACAGAACAGGATGCTTGGAGAAAGAAGCTGAGTCAGTGAGTCGCCATGGTTCCCCCACTCCAGGCAGACGCAGGTTAAGATCATTCCTGGTAAGCCAGCTCATGGGCTACACAGATTAATAGAAATGGGTTAAGTCAATATGTAAGAGCTAGCCAATAAGAGGCTGGAACTAATGGGGCCAGGCAGTGTTTAAAAGAATACAGTGTCCGTGTAATTATTTTGGGCATAAGCTAGCCGTACGGGCAGCTGGGTGCTGGGGACGCAGCCCCGCCGCTCTTACTACTACACTTGTCCCCCCATATCCACCTCTCTCTGTTGATTCATTGTCAGCATTTTGCTCCCCCCACACACACACACACTTCTGCCCCTCTGAAGCCTCCGAAGCACTCTGCCACTGCACACCCGGAAGATCTACAGCCTGCAGGGCTCCAATGCCATGCGCCCAAAAGCACAGCAGGTTTGAAGATCTAAAGCTTGTAGGGCTCCACCACTGCGAGGCCAAAAGGAACAGCCAGTTCCCCACCAGCGCTTTGTCCTAACCCCCTCCACTTCCACCCCTCTGTAGCCTATGAGGCTCTAATGCAACATGCCCAGAAAAATGTCCAATCCCCTATTAGCTCCTTCTCCTGACCCTACTTCCCATCCACATCACTCCAGCAACACAGCACGCTCAAAAGAGCAGCCAGCTCCCATTCTGGATGTGGGCATCTAAACCTGCCTCCTTTTTCATTGGCTAAGGACAATAAAGATGAGGCCGGTTCATGGAGCTGCACTTGCCCATCAGTTTCACTAGCCTGCATTAACACAGGTCCTTATCTGGGCCCCTCCCCGTCTAGCTGTTTTGATTCTCTCTACAAAGGATCCATTTTTCTTTTTTCCCTTGTCCTTCCACTTTAAAACTGTATAAATGGTTTGTCCATATGTTTCTGTTCCCTCTTGCAGAATCTGCTGGTCTGGTCCTCAATGGGATCGCCTCTGTGCTTTTCTGCTTTTGCCCCCTGCCTATGTGTGTAACTTGATAAATGTTTCTATGTGATGTGTGTTCATTTTAAGATTCTTTGATTTACTAAAATACTCCTTTTAATATTCTTGTATCTACTAGCATTAATAAATAAATTATAATTAATTGGATAAATCTAAATTTAGCTCATACACCCAGTTTAAAATAACAAGGTACGAGTCGGTGGCCACAGGTCAAGACGATAGGCTCTGCTGGCCACATTTGAAGGAAGACATGGGTAGGTGACAATGCAAGAATTCCTCCAACATCCAGAAAAGCAACATGGTAACTCCAGAATCCAGCAAACATGCAAGAAGAAGACTTGAACATTCTAACACTGAAGAAGTAGAAGAAAAGGACTTTAAACATAACCTTATGAAAATGATGGAGACCTTTAAACAGGAAGTGAAAACTCCCTTAGAAATGGAAGAGAAGATACACAAAAAGAATAAATTAATAAATCCCCCAAAGATACCCAAGAAAACCAAGAAAAATCAATCAAATGGGTAAAGGAAACAGCTCAAGACATAAAGACAGAAATGGAGGTAATAAAGAAAACACAAACCGAGGGAAGGCTGGATATGGAAAATCTGGGTAAACTAACAGAAACTACAGAGACAAGTATAACCAACAGAACACAAACGATAGAAGAAAGACTCTCAGGTGCTGAAGATACTATTGAAAAAATACATGCACTAATCAAAGAAAACATCAAATCAAACAAATTCATAACACAAAACATCCAGGAAATCAGGGACAGCATGAAAAGCCCAAACGTAAGAATAACAGGGATAGGGGCTGGAGAGATGGCTCAGTGGTTAAGAGCACTGCCTACTCTTCCAAAGGTCCTGAGTTCAATTCCCAGCAACCACATGGTGGCTCACAATCATCTGTAATGAGATCTGGTGCCCTCTTCTGGCCTGCAGGCAGAATACTGAGAATACTGTATACATAATAAATAAATAAATCTTGAAAAGAAAAAAAAATTTAAAAAAAAGAATAACAGGGGTAGAAGGAGAAGAAGTACAGCTCAAAGGCCCCAAAAATATATTCAACAAAAATATAGAAGAAAACTTTCCCAAACTAAGGAAGGCTATTCCTATGGAAGGTACAAGATGCTTACAGAACACCAAATAGACTGGATCAAAAAAAAAAAATCCCCTCACCATATAATAATCAAAACACAAACATGCATAATAAAGAATTTGAAGAGCTGCAAAAGAAAAGTCAAGTAAACCTATCAGAATTATACCTGACTTTTCAATGGGAAACCATGAAAGCCAGAGTGTCCTGGATAGATGTGCTGCAGACAATAAGAGACAATGCAAACAAGTCCAGACTACTATACACAGCAAAGGTTTCTTTCACCATTGAAGGAGAAAACAAGATATTCCATGAAAAACAGATTTAAACAATACATATCCACACAACAGCCTTACAGAAAGTACTAGAAGGAAAACCTCAAACCAAGGAAGCCAACAATACTCACAATAGCACAGACATCTAATAACCCTAAACCAAGACAGCTCAAGGAAAAGAAACATGCAAAAACTACCACCAAAAATAACCAGAGTTAACAACCACTGGTCAATAATATCACTTAAAATCAATGGACTCAATTCACCTATAAAAAAAAAAAACACAGGTAAAGAGAATAGATACAAAAACAGAATCCAGCATTCTGCTGTTTACAAGAAACACAACTTAACCTCAAAGGCAGACACTACCTCTGAGAAAAGGGTTGAGAAAAGGTTTTCCAATAAAACAAACCTAAGAAACAAACAGGTGTGGCTATCCTAATATCTACAAAAATTGATTTCAAACAACAATCAATCAAAAGAGATAGAGAACGACACTTTATACAAATAACAGGAAGAATTCATCAAGATGAAGTCTCAATCCTGAATATCTATGTCCCTAATATAAAAGCACCCACAAACAGTTCCTGCTCCTGCACTGAGGCTATCCACCCAGAGGGGTGAGTGTGTGTCCACCCGGCTGGAGGGGAGTGCAGGGCACCTCCAGCTCCTGCTGCAGGTGCTTCTTGATTTCACAGGACCCTCTGCTCCCCTCAAGTTCGCCCTTTTGCCTGTGGGTTCCTTGGACCTCCAGGAATCCCTGTCCCTGTGATGAAGACAACCATCCAGACCGGTCCTTGGCGCAGAAAGAGTTTCTCCTCCTGCACTGAGGAGATCCACCCAGAGTCAGTCACAGCATAGATTGGACCAAGATGCTAAGACTCTCCTGGCTGCATTTGAAGGAAGAGATGAGCAGGCGCCAATGCAAGAATTCTTCCAACAACCTGAAAGGCAACATGACAACAGCAGAATCCAGGGATCACGCAACAAAAAGACTTGAAAACCCTATTCCAGAAGAAGTAGAAGAAATCTACTTTAAACATAACATTATACAAATAATAGAGGCTTTAAACAGGATGCGAAAAACTTCTGTAAAGAAATGGAGAAGACAAGCAAAAAGGTTGAAGAAATGAGTAAATCTCTCAAAGATACTGTTGTGCTTTCCTGTTGCTTTAAGGGACAAGCCACGCCCACTCCCATTACCTCTGACCTGCCCTCCGCCATCTTGCCCCTTCCTTTTCTACTTCCTTGGCGTATGCATTCTCTGTCTCTCTCTCCTTTTATCTCTTTTCTCTCCTTTTATCTCCTCTCTCTCTCTCTCTCTCTCTCTCTCTCTCTCTCTCTCTCTCTCTCTCTCTCTCTCTCAATAAATGCTTTTATGGCTACTTTCTGTGTCCATGGGTCTGCTCACAACCACTGCGCATTGGGAATTCTGCCACTGGCCTCCCGCTGATAGGAACTTTGCCACCCCTCGGGTGCCGGACCCTGGAGCCAGCGCCTGGCACCGCTGGGGACGTGCCGGAGCTTGCTGCTGCTCTGTGAGCCCGCCAGGCAGGGGGAACCCCCATATTTTAAGAATAACAGATACCCAAGAAAACAAAGATAAAGCAATCAAACAGGTAATGGAAACAGTTACTTGAAGAATGAAATGGAGGAAATGAAGGAAACAGAACCGAAGGGAAGACTGTAGATGAAAAATCTGAATAACTTATAAAGGTAAACCTCAGACTTACACCTGACTTCTCTATGGAAATCATGAAAGCCAGAAGGTCTTGGATAGATGTGCTGCAGAAATTAGGAGACCATGGATGCAAGCCCGGACTACTATACACAGCAAAGCCTACATTCACCATTGATGAAAAAACAAGATATTCCAGGACAAAAACAGATTTGAAAAATACATAGCCACAAACGCAGACTGAGAGAAAATACTGGAAGGAAAACCACAAACCAAGGAAGCTAATAACACCCATAATAACACAAGCATCTAAGAACCCTCCACCAGCACAACTCAAAGAAGGGAAAAACACACACACTACCACCAGAAAAAATAACCAGAGTTAGCAACCACTGGTCAATAATATCACTTAAAATCAATGTACTCAATTCACCTTTTAAAAAGGCACAGACTAAGAGAATGGATATGAAAACAGGATACAACATTATGCTGTTTACAATAAACACACCTCAACCTCAAAGACAGACACTACCTCAGAGGAAAGGGTTAGTAAAAGATTTTCCAATCAAATGGACCAAGAAAAAAGTGGGTGTGACTATATTAATATCTAAGAAAATTAATTTCAACCTAATATCAATCAGAAGAGATGAAGGACACTTTATTCTCATAACAGGAACAATTCATCAGGAGGAAGTCTCAACCCTGAATATCTATGCCCCTAATATAAGAGCACCCACATATGTAAAAGAAACATTACTAGAACTCAAAGCATACATCAAACCCCACACTCTAATAGTAGGAGATTTTAACAGTCCTCTCTCACCAATGGACAGGTCAACCAAACAGAAACATAACAGAGAAATAAAAGAACTAGCAGATGTAATGAACCAAATGAACTTAACAGACATCTATAGAACATTCCACCCAAATAGGAAAGAATATACCTTCTTCTCAGCATCTCATGGAATCTTCTCAAAAATTAATCACATAATTGGTAACAAAGCAAACATCCATAGATACAAAGAAATTGTAGTAACCACCTGTGTACTATCAGATCACCATGGAATACAGTTAGAATTCAAGAACACTTCTAACCCCATAAAGCATAAAAACTCATGGAAACTGAACAGTCAAATACTGAATCACCCCTTGGTCAAGGAAGAAAGAAAAAAAGAAATTAAAGTCTTCCTTGAATTCAATGAAAATAAAGACACAACATACCCAAAAATATGGGAAACTATGAAAGCAGTGCTAAGAGAAAAGTTCATAGCACTAAGTACCCACATAAAGAAAACAGAGAAAGCACACATAAGACACTCAAGAGCACATCTTAAAGCTCTAGGGAAAAAAAAGAAGCAGACTCACCTAGGAGGAGTAGAAGACTGTAAATAATCAAACTGAGGCTGAAATCACCAAAACAGAAACACAGAAAACAATCCAAAGAATCAATGAAACATAAATCTGGTTCTTGGAGAAAATCAATAAGATTGAAGATCAGAAATGAAAAGGGGGACATACACAGACACAGAGGAACTTCAGAGAATCATTAGGTCTTACTACAAAAGCCTGTATGCCACAAAATTGGAAAATGTAAAAGAAATGGACATTTTTTAGATAGTACCATATACCAAAATTAAATCAAGACCAGGTGAATAATCTAAATAGACCTGTAAGTCATGAGGAATTAGAAGCTGTCATCAAAAGCCTCCCTACCAAAAAATCCCAGGACCAGATGGTTTCAATGCAGAATTCTACCAGAACTTCCAAGAAGATCTAATACCTATACTCCTTAATGTATTTCACTAAATAGAAACAGAAGACTCAATGACAAACTCCTTTTATGGAGCTACAGTTACCCCGATACCAAAACCACACAAAGACTCAACCAAAAAAGAAAATTACAGGCCAATCTCACTCATGAACTTCGATGCAAAAATTCTCAA
>NC_022026.1:55967769-55968283 GCF_000317375.1 Microtus ochrogaster
GAATGAAAATAGATCCATATCTATCACCATGCACAAAACTCAAGTACAAATGGATTAAAGACCTCAATATAAATCTGACCACACTGAACCTGATAAAAGAGAAAGTAGGAAGTAGTCTGCAACATATGGGCACAGGAGACCCATATATATATAATCCCAGTAGCATAGACAATAAGAGCAACAATGAATAAATGGGACCTCCAGAAACTGAGAGCTTCTGTAAGGCAAAGGACACTGTCACTAAGACAAAAAAGGAAACCTACTGAATGGGAGATCTTCACCAACCCCATATCAGACAAAGGTCTGATCTCCAAAATATATAAAGAACTCAAGAAATTAGACATTAAAACTCTAATTAACCCAATTTTAAAAAATGGGGTACTGCACTGAAAAGACAATTGTCAACAGAAAAAGTTCAAATGGATTCACCTTCTTATTTAGCTTCTCTAGGATTGCGAATTATAAGCTCACTGTCCTTTAATTATGGCTAGAAACCAAATATGAGTGAGTACAT
>NC_022026.1:55969453-55972367 GCF_000317375.1 Microtus ochrogaster
AAAAAAAAAAGAAAAAGTTCAAATGGCCAAAAGACACTTAAGGTCATGCTCAACCTCCTTAGCGATCAGGGAAATGCAAATAAAAACAACTTTGAGATACCATCTTACACCTGTCAGAATGACTACAATCAAAAACACCAATGATAGCCTATGCTGGAGAGGATGTGGAGTAAGGGGAACACTCATCCATTGGTGGGAATGCAACCTTGTGCAAACACTTTGGTAAGCAGGGTGGTGTTTTTTCGGGAAACTGGGAGTCAGGATCCAGCAATTCTACTCTTGGGAATATACCCAAGAGATGCCCTATCATACTACAAGAGCATTTGTTCAACTATGTTCATAGCAGCACTATTCATAATAGCCAGAACATGGAAAAAACCTAGGTGCCACTCAACAGAAAAATGAATGAAGAAGGTGTGGCACATATAAACTTTAAAGTTCTACTCAGCGGTAAAAAAAACAATGACATCTTGAATTTTGTGTGTAAATGGATAAAAATAGAAAACATTTTACTGAATGTGATAACCCAGACCCAAAAGGAGGAATATGGTATGTACTCACTTATAAGTGGATTCTAGACATAAACAAAGGACATTGAACCTATAGTTCATGATCCTAGAGAAGCTAAAGAAGAAGGTGAACCCAAAGAAAAACATATATTTATACTCATGGATATTGGAAGTAGACAAGATCACCGGGCAAAAGTTGGGAGCAGGGGGGTAAGGGTGGGTTGGGCGGAAGGGGAGGTGGGGAGAGAGGACGAAGGAGAAGACCGGGGAGAGCTTGGGGGAATGGGATGATTGACATGGAGGAAGGGTCGATATGGGAGAAGGGAAGAAGATATCGTAAATGAGGGAGCAATTTTAGGGTTGGCAAGAGTCTTGGCTCTAGAGGGGTTACCAGGTGTCCAAGGGGATTTCCCCAGCTAGGTCCTTGGGCAGCAGAGGAGAGGATGCCTGACTGGCCTTGTCCCATAGCCACACTGATGATTACCTTGCATATCACTATAGAAGCTTCATCTGGCGAGGGATGGAGATAGAGACAGAGACCCACACTGGAGCACTGGACTGAGCTCCCAAAGCCCAGATGAAGAGCAGAAGGAGGGAAAACATGAGGAAGTCAGAACTGTGAGGGGTGGGAGACAGTGGAACAGATCTAATGGGAGCTCACCAAATATAGCTGGACGGGTCTGAACGAGCATGTGATCAAACCGGACTCTCTGAATGTGTCTGACAATGAGGACGGACTGAGAAGCCTATGATAATGACATTGGATTTTGATTCTACAGCATGTACTGGCTTTTGGGGAGCCTGATCTGTTTGGATGTAAACCTTCCTAGACCTGGGGGGGGGGGGGGGGGGGGCTTGGACTTCCCAGAAGACAGAGTGTAGTGAGGAGTGAACAGGCCTGCTTTTTGTCCTGCCAGGCTCCTGCACGGCTAGCTTTATACCCGAAATAACAATGCACAAACTCTATTCGTTTAAACACTGTCTGGCCCATTATATCTAGCCTCTTATTGGCTAACTCTCACATCTTGTCAACCCACTTCTAATAATCTGTGTAGCACCACGTGGTGGTGGCTTACCAGAAAGATTCTAGCCTACATCTGTCTCGGGTCGAAGAATCATGGCATCAGCCTCACTGCTTTCTTTCTCCCAGCATTTTGTTCTGTCTTTTCCACCCACCTATGTTCTGACCTATCAGGCCAAGCAGTTTCTTTATTAATTAACCAATGAAAGCAACACATAGAAAGAAGACCCACCTACATCATTTCCACTTTTTCTGTTTAAAAAAAAAAGAAATGATTGGGCTACCAGGCATCCCTGTTTCGGTGCTGAGGAGTTACATCTGGACGGGTGAGTGTGTGCTATCCAGGGGCAGACTGCCTAGGAAGAGAGCACAAACCGCCTTCCTCCAGCTCCTGCTGCAGGGCTGTCTTTCTTACACATGACCCAGCCCCCCAGCACACACCCCCAAGCCCGCCCTGCTGTCTACTAGGTCCTTTGCTCAAGAACAGTTTCCCACTCCTACACTAAGGCTACCCACCCAGAGCGGTGAGTGCCTGCCTACCAGGCAGGCCTCAAGGTCCCCCGCAAGAGAGCGCAGGCACCTTCAGCTTGTGTTACAGGGTCTCCTGTGTGCTACTCGACCCCGTCCTGCCCCCCATGTTCTTCCTTTCGTCCTTGGCTCATTGGGATAAAGGCATCCCTTTTTCAGTGCTGAAGAGTTCCATCTGGATGGGAACAATTACTGCTTCTACACTGAGGAGATCCACCCAGAGTCAGTCACAGCAAAGACTGGACCAAGACACCAGGCCTCTCCTGGCTCCATTTGAAGGAAGAGATGGGCAGGCGCCAATGCAAGAATTCTTCCAAAAACCTGAAAGGCAACATGACATCACCAGAATCCAGGGATCCCTAAATAAGAATTGTACACCCTACTCCAGAAGAAATAGAAGAAATCGACTCTAAACTGAATTATATGAAAATAATAGAGGACCTTAAACCGGAGGTGAAAAACTGCCATAAAGAAATACAGATGACAAACTAAAAGGTAGAGGAAATGAATAAATCTCCAAAAGATACCCAAAAAGACCAAGAGAAACAAGAAAAGGCAATCAAACAGGTAAAGGAAATGGTTCAAGACTTGAAGAATGAAATGGAGGTAATAAAGAAAATCCTTAATAAACTACTGGTAAACTGAATCAAAGAACACATTAGAAAAATTATTCATTATGATCAAGTAGGCATCATCCCAGGGATACAGGGCTGGTTCAACATACGAAAATCTATCAAGGTAATCTATCATATAAATAAATTGAAAGAAAAAAACCATATGATCATTTCATTAGATGCTGAAAAAGCTTTTGACAAAATTCAGCATCCCTTTATGATAAAAGTCTTGGAGAGATTAG
>NC_022026.1:55983705-56000349 GCF_000317375.1 Microtus ochrogaster
CAGCACTATTTGTAATAGCCAGAACCTGGAAACAACACAGATGCCCTTCAATGGAAGAATGGATTAAGATAGAGTACTACTCGAGGGTAAAAAACAATGACATTGTGAATTTTGCATGCAAGTGGATGGAAATAGAAAACATTATCCTGAGTGAGGTAACCCAGACCCAAAAAGATAAACATGGGATGTACTCACTCATAATTGGTTTCTAGTCATAAATAAAGGATATTGAGCCTATAATTCGTGATCCTAGAGAAATTAAATAAGAAGGTGAACCCAAAGAAAAACATATAGTCATCCACCTGGATATGGGAAGTAGACAAGATTGCCAGGCAAATACTGGGAACTTGGGGGTGAGGTACGATGGGGGTAAGGGGAAATGGGGTGAGAAGAGTGAGAAGGGGAGGATGGGGGGAGCTTGGGGGAATGGGATGGTTGGGATAAAGGAAGGGTGGATATGGGAGGAGGAAAGTATATATCCTAATTAAGGGAGCCATGTTAGGGTTGGCAAGAGACTTGACTCTAGAGGGGCTCGCACGTGTCCAGGGAGATGTCCCCAGCTAGTACCTTGGGCAACTGAGGAGAGGGAACCTGAAATGACCCTATCCTATAGCCATACTGATGTATATCTTGCATATCACCTTAGAACCTTCATCTGGTGATGGATGGAGATAGTGACAGAGACCCACATTGGAGCACTGGAGTGAGCTCCCAAGGTCCAAATGAGGAGCAGAAGGAGGGAGAACATGAGCAAGGAAGTTAGGACCGCGAGAGGTGTGTCCACCCACTGATAAAATAGGAGCGCACCAAGGCCAGCTGGATAATGGAGCATGAGATCAAACCGGACTCCCGGAAGGTAGCTGACAAGAAGCCAAGGACAATGGCATTAGTTTTCGATCCTACTGCATGAACTGGCTTTGTGGGAGCCTAGCCTGTTTGAATGCTCACCTTCCTAGACCTGAACAGAGGGGGGGGAGGACCTTGGACTTCCCACAGGGCAGGGAATCCGGACTGCTCTTCACACTGGAGAGGGAGGGGGAATGGAGGAGGGGGAGGGGGAGAGGAGTGGGAGAATGGGGAGGGAAATGGAGGTGGGGAAGAGGTGGCAATTTTTTTCAACAAAAACAAAGAAATAAATAAATAAAGTTAAAAAAATAAAAAAAGAAAGGCTTTCACTTTAACACAGTAAAATTACATATAACAAAAGTTATCAATCAATAATTAGTTACAATATTTTTATCTATTTTATTTTTATCATAATAATAGAAAACTATAACTATAACTAACCATTCTTCAACTCCATCAAAGACTCCAGAAGGATATAATATTACCTAAGCAAACAAGAAATAAATGACAGAGACATCTCGCTGCCTGGACAGTCACCCAAAGTTCCTCTGTACCGTTGGGGCATCCATCTTCGGCCTACAGGCCCATAGTATCCAGCAGACATTTCCATGAAGCAAGAAATTCCAAAGACAGTTGTGTCCTACAGAATGTCTCACTGACTCTTCCATGAATCAGGAACCCCGAAAGACCATCTCAACTTTAGGCAAGTTCAGCAGTCCTCTCTCTGAGGGTTCTCTGTGTCCAGTTTATGCAACAATCCAGGCAAGTGCAGCTTCTTGCCCAAATGGCTAACCAACTCCACAGGAGCCTCTTCAATGCCCATCTTACTCTTGAAGTAGATTGGTGCTGCCAGGAGCAGATGTGTCTCATTGTCATGAAAAGCCCTAAGTTATTAAAACATTAAATGCCATATTCTGTAGTCTTTGAAAGATATGAAGAATGCCTATCTAACTGAAATATATCTCTACATATCTAGAAAATCTAACATAACTACAAGCTTGAAAATATTGACGATTATACATTAACAACCTATATTTCCTAATTATACATTACATTTTTAAATGAACTACATAATCACAATACCTTAATCAAGATCAGAAATACACATAAATATAACAAAATTGACCATAAAATCCATACCAATGCAAATTATTCATATCTATATCATATCCCCCTTTAAATGTAAAAGAACATTTATAAACAATATCTGGGAATATGGACATGGTTATTTCTCTCCAAGCTTCTTCCTGGTGTATAGGGGCACTGTTAATTAGGTCTTTCATGGTCTAACCTGTTGGGTGAAGTAATTTTCTAAGGGTGTTCACAGCAACCTTTCAGGAGGACGTGGTCTATCATACCATATTGGGATAGAAGCAATCCACAGGGTTTCATCCTCTGTGGAAACAAAGGGAAGACTTTTCCAAAGCATCATAACCTTAGATCCAAATTTTGAAGTCAACCTATTTTCAAAATGTCTATCTGGGATTAGTTCAGCAGCATTTATAAACAAATATCTCTTAGCAGCTATTGCTCCTTCCTCAGCATTCACACAATTCAAAGAGACCATAATAGTATACAGTATCAAGATTCTCTGTGTATTTTCCATCTTTGTGCAGCTTTATTTTAACCTCTATTTCATTTATTTTTACTTTTATTTTTTGAGACAGGTTCTCTGTATATCTTTGCCCTGGAATAACTCTGTAGACCAGGCTGTCCTTGAACTCACAGAGGTCCATCTGTCTCTGCCTCCTCAGTGCTGGGATTAAAAGTGTGTGCTACCACACCTTGAAGTCACATAGGTCAATCTACCTCTGCCCCTTGAAGTCACATAGGTCAATCTACCTCTCCCTCCCAAGTGTTGGGATTAAAGGTGTGTACTACCACACCCAACTATTCTCTTGGGGTTTTTTTTGTTTTTTACTTTAAGAACTTTAACTTTTAGGCTGCATATATTTTTAACACACTGTAAACCATATAGAGGTTGTCTTAGCCTTTGAATCTCTCTTTACTGTATATCTCTCTTTCTCTAACTACATGAGACTAAGGAGAGGATTAAAGCCATGGCTTTGATGGCTGAATCCAGCCCATGCTCCAGCTTTTCAGCGTCGGGGCAGAGGCACTTACTGGAGCCATTTTTATTACCACAACTCTAAGGCGGTTCAAGGTCCCTGCCAGCAAGCAAGCTGCAGCATTGCACTCAGAAACCACACTCAAAAGCTCTGTAGTAAGATCGCCTGCCTGAAAGAGTCAGAGTTTGCCCTGGCAGGACGGCCCAGAAACCTGGCATTTTAAAACAGCGCAGCTTTTTTCCTGCTATGACTGAAAACCGAGAAGTATGCATTCAGCTTTTCATCAATACCGTTTAAGTGTTTCGTGGCAGGACCTCTTAAAATAGCTGCAGGGTTTTTCAGCTAAAGCTGAGTCAGGAAGCCTCTCTTAGATGAGAGCGCTTGCTTGCTTCTAGCAAGCAGAGCAGACCCAAGAAATTGCTGCTACCAAGAAACTGAGACAGAGACCCACATTGGAGCACTGGACTGAGCTCCCAAGGTCCAGTTGAAGAGCCGAAGGAGGGAGAAGAGGAGCAAGGAAGTCAGGACCATGATGGGTTGGTCCACCCACTGAGACAGTGTTCCTGAGCTAATGGGAGCTCACCAATTCCAGCTGGACTGGGAACAAATGAGCATGGGATCAAACTGGACCCTCTGAATGTGTTTGACAGTTGGGGCAGACTGAGGGGCCAATGATAATGGCACTGGGATTCGTCTCTACTGTATGTGTAGAAGGAGATGCAGGCAGGCCTGCTTTTCATCCTGCCCGGTTCCCACATGGCTAGCTTTATACCCGAAATAACAACACACAAATTGTATTCTTTTAAACACTGCCTGGCCCGTTAGTTCTAGTCTCTTATCAGCTAATTCTCACATCTTGATTAACCCATTTCTATTAATGTACGTAGCACCATAAGGTGGTGGCTTACTGGGAAGATTCTAGCCTACGTCCATCTTGGGTCAGATCTTCATCGCGTCTGCCTCACTTCCCTTCTTCCCAGCACTCTGTGAAGGCATAAGTCACAAACAATGCCACAGCAGTTTGGAATTATGATTAATAGGGTAGTATTTATTTAAAGGGGAAAAAACTTACAGATCACCATCAGCCCTCTGTGCAACCAGGAAGGGAGTCTAGTCGCCAGCGGAGCAGGAAGTGAAGAGAGCGGAGAAAAAAGTGGCCACTTTTTTAAAGGGAGAGAGACCACGCCCCAATGGGCTGGTCTCTCAGCAGCTATAGGCTGGAGGAGCGGAAGGACCTCCCGCAACAACTCTGTTCTGTCTATTCCACCCACCTATGTTCTTACCTATCAGGCCAAGCAGTTTTCTTTATTAATTAACCAATGAAACAACAGATAGATAGAAGACCCACCTACATCATGTATGTACTGGCTTTTTGGGATCCTATTCTATTTGGATGCCTACCTTCCTAAGCCTGGGTTTAGGCAGGGAGGACCTTGGATGTTCCACAGGGCAGGGTGCCTTGCCCTCTCTTAGGGCTGGAGGGGGTGGGGGAGGATGTATAGGGAAGAGGGAGGGAAGTGGGAGGAGGGGAGGAAGTGGAAATTTTAATTGGTATTATTTATAAAGTAAAAAATATAAAATAACAAAGTAATTATACCTAGTTCTCAAATGCCTTTATAGATCTGAGATTATGGCATTTTAACAATAATAGAGCTTCTAACACAGAGACATACCAGCTTTTGCAGCACCCTTTGGCTCCTCCAAGAAGACAGAAGACCTTTTACCTTGCCTCTGGGTTTACCACTCACACAGAAGCAAAAAAAGGGGCCTTTTACCCCTCCAACATTCTGGATGCTTCACCGGGGGAACTGATCTGCTCATCCTGCCAAGACAGGTAGACAAAATCTTTTCCACACAGAAAAATCTCTGGGCCTCTCGTACTCAGCAGCTAATGGCAAACACTGCTTCTAAAACTGGTATTTTCCTATCCTGAGTGAGATAATAACCCAGGCCCAAAAATATGAATATGGTATGTACTCACTCATTAGTGGATTCTAACCATAAACAAAGGACATTGAGCCTATAGTTCGCAATCCTAGAAAAGTTAAGTAATAAGGTAAACTCAAAGAAAAACATATATAGATCCTCCTGGAAATTGGAAGCAGACAAGATCACCAAGCAAAAGTTAGGAGCATGGGGGTGAGGGTCGGGTAACGAGAAGGGGAGTGGGATAGAGAGAAGGGAGAAGGGGAGTGTTGGGGAGAGCTTGGGGGTGTGGGATGGTTGAGAGGGAGGAAGGATGGATATGGGAGCAGGAAAGAAGATATCTTAATTAAGGGAGCCATTTTGCGGTTGGGAAGAAGCTTAACTCTAGAGGGGTTCCCAGGTATCCACGGGGATGTCCCCAGCTAGGACCCTGAGCAGTGGAGGACAGGGTGCCTGAACTGGCCTTGTCCCGTAATCAGACTTATGACTATCTTGAATATCACCATAGAACCTTCATCCAGCGATGGATGGAAACTGAGACAGAGACCCACATTGGAGCACTGGACTGAGCTCCCAAGGTCCAATTGAAGAGCTTCAGGGAGGGAGAAGAGGATCAAGGAAGTCAGGACCACAAGGGGTTGGTCCACTCACTGAGACAGTGTGCCTGATCTAATGGGAGCTCACCAAATCTAGCTGGACTGGGACTGAACAAGCATGGGATCAAACTGGACCCTCTGAATGTGGCTGACAACTGGGGTAGACTGAGAAGTTAATGATAATGGCACTGGGATTTGTCTCTACTGCATATACTGGCCTTTTGGGATCCTAGTCTATTTGGATGCATACTTTCCTAAGCCTGGATGGAGGGAGGAGGGCCTTGGACTTCCCACAGGGCAGGGTACCCTGACCTCTCTCAGGCATGGAGGGGAGGAGGAAGGGTAAGTGAGGGAGCAGGAAAGAAGGGGCAGGAGTGAAGGAAGTGAAAATTTTGAATGGTATTATTTATAAAGTAAAAAATAAATAAATAAAAGTGGTATTCTCCAAGGACTAAGGAAAGGATTTGGAATTGCCGGCATAGCAAAAAGCTGTCACATTTTTGGCTCATTTATTCCTCCCATATCTCTCTAAAGGCATCTGACAACTCAAGGTACTGTTCTTTAACAGGATTAACAGGTTTCAATCTTCGGA
Organism: Microtus ochrogaster; assembly: GCF_000317375.1. Taxonomy (NCBI): domain Eukaryota; kingdom Metazoa; phylum Chordata; class Mammalia; order Rodentia; family Cricetidae; genus Microtus; species Microtus ochrogaster. The sequence goes on from NC_022026.1 coordinate 55,989,735, forward strand.
GGTTCAGAGTTCCCAATTTTCTTTAATTGCCTTCTAAAATGTTCATGCCTTTTAACCTAAAGCAATAGCCTTTTGCCATAAAATCTGTTCCAGTTCTCTTACAGGTTCCTAAATAGTTCCATTGCTACATCAAAATCAGGTCTGGTAAAATCCAAAGTTCCCAATTCCTTTAATTGTTTTACTGCTACACTAACCCCAAATAGTTTCAAGCATGCTTTACAGGTAACTCCTGCTGCCTAAGCCAAGACCAACCTACAAAGTACTCCCAGAACAACATCAAAAGCACCTGCACCAGCTCCTGGGACTTCACCTGGGACTTCAAGGACACCTGCCAACCCTTCTGGATCAAGGACACTTGGCAACTAAAATCTGGTTTCATCTGCTATTGTGTCTCATCCCATGGCTAACCCCATTTCATAGGGCCAATAATAACAAGATTTTTTTTCTCCTAGCCACCTGCCTTTGCATCTCCTCATAAAGCAGCTGCCTGAGGACTACAGCAAACTGGATGCCACTCCATCCACACCTTTTGCTGAGCATGAGCAGGCCAACTTTCAGCTCTCCTCTCTCCCCTCCCCGATATCGTCCCATGCCTGCAAGAAGTAACCAGACTTGAGTCTACGCCCCTTTTTCCAAAGAGAGCCTAAAATGTTGGTCATACTTATCACCTCAGCTTCCTGCCATCCCTATATCCAGAGTCAGGAATGTGATGTTAAGTTGGGAGTATCACCCTTGCCCCTGGCATCCATCCCAGCACCAGCATTATTTCCAGTCTTCTACTCCTCCTGGGTGAGTCTGCTTCTTTTTTTTCTAGAGCTTTCAGGTGTGCTGTTAAGTCTCTAATGTGTGCTTTCTCCATTTTCTTTATGTGGGCACTTAGTGCTATGAACTTTCCTCTTAGCACTGCTTTCATAGTGTCCCATAGGTTTGGGTATGTTGTGTCTTTATTTTCATTGACTTCTAGGAAGACTTTAACTTCTTTCTTTATTTCTTCCTTGACCTAGGTGTGCTTCAGTAGTTGACTGCTCAGTTTCCATGAGTTTGTAGACTTTCTGGGGGTAGTATTTTTGTTAAGTTCTAGCTTTACTTCATGGTGATCCGATAAGACACAGATGGTTACTACAATGTTTTTGTATCTGTGGATAGTTGTTTTGTTACCGAGTATGTGATCAATTTTCAAGGTTCCATGAGGTGCTGAGAAGAAGGCATATTCTTTCCTGTTTGGGTGTCACCCCTATATCCAAAGAGTCAGGAATGTGATGTTAAGTTGCGAGTGTCACCCTAGCCCCTTGCATCCATCCCAGCACCCTGGCCTGGGAGTTGCATTGGTCTTGACTCCAAATCTCATCATGCCAAGTCCAGGACCCCTCCCACAGGGTATTTAAGTAGGCACCCAGAGGAAGAATACGTGGTCCCGGGTTTTGCATGTGCTCCCCAATTTTGTCTCCCCTGCCATGCTCTTGGCCACCCAAGAGTGCTGCATTTATTAAAAACATGGGCATTTTAATTCAGTTTAATATGGCTTAACTGGATTTCTGTGTGCCGATGGAGAAGTAATATTGCTGAGTCTTGAGGTAGGTTGTTACCTAGATTTCTGAGAAATCACCACACTGACCTCCAAAGGGGTTGTACCAGCTTGCACTCCCACCAGCAATGCAGGAGTGTTCCCTTTACCCCACAACCTCTCTAGCATAAGTTGTCAGCAGTGTTTTTAATCTTGGCCATTCATAAAGGTGTAAGATGGAATCTCAGAGTTATTTCTATTTGAATTCTCTGATGGCTATGGATGTTGAGCATTTCTTGAGTGTCTTTCAGTCATTTTGGGTTCATTTGTTGAGAGTTCTCTGTTTGGGTTTGTACCCCATTTTTTGTTGGATTATTTGTCCTTTTGATGTCTAGTTTCTTGAGTTCTTTCTAAATATATATATATATATATATATATTGGAATTCAGTCCTCTGTCCAGTATGGAGTTTGTGAAGATCTTTTCCCATTCTGTAGGCTGCTGTTTTGTCTTGTTGACTGTGTCCTTTGCTTTATAGAAGCATCTAAGTTATAGGAGATCCCATTTATTAGTTGTTTCTCTCAGTGTCTGTGTAATATGGATGTTCATGAGCAATCTGCTGCAGACAGATTTTGCACCAAGGAGACCTTTGCTAAAGCAAGGTGGAGAGACCCTTAGATTATGGAAAGGACCCAATCCTGTATTAATATGAAGTCGATGGCATGTCTGTTTTTTCACAGGATTAGGATCAAGCGAGATGGCTTCCAGAACATCTGGTTCGATACGTTCAGCAGAAGGGTACCAGTCCTGATGACATCGTAGCTGCTAATGCCCCCACAGAGGAGTTGGAATGAAAACCTGTGGTCCTGCCTTCCCCACCCCCATGGAAAGGGGTACCTGATCAGCAGGACCAAGCTTAGGACACTCATAGCCAGCCTGCTGGCACCATTACGTCCTGTGGGACACTTGGACACTGGGCTGCATCCAGACACTCAGGACCCACACTGCCATTGAGGCCCTGTTGCAGCTGCCATGATTCCTGACAACAACTTGCTGCAGTCTGACAGGGGACTGAGATTCATTTATAAACCTGCAGCTATTAATTATCTAATATGATATTTTAAAATTAGTAAGTGCTAGTGAGGGCATAAAATACAAGAATTTTCATATACTGGGTATTAACTTTCCTTTGGTATATGCCCAAAGTATAAAGAGTCTAGGTTTTTAATAAAATAAGTCTGTTTCAAGAAACATATTGTAAACAATTCAAGATAGTAAAAGCCTATCCACACAAAATACTCTTCCTTTTATAGAAAGGACATCTTTGAGAAACGTATTAATGTGCTTTCCTGATTCATATTTCTTTCAGAGATTGTCCCACAAATAACACTATTCTGTTTTGATTAGAACACAGAAATGGGAAGCTCAATATAGACATACATGAGCTGTGACATTTAGTGTATTTGGGACTGAGGATCACTGAGCTGAGTTGGGAGGATGCTTGCCTGGCACACACAAAGCTCTAGGCTTGATTCCAAACCATAAGTAAACCGAGTATGGAAGTTCATAGCTGTAGTCAAGCACTTAAGACATGGAGACAGGAAGATCAGATCATTCCCAGCTGCAGCTAGCCTGGGCTCCATGAGCCCTGACCCTTCTTTTTAATTTTTTATTGAGAATTTTTAATATAATCTTTTCTCATTTTACGTAAGTATCCCCATTCCCACTCCCTCCCCTTCTTCTGCTTCCCCCTCCTTCTCCCACCCCACCCCCACATCCACTCCTCAGAAAGGGTAAGGCTTCCCATGGGGAGTCAACAAAGTCTGACACTTCAGTTCAAGGCATGACCAAGGTCCTCCCCATTATATCTAAGCTGAGCAAGGTATCCTTCCAAAAAAAAAAAAATGTGCTCCTAGACGCCAGTTCATGCACTAGGAATAAATCCTTGGCCCACTGCCAGGGGCCCCTCAGACTACCCAAGCCTCACATCTGACCCCCACATTCAGTGGGCCTAGTTTGGTTCTATGCAGGTTCCCCCACTGTTAGTCCAGAGTCAGTGAGCTCTCAGTAGCTCAGGTCAGCTGTTTCTGTGGGTATCACCATCATGATCTTGACCCCTTTGTTCATATTATTGCTCCTCCCACTCTTTGCCTGGTCTCAGGTAGTTCAGCCCAGTGATTCACTGTAGATCTCTGTATCTACTTCCAGAAGTTGCTGGTTGAAGGTTCTATGATGACAATTAAGGTAGTCATCAATCTGATTACAGGGGGAGACCAGTTTAGGTGTTCTCTCCACTGCTGCTTACAGTCTTAGCTAGGGTCATCCTTGTGGATTCCTGGGGATTTCCCTAGTGCTATGATTCTCAATAGCCCTTTAATGGCTCCCTCAATCAAGATCTCTCTTCTGTTTTCTTCCCCCTTCTTGAGCATCCCATTCCCTCATTCTGTTTTGGTTTTTCAGACAGGATTTCTTTGTGTAGCCCTAGATGTCCCGGAACTCACTCTGTAGAGCAGGCTGGACTCCAACTCACTGAGATCCATCTGCCTCTGGCTCCTGAGTACTGAGATTAAAGGTGTGTGCCACCACTGCCTGGCTATCTTTTTTAAAGGTACATTTTATCATAGTCTCAATTTTCTAAGAAGTATCTATTCCACATTTTAACAAATATGAGAAATAATAACAACATGACATGGAACATTGGCAAGGCTACTAGGTAAGGCATCACTGCCTGAAGCAGGTACTAATTCCATTTAATAATGAATTCTATTTGTGGTAAACATGCCATACAGATGTGAAGCTAAGCATCAAGAGTCTCAGGACATGGCAAGGATAACAAGAATGTTCACCAATGCCCCTGATCTCTCACACTCTACACTGTATATGGCTTTGCAACATGCTTTCCTATTGCTAATACATAAGTGAAGAATTTTACTTTTAAAATTAAAAGATTTACTAGTATGTGTATAAACATTTTGCCTGAATGTATATCTATGTACCATGTGCATGCCTGGTGCCCATAGAGGGCAGAAAAAGGCAAGGGAATTGGATCCCCTGAAATTAGAGTTATGGATGGTCACGAGCCACCGTGTAGGTACTAGAACTTGAACCTGAATCCTCTACAAGAGTAACAAATGCTCTTAAACACTGAATCATCTCTCTAGACACAAAAGATTTATTTTAATTATAATAACATCTTCATGACTTAGAATAAAGTGTTAAGTGGAAAGAAAAGTCATGTTAGGTAAACGTTCAAATGCTAGAGAGTACGATGAAATGTTATCTTTATAAACAAAATTACCAAATAAAAAGCTGGCATGACAGATTAGCAGTTAAGAGCAAGTAATGTTCTTACAGAGGCCCTGAGTTCGGTTCCTAGCGCCTCTATTTGATGGCTCATAACAGCCTGTTACTCCAGCCCCAAAGGATCAGATGCCTCTTCCCTCTGTGGACACCTGCATTCATTTGCACATACACAAACATACACATGTACTCGTGCATACACGCATACACACAATTAAAAATAAATCTTTAAAATGTCATCTTCTAAAAGTTACTCTGAAGAAACCATCACTTATATACATATTGAACAAAATCTACATATTGAGAGCACACTTCTGGGCACATTTTAGTATGCTAAGAAAACAATGGCGAGCAAAAAGAAAGCAAACTAATAGAATAGGAACAATAGTTTTTGGGGGGTTTTGTTTGCTTGGTTTGTTGGCTGGTTGGTTTTCTGAGATAGGGTTTCGCTTTATAATAAACAGCCTTGGTTGTCCTGGAACTCACTCTGTAGACCAGGCTGGCCTTGACTCACAGAGTGTTTTGATTAAATGTGTGCGACACCACGCCTGGCTGGAACAATGTTTTATGTAAAAAAATGTTTATACCTTTTTAAATGATTAGTTGATCAAGGTGATTCATGTTACATATGAGACTGGTTAATACATATGTCAAGTCTCAATCCCCAAAATGGCAGTGTGGGCTCAGCGCAGGCTGGATTCTGACTCAGCCGACACTCAGCATTCTTCAGAAACTGTGTCAACTGGCTTTCTGATTACCAGGGAAACCATTACTTTCTTTTCTGCTCCTACAGCTTCCCAACCTTTGCAAAGGGCATCTAGTTCTCTATTAACTCAAACAAGCCTCCAACACACCAGAGCCCCAAGCGAGTCCCCAAACTGTGTCAGCTAAGCTGCTGTGCTCCCAACAACATAACCCCTTATGATCTGCAGGACTCTCCCACTGGCCTTGTATCTGCTCTGCTCCCATAGTCCTGGCAATTGTCAATCTGTTCATATCTCTCAGCAGGAGAGGAAGCCATGGCAGATTCCCCCAGATAACTTTGGCTGGTCTCTCTGACCTAAGATAACCCTCCCCCACTAAGCATGGAGCAGCCGACTGGTGGTTTCATTACTGAGGCCTAGCTTACAACATATAAATGAGGGTTACTGCAATGAGCATACATGTGTGTAGAGGAAAGGAACTGAATAGGAGCTGTGTCTGCAGAGACTCAGGGGTAGAGAACTGCGCCAGATATTGCTGGTCCATAGCCTAGTTCTAGCCCTAAGGAGGAACAGCCCTTCCTTGCCCATCTCTATGTTGGACATCTTGTTCTAACAGAAACCTTCTGGAATCTATTAACTGAGCGGAGCATCAGCTTCCACCAACCCAAAGGTCAGAAGGCATCCTGGGCCATAAGAAACTCCCCTCATCTCAGCGTACCAACCTCTTTGATGCATCTGTCAACATATTTTAACTTTGCCTTGATTCATGACTTTCTTTATTCTCTAAAACTCTAAAACTCCATGAAACTGCTTCCACTCTGGAACATGGACTTTTGGTTAACCTAAGTCTGTGTTACTTGCCCATGGTCACTCAAAATGGCTCTGAAACAAATTATCTCTTATTTTCTTTAAGATGGAGAGCTGTGGTTTTGGAGTTGGCATGTATGTGTGTAAAGAGATGTTAAAAGTACCAAGGCAGAAATGGATTGCAGGATGTTTAAAAATGTACCTTTATGGAGGAGAACACCTACAAGACAATTATCATAAAAATATAAGTAATGATGACCACAGAGTGATAAGACTGTGGTGTGAATTGTTTTCATTACACAAATTTCTACACCAAAATTAAATTTAGTCTTTATTGCAAAAATGTACCCACAAAGGTCCATGAGCACCGGACCAATAAGAGGGATAATGACCAGATAGTTTAGATGAGACACTAAGAAGCCTGGGTACCTAGGATACCCCACAGGTGAAATAGCAACTTAAAAATCAAAGCATTCCCAATTCACACACCCAGGATTGTTGGGAGGAAACCTACAGAATGCAGCAAATCAATCCCATAATCCCAGCAGGCAAAAAAAAAAAAAAAAAAAAAAAAAACCTCCAACTTTTTTACTTTTTTTTTTAAACACAAAGGGCGGGTGAAGCAATGCACACGCTTGCATCTTAAAGCAAAACTGCCACCTAATGGCCAGAGAAACAGACTCGCAGGCTTCAGGAGAAATGCTTTCTTTAAACTGGCTTCCGGCTGGAAATGACGTGGTAAGGAAATGGCGGAATGACCGAAACCTTTACAAAAAAGAACTCATATTTTGCCAGGTGAACCCCCAAAATGAACCCCACCGCGCAAGCCTTCTCTGCTGCGGCCTTCGGAACCAAAGATACAGAAAGTTCTTGATTCACCTCCCTAAAATTCAGCAGTCGCTACCCAAGAATTAGCAGACTCTGAGCCTGTGCGGAGATAGCCAGTGAGGTCTCCTCAAGTCTCCCTCTTGGGGTTCGCCAAGACATACCTTCCCAGCTGCCCCACCCGCCCTCAAAGACTGTCCTTTGGACGCTCCTCCCACTCCAGCCAGCCTTGAAACCCACTCCTCTGGAAGAGCACTGGCTGTCTTTCTGTCCTCACTGTTCCCACGCAGAGCCAAGGACACACAGCAGGCGGCCACTGGAGCCTTCTGTTCACCAACCTTCTGGCTTCTCTTAGTATACCGGCCCTTTCCTTCGTCCCGCCCTAGGTAGCAGGAAAGCCTTTGTCAGTAACGGACCTGAGCTCTCGGACGAAGATAGGAAAACCAGTCGTTTTGAATTATTTACCTCTATTCCCACGTACCGGGGGTGGGGGGGCATGCTGTACCAGAACACGCTTTCATTTTAAGCACTATCACAGGCAGACACGGTTTTCTGAAAGGCAGGTTTTGGACTGAAGAGAGCTTCCTTTCCATCCCATCTGTCTGGCTTTCCCTAAGTCAGTTTTCCTTTGTTTTTTTTTTTAAAAAAAAAAAAAAAAAAAAGACAGACTGAACTAAGCACTAAGCGGCCTGCAGGGGGAGATCTGGTACTACAAACCAGGACTGAAGCTGCCAGTGTCTCAAAGGAAGCTGACCTTGACAGGGAGTTTCTCCCAGGTTGTAGGGCCTTTCCAACCACTGCACTAGGCTGGGTGGTGGTGGTGGCGCACGCCTTTAATCCCAGCACTCAGAAGGCAGAGACAGGTGAATCTCACTGAGCCTGGTCTACAGAGCTAGTTCCAGGACAGGCTCGAAAGCCACAAAACAAACAAACAAACAAACAAAAACCTATAGAAACTTGACTTCTTTTATTTCAAATCGGTGAGATTTTCATCCCAAAACCTTACCAAACAGTCCACCACACCTCCTACACTTACTGACTAATAGGTTTGGTTGTTTGTTACAGAACCCTTCTTGAGAGCAGAAGGCTGGTGCTGGCTGGGTGAAGACAGACCTGCTGAAGGAGGAAGGGATGGTGAAGGGAGTAGGCCAAGGGTCCACACACAGTAGCAGAAAATATCACAATAAAACCCACTCACTTTAAAAACTGACAACCCTTGGTTTCCATTTTGAAGACATAAGGAACTCAATCAAGGGGCTGCAAACAATCCATGATTCCAGAATTGATGGTCTTATAAATGATAAAATCACGTGGGTAAGCCTAAGCACTTTTTTTGAGGAATCAAAGCCTTCAAATTTCAGGATACAAGACCATCACGCCACATGGCTGAACTTGCCTTTTCACGGTGGTGCTCAAGACCTTGTGTGCTCTGCATTGTCTGAAATCTTAGTTTGGAGGCATTGTTTAATTTGTCCATATCAATGGGAAAAGAGAAGAATGAATTTCCACTTAGTCTATTCTGCTGGAGCGCACAAGGACAACAACGGTGAGACTGCAAACTCCGCTGCTGAAGCAGGACCACAATTCCGAAAGAGCACTGCTGCTCTTCAAGGGGACCGGCGTTCAATCCCCAGCACCCACATGGCAGCTGACAGCTGGCTGTGAATCGAGCTCTGGAAAATCAGGCATCCTCACACAGATGCACTTGCAGGCAAAACACCAATGCATATAAAACAAATTTTTAAAAATCTAAGAAGAAAATACTAGAACTTAAGCAGATTTAAACAAGTTGAATAGTATGAGGCCAATGCAGAACCCTCAACTGCTTTTATATATTAGTAACAAACAAGAAAATTCAAACTTTAAACTCATTGGTTTCTCTTCCAGAGGACCCAGGTTCAGTTCCCAGCACCCACATGGCAGCTCACTCCAGTATGTCTGTAACTCTAGTTCCAGTGGATCCGACTCCCACACAAAGACATGCAGATCAAACACCAATGCATATAAACATTTTTCTAAAAAATGTAAAGATTTAAACTCAGTTTATAGTACTGTGATAGTTAACTGCCAATTTGCCACAACCTACAATCAATCAACCTGGGAAGAGACTCTCAGTGAGGGAGTCCCTAGATCAGGTTGGTCTGTGAGCATGTCTATAGGAAAATGTCTTGACTGTTAAAAGGCATGGGAAGACCCAGCCCACTGTGAGCAGCGCCATTCCCTAGCCAGAGCAAGCAAGCAAGGACTGATGTTTATCCACTCTAGATTGGACTGTGGATGTGATGCTTTACCTTTCTGCCTAGACTTCCCTGTAATAATCAACTGTAACCTCAAATTGCAAGCCATATAAATCTCTTCTTCCCTAAGTTGCTTTCAGTCAGGGTTCTCTTTTGAGGAAGCAATGAAGTCCCATTGTCAAAGGGCAGAAAGCAGGGAGAACCCCGAAGCTCTGGGGAATGGCAGAAGGACCCCAACTAGGGAAGTCACCACTCTTCAGCTGCATATCCTCTCAGATCGCCCTTTCCTAGGGAAGCATCCCCCACTCTTCCCCCACGGGCCTCTCCACCCGCTACTTCAGCCATTCCATCTAGTCTGAGGAAGAAGCCTATTTCCACAGTGGCCACCCCTGCTGGCATGGGGCTGACAACAATGTGCATGCTTGGGCAACTTACTGAACCGGAATTGAACAGGCTGATACTTCTGAGAAGAGAAAGGTTTAAGTAAGGCAATTATTTAAGAACATCTAATTGGGACATGCTCTCAAAAGCCGACGAGTACTTAAGGGTGGGCATTCCTATACACTTACTATGAGTTTTCCTGGCAGTGAGGAGTTTAGGCAGGGTAAGCAGAAACTCAAAAGATGGATAAAGATAAAAAGAGATGACAAGAGAGGTAATCAGAGGGGATGCGTTCAGCTCTCCAGCAAAGCCTACTACAGCCCTAAAAATGGGCTAAGTGAGCATTAAGCAGCACTCTGCTTGCAAAGCTGAAGTACTGGATTCATCCTCGCACCGGGACAAAGATCAGTACATATGGTGACAGAAAAAGAAAATTATCCATCTGCAAATGACAAATGTAACTGCACAGGGTTTGCAGTGCAGGGCTCGCTTTGGCAGCACAGATTTCACAACTGGAGTAACACACACCTGGAGACACTCTCTGTGCCCAAGGATCACACCGGAATGTGCGAAACGGTCTGTATTTTTTTAAGTCAACCTTACCTTGTGTGGAAAAAGCATGCTAATAAACTGACTACACAAATAAACTGACATGTTCACTTTCAAAAAAAAGGGAAGAATTTGCAATGCAGATGAGAGACAGTAGCTAATTTCTGTACCTGTAACTATTAAAATCAATGATATAACTACTTTTAAAAATTAGGGCTCGCAGCCGGGCGGTGGTGGCGCACGCCTTTAATCCCAGCACTTGGGAGGCAGAGGCAGGCAGATCTCTGTGAGTTCGAGACCAGCCTGGTCT
>NC_022026.1:56000449-56012778 GCF_000317375.1 Microtus ochrogaster
TAGCAGTAGAGGATTTGCCTAGCGTGTATGAGGTCTTAGGTTCAATTCCCAGTACAACAATAATAATAAATATTAATGTATAATATTAATATTTAATAATTAAATGCTACTAAATTAAATTTTATTAGTCGCATATAAGCATAGATACTAAATATTTTGAAGTTAAAACTATTTAATAAATTAATATATAATGTAATTATATGTGATAATGGCTATTATTTATATGAAATGTTAGATTATAATATTCATAATAATGTATTCTTATAAATCATAGTAAAGGCATGGTAAACAAGACTCCTCATAAGACTGAGTTCTGAAGCTTTCTTGCAAGAATGCATGAACTAATAAATCACTTCCCAAAGTGCAAACTGGAGATGGTCTAACTGTGTGTCAGTATAAAAATATTCTTTTGGCTTCATGGAGTGATTATCTTTTAAGAAATATACTGACCTGCTTTTCCCTGACATTACACCTGTAATCATGGCACTTGAGGATGTGGAGACACCAGGAACTATGGTTATCCTCAGCTGGACTAAATAGCCACTTCAAGGCTACCCTGGGCTAAAGGAGAGCCTGCTCAAAAAGATGTAAAAATCAAAAAAAGTATCCAGCAGTTCTAGAAGAAAAGCTAAAGGCTGACCACCAGCCCCTGGCACAGGCTCTGGGCCACTCTCAGTTTATGATGGTATGTAGATACAGAGACAGTAGCCAAGGGTAACCAAGATGAGGAAAGAGTACAAATATTTGCCAACATCCCTGATCCATCACTGTCTAATCACCAGCTTCCTTTGTAAAATGCTTTGCTGCATCCAATACAAAGATGATAGACATGCTAGGCAAGTTGCCTACTATGGAACAATATCTCTGGCTCTCCGAATTCTTTTTTTTTTTTTAATTTCAAGACAGAGTCTCACTAAACAGTCCTAGGTGGCCTTCAACTCATTCTGTAGCACAGACAGACCTTGAGCTCAGTCTTCCCAGTAGCTAGATTACAGGCCTGAACCACCAGGCCCGCTCTTACTCAGTTGTGTTGTATGGACCCTGAAGAAATCAGGCACTTGGTCACCTGTTCAACAGATACCAATGTTGAGGACACACAGCTAGCCACGGCTCTGATGATGAGCTGAAATATAATGGTGAGCAAGCAGAAAGCAAATCATGGTACAACCCTTAGGTACAAAACTTTATGATACGTGACATTGCCATAAGGGGAAACTTGCTTATGATTTGGTCTCATTTGTAAAAAAAAAAAAAATGTTCAAGTCTTTTTGTCCTTTTAAGATCCATTTTTATCTCTTTTTAATTATGTCTCTGTGTGCATGCACGGGTGCAGGTGCTCAGGGAGACCAGAGGCAACTGAACCCCCGGAGCCAAGGTGGGTGCTAGAAAGGTCTTCTACTAGCTCTTAACTGCTGAGCCATCTCTCCAGCCCCAGTCTTTATCAAATCATTCCATAACACACAGTAATTACATATGAGGTGGAGGGTGGGGGTTCAATGTGATTTCATTTTTTTTAAGTTGTTAAAAGGAATAACGCGAATATTTATCTCTGTTTGTTTAAGATAGACCCGTAAGGATGGAAAGAAAAAAAATATCCTCAATCAGGTATCATAAACTATAAATAGTGAGCACTGGGTGATGGTGGGTAAGAATTGTTTTTCCTACTACCCTCTGTAATCAGGTAAATGAAAGAACAAGGACGTTTATAAAGATCCTTAAATCCAACGGCAAGTTAAAGGGAAGAATGACTTTAGGAGAAGCCAAAATACAAATAGCTGGGGTTTCTAGGCTGCCCAACATAAGAAAAAAAAAAGCGCTTACTCTAATAGCAAAGATTCATCACGGGGTGGGGGGTTGCTCTTACTGGAATAGCAAAGATTCATCCATTGGCAAGCAAAAGAGGACCAAGTGGAGGAAGCATAATTTAGAAAACCTTTTTTTTAAGCACAAAGGGCGGGGTAGAGCAGTAAGGGTAACAATAGCGAGATAACACTGCCATCTAGCGGCCACAGAAACTGAGACTCACCATGCAGGACGGAAATATTTTCTGTTGCTTTTCGGTGAACAGCTGTAGAAATGAAGCTGGGGAACGTAGGCGGAATGGAAAAGACCGCCGAAGTCACACGTACTTGCCTAGGAGAGCGCGGCGAAGCCTCTCCGCGAGGAAAGCCTGGACACCCATCCTTGCCCTAGCAATACATCAGCGATCCCTTCCCCACCGGAAGGAAGCTGCCGGGCATGGCCTAGGATTGGCTGATTCTGCGCTTGCGCAGTTATGAAAATGAGGTCGCTGCCAGTCTCCTTAATGGTTTCCTGGATGTTACTTCCGCGTCGTTTACCTATAGGCTAAGGCATAGAGCTGGAGCCGCCAGATAGCCCCTGTCGCCCAATGTTCAAGCCTAGAGCCAAGTCTCCAGGACGCGCTCCTCCTACTCAGTCCAGCCTTGAATAACCGTCTTCCTCAAAGTCCTTACCCCTCTGATCATGAAGTCTTTTGGGATGATTTTACCTGTACCCTAAAAACACTGGGGGGAAAAATCACATCATTTACCAAAAGAAGGTATATTTTGAACAATATTGCAAACAAATAATCTGATTTTTTTCTTTTTCTTTCCTTTTTGTATGTTTTGTGTGATTGACCCAGGGTCTCCTGTAATGTAAGCGCTTCCCGAATTTGCAATTTCTCCAAAGCCAAATCTGAATTCCTGATCCTTATGCCTCCCCCTCCAGGCTGCTGGGATTACAGGCCGTGTAGCACCAAGTTTGGCATTCGCAACGAATTCTTCCTGACAGTTGATTTAGCATCAGGACTTTTATTTGGATGTGCAGTTTATTAGTGTTTACTTCTCATAGGGTTTCATAATGGAGACGCCAATCTTGAGGTCAGGGCTCAAGGGAACTTTTCTACCAGTCATAGCTATTGCAGCCTTTGTTATTTTCCTGGAATCCCTTTATTCTCTGGGCAGGCTGTTTCCTGAACTGTAATGCTAGAAGCCAGATGAAGTAGCATCCAGAGGGCGGAGATCCCTATGTCAGGCCTAGTAACTCGGCTTGCACTGCACATTTTTCTCCAAAGTTTCTTTTATTTAAACAAAGAGTATCGTGGTGAAAATTCATAAAAAGAAGCTATGTCTAGTTGTATTTATGTCTGCAGAGACTGGTGGACCACTTAGAATTTTACTATTATGAAGAGATTAGGATTTTGCAGGGTCAGAGGCTAGTTGCTTTATCATGGCCTAGTTTTAGGCTTCCTCGCCCCACTCCGTATCTGAATGAACACCTCGTGATAATGAATAAAAATCTCTTAGAAGCTATTAATTTGGCACTAATATTCTGTAATAATAGATAAAAACCTCTTAGAAGCTATTAACTAAGAACTGGTACCTTACAATAATAAATAAAAACCTCTTAGAAGCTATTGAGTTAGCAGAGCACAGCCTTCTGCCAATCCCAGAGCTAAGAATGTCATCAGATAGCAGAATGGCTCCAGAAGAAACTGTCTCCTGTTCGCTTTAGAATGGGAGCTGTGGTTTTATGTCAACTGTATGAAATCCTCTGGCCTACATGCTCCCTTGAGTCTCCTCTACTGACTGTCCCAGATAGGAAAGGAAAGCGCAATTAAAAGGAATTAGTAAACCTGTCCTTTCTTAGGAGAGCCGCATGCCCAGAAGGAAAATATCTAAGCATAGGCAGGTCTGCAGTCGTGTGAGTTACTAAAGCAAAACTTAAGAGATTATTTGTAAACAAAATTTTTTTTAAAAAACTAATTTCTTAACTGAGTATGGTGGCATATGCCTTTAACCCCAGCACTCAGAAAGCAGAGGCAGATGGATTTCTGGGAATATGAGGCCAGCTAGGTCTACATGGCAAGTTCCAAGCCAGCCAGAACCTTGTCTCAAACCTGGAACTAAATGAGTAAATAAAAGATAAAGCTAAGCCATTGCTGCCACCTTATTACATGGCGTGACCTGTGTCTGATCTGAACCATCTAAGAAGCATTTGGACGACATGCAGAGTCGCTGAAAACTAACCACTGGGAACATTTGAGTCCTTGTATTCACTTCCATGTGAATGAATATTTTTAATGACATAACTTTACCAGATAGCATACCAGGCTTTTGTCTATATGTAATTCCTACTGGCATTGTAGGTTATATTACTTTATTGCAGCATTAGAACTCCTAAACTCACTTTAAAATTAGGATTTCAGAGTTCTCATCCTTGTCTACTAAAATGTCACACAGCTACGACTGAGTATGTGCTTCAAAGCATCAAAGCTGAGGAGCTTCTGAAGTGAAAGAAACAGCGAGACGCATGGACAAGAGGAGGACTCACGTTTCCATCTCTTGGTGCTTTCCAAAGGGGGATCCATCTGCTCAGCACGTTCTTGAAATCTTAGAGTTGATGGTTTGTTGAGACCTATCCAAGACAAGGCACCACAGTGCCAAAGGGACAGCAAAGCTTGCATCTGTGAGATGGTCTTCCTCCTGTTGGTTTTGGGTTGGGGAGAGAATATTTTGTGCCATGTTACCTAACACAAGTGCCATAAGTTATGACAATAAGCAAGGCACCTGATAAGTAGGGCTTTAATTCAAGGCCACTTTGAGCCTGGGTATTATTGGGGAAATAATCCACAGGAAAGAATCCACAGAGGCCTTACTTTTCTGCTTAGTTTGCAGCTGTCTGGGGGAGGGAAATTGTCCCATCAGAGGTGCAAGGTCACAGCCACTCTCTGTAGCTGTGCTGGGAGAAAGGCTATGGCTAGTGTGGCCTGGGTTAGAGGAGAGAGCAGCTAGAAGGTCAGCAGCCTAACATCTCTACTTAAGGCAGGGTATCCAAAGTATGGGAATGGTCTGCTGGAAGTGTTATTGAGTACCGGGCATGGTGACCAGCCTTTAATCCCAGCACTCAAGAGACAGAGGCCAGCCTACTGTGCATAGCAAGCTCCAGGATAAGCAGGACTACATATAGAGATTTTGTCTAAAAAGAAGGAAAGAAAGAAAAAAGAGTTGCAGAATTGCTTTTTTACATTTTAGAAATGCAAGAATACTTAAACATGATGCAGAAGATATATGGCATAGTCGCTGTTATATTGCTGTGAAGAAACACAATGGGCTAAAAAGCAAGCATTTAATTGAGGTTGGCTTACAGTTTCAGAGAATCAGTCCATTGTCATCATAGCAAGAAGCCTGGCTGCATGCATGGAGCTGCAGCACTAGCTGCATCCTGATCCACAGGCAAAGAGACAGAGAGACACTGGGCCTAGCATGGCCCACCCTAGTGACACTTCCTTCAACAAGGCCACACCTCTGTTGCAGCCCATGTGGGTCCAACACAGATTCCCTAACTCGCTGGAAGGGAGTCGCGAGGAATAATCAGACACAACTTACACGGTCATCATGGAAAGGCCCGATTTCTTTTTATTCTCCAAACATCTTATATATCCACATCGATTGAGCGGCGGGGGGGGGGGGGAGGGATAGGGATGACACATTAGGGCATTACCTAGGCAACCAGGTGTCAGGAGCCAATTTCCTCCTAAAATCATTGCAGGAACCATCACCCTGGGGATTCTGCAGAGAACCCCACACCCCTAATTGTGTTAAGAATCATTCTATTGACAGAGCCTACCCCACACCCAAATTGGCTGTTAATGGAGAGCTATCTGTTAGCAGAACCCACCCCACATTCCAAACTATCTAGAGAACTAGGTGTGTCAACTCGTGACTTCCTGGCCTACAGTAACCTAACCGAAGGTAACCTCCTGGACCATGTGACCAACGTGAACCACGCAGCAAGAGCTCAGGCCCCTGTGCCCACCCCCCAACTCCTTACCCTAAATAAGCTGTACCCCATCTCTAATAAACAAAGGCTCTGACAAATGTAGCATGGCCTTCTTCTTCTCTCCTAGCCCATTTATCTTACAGATAGTGCCTCTCCGGGACCCTGGAATAACTGAACTGCAGGGTGGGTTACAACCCCTAGACTAAGTAACCCACCCAAAAGCGGTTTACAACCAGGTGCCTTGGCTCAAGTCACAACCGCGTCTAGCAGTCAGGTAGGCCAAGCCTTAGTATCTCTATAAGACATCCTCCAAATTACAAAGGAAGGGAAGCACCAAACATCCTGACCAGTTTCAGTCAACACCTCTCCTCAGGAGATCTACATTTCTAACAAAAGAAGCTAGGAACAGCACATCCTGGCTTTTGTTAAGGCAGAAACAGTTTGTCTGCAGAGCTACGTGATCAGCTCAGACCAGGCTAATGGCCTTTGTGCCATACCAAAATATGGGCCTACACACTCCTGATCCTTCTCAAGTAGTGCCACCTCCCATGACTAAGCATTCAAATATATGAGCCTATGGGGGCCATTCTTAGTCCAACCACCACAATATATATTCTGGACGACTGGGAAATTTGAATTTCCAAAACATGTTAAATACCTAATGTCACACAACATAATTTCAGAATTCATTGTTGGACAATACACTATCTCAAATATGAAAAATAATGATAGTCATATTCCTTTGAAATGGATGTGTATTAATGCTTGTGTTCTGACAGTTGTGGGATATTTGAGTAACTATGTAAAGATGTGTCACTGTTTTCCCTTGCCTGCCTAAGACACCTGATTGGTTTACTAAAGAGCTGAAATTGCAAATTCTGGATGAGCTTAGATTACAGGAGACCCTGACTCAAGCACATATAAAACATACAAAAAGTAAAGAAAAAGAAAAAATCAGATTATTTGTGTGCAATATTGTTCAAAATATACCTTCTTTTGGTAAATGATGTGGTGTTTTCCCCCAGTGTTTTTAGGGTACAGGTAAAATCATCCCAAAAGACTTCATGATCAGAGGGGTAAGGGCTTTGAGGAAGACAGTTATTCAAGGCTGGACTGAGGAGGAGGAGCCTGGAGACTTGGCTCTAGGCTTGAACATTGGGTGACAGGGGCTTCAGCTCTATGTCTTGGCCTATAGGTAAACGATATGGAAGCAACATCCAGGAAACCATTAAAAAGACTGGCAGTGACCTCAATGCCATCGCTGTACAAGTGCAGAATCAGACAGTCCTAGACCACTCCCAGCAGCTTCCTTCCGGTGGGGAAGGGACTACTGATGTATTGCTGGGGTAAAGGAATGGTGAAAAAACAATCCTTTCGGTCAATAACTAAAAGGTGGTATCCTGCAGGAATACCCACAGGCTGAGGCAACCCAGATTGAGTTGCCCCTATTATTTCCATACAAACAATTAATGCTCTAAGATATTGCAACAGCCTCCATTCACCAGACTTTTTTAAAAAAATAAAAAAAGATAGGAGTATTCCAGGAAGAAGTGGATGTCACCATGCATCCTGCCTCTAGCTATTTCAGGAACTTATTTTGTAGATCAGGGTGGCCTTGAACTCATAGAGATTTGCCAATCTCTGTCTCCCCAAGTGCTGGGATTAAAGGCTTGTGCCACCACACCTGGCTTTTTATTCCCTGGGCCAATTAACCATCCCTTTCCCCGCAGGGAAATTCTTTTTGATGTGTCCCCATATTCCACAATGAAAAAAATTCCTTGACCTAGCTCTATCTGTATAACCGAATAAAGTCAGTTATTTAAGCTCTTATTTCTATGGGGGCATAGAGCCTCTTGACAGTACTTGTTAGCATTTCATAGGCCAATTGCTTTATGACAGGCATACCTGAGTCCACATCCCCCAAATTGCAACTTCTGAGCTGTAACAGGCGGTCAAAAAACTCAGAATAAGGTTCTGGAAGTCCTTGAAGGACCTTAGACAGTTCTTCCCCCTGCTCCTTTGTTAGGTAAAATTTTCCAAGCTTTAATGTCCATGGCAGCTATCTGAGAATAAACAGCAGGATCATAAGCAATCTGTGCTGCTAAGCCAGCAGACTGCCCTGCACCAGTTAACACATCAAGGTTGTGCTGGGGAAAACCTGCAGTGGCATTACTCATTGCGGTATTTTTGCAATTTTTCTGCATTTCGCCTCTCCATAACAAATAATCTCACCCAGAAAGACAAGACCTGAAAAGCTGCATCCAGTCACTGGGTATGAGGTTGAGTTCTGCAAAGGATTACATTAAAGCCATAGTAAAGGGGGCCTGAGTTTCATAGGCCATAACTGCTTCTTTTAGTTGCTTAATGTCCTTAAAGGCCAGAGGGTTGTGTAGCCTGATCCTCTGTCCTTGCAGATCAAGAACTTACACAGCAGGATAAATTGGCCTTTCTCTACTTAGATTATTTAGTTCGTGTTGAATCTCTTGAATTTCTACCTCTAAGTCTATAGGGGTGGAAGCAGCAGCAAAAGGATTTGAAGTGGCAAGGAATTGATTTTGTGGCAGAGGTCTCAGGGAGACATCTTTGTTTGCTCCCTTCCTTTCTCTTTTTCCTAACTTCTTTTTACCAGTGCAATCTCCTTTTCTAAAATTTCTTTTCTTTTTTAATGGAGGATTTATTTTTAGACAAAAGATAATGTTTGATTGAGACAATTTAAAAGAATGAAGAAGGTTCAAGTGACAAGATTTGTACTGCTAGTAGCAAGACTCCAACGACTGGAAATCAATTTTTGAAAATCAGTTTTTGTACATTTATCTGTATAATTCATAATTATATTCATCTGATGATTCATATACATATGAATGAATGATTGTGATGAATCTACCACAGAGCCATACTATATTTTCAGCCCTATAGAGTCAGTACCAATAACAAGCGAATATGGCATAAATACTTGGCTGAGAGAGTCTCTCACTATCTTGGCACAGAAAGAGAAGATATACAAAGTCCAGTTCTCTTTTAAATCCAACTACTCAACCACTAGTAGCTTTGAATGGTTATTTTCCTTCTAAGTTTCTGTCAAGTGTCTTCCGTGCCATTGATGACACTTTGTTGAGTCATTAAAAGAGACACGCTTCATTAACATCCCTCACACAAAAGTAGCAAGTGACATAGGAAGGGCCGATCTGCCAATCTAAGTAGCAAACTTGTTAAATTCTAATAATTTAGCTTATTTGAAGGAAAATAAACATTAAAGGATTATTGCAATAAATACTCATCAGTAGTACAAATATCTTTAATAGTACTCAATAATACTTAAATACTAGCTGAATGTTCTTTTTTATTATTTTTCTTTTAGTTGTTCAAAAAAAATTTCCGCCTCCTCCCTGTTTCCCATTTCCCTCCCCCTTCTCCCACACATTGCCCCTACCACTACCCTCCCCCTCTCCCCACTTCTCTCCCCTCCCCCTAATCCATTCCCCCTCCCTCCAGAGACTAAAGAGCAGTCCAGATTCCCTGCCCGGGGAGGGGGGGAAGTCCAAGGTCCTCCCACTTCTATCCAGGTCCAGGTAGGTGAGCATCCAAACAGGCTAGACTCCCACAAAGCCAGTTCATGCAGTAGGATCAAAATCCAGTGACATTGTCCTTGGCTTCTCATCAGCCTTCATTTTCAGCCATGTTCAGAGAGTCCGGTTTCATCCCATGCTTATTCAGTCCCAGTCCAGCTGGCCTTGGTGAGCTCCCAATAGATCAGTTCCACTGTCCCAGTGGGTGGGTGCACCCCTCGTGGTCCTGAATACCTTGCTCATGTTCTCCCTCCTTCTGCTCCTCATATGGAACTCTTGAAGAGCTCAGTACGGTGCTACAATTTGGGTCTTTGTCTCTATCTCCATTCATCGCCAGATGAAGGTTCTAAGGTGATATGCAAGATATTCATCAGTATGGCTATAGGATAGGGTCATTTCAAGTTCCCTCTCCTCAGCTACCTGGGGACATCTCCCTGGACACCTGCGAGCCCCTCTAGAGTCAAGTCTCTTGCCAACCCTGAGATGGCTTCCTTAATTAGGATGTATATTTCTCTGCTCCCGTATCCACCATTCCTTTATCCCAAACATCCCATTCCCCCAAGCTCCCCCATCCTCCCCTTCTCACCCCATTTCCCCTTAGCCCCATGCCACCTCACCCCCAAGATCCCAGTTTTAGCCCAGTTATCTTGTCTACTTCACATATCCAGGCAGATGACTATATGTTTTCTTTGGGTTCTCTTTCTTATTTAGCTTCTCTAGGATCACAAATTATAGGCTAAATTTCCTTTATTTATGGCTAGAAACCAATTATGAGTGAGTATATTCCCTGTTCTTCTTTTGGGGTCTGTGATAACTCACTCAGGATAGTGTTTTCTATTTCCACACATTTGCATGCAAAATTCACAATGTCATTGTTTTTACCGCTGAGTAGTACTCTAATGTGTATATATTCCACACTTTATTGATCCAATCTTCCGTGGAAGGGCATCTAGGTTGTTTCCAGGTTCTGGCTATTACAAATAATGTTGCTATGAACATAGTTGAACAAATGCTTTTGTCATATGATAGGACATCTCTTGGGTATATTTCCAAGAGTGATATTACTGGATCTTGGGGTAGGTTGATCCCGAAATTCCTGAGAAATCACCACACTGATTTCCAAAGTGGTTGCACAAGTTTGCATTCCCACCAGCAATGGACGAGTATACCCCTTATTCCACAACCTCTCCAGCAAAGGCTATCCTTGGTGTTTTTGATTTTAGCCATTCTGACAGGTGTAAGATGATATCTCAAAGTTGTTTTGATTTGCATTTCCCTGATCGCTAAGGAGGTTGAGCATGACCTTAAGTGTCTTTTGGCCATTTGAACTTCTTCTGTTGAAAATTCTCTGTTCAGAGCAGTGCCCCATTTTTTAATTGGGTTAATTAGCATTTTAAAGTCTAGTTTCTTGAGTTCTTTATATATTTTGGAGATCAGACCTTTGTCAGTTGCGGGGTTGGTGAAGATATTCTCCCAATCACTGGGTTGCCTTTTGTCTTAGTGACAGTGTCCTTTGCCTTACAGAAGCTTCTCAGTTTCAGGAGGTCCCATTTATTAAATGTTATCCTTAATGTCTGTGCTGCTGGGGATATACATAGGAAGTGATCTCCTGAGCCCATATGTTGTAGAGTATTTCACACTTTCTCTTCTATCAGGTTCAGTGTATTCAGACTGATATTGAGGTCTTTAATCCATTTGGACTTGAGTTTTGTGCATGGCGATAGATATGGATTTATTTTCATTCTTCTACACGTTGACAACCAGATCAGCCAGCAACATTTGTTGAAGATGCTTTCTTCCATTGAATACTATTAGCTCCTTTATCAAAAATGAGGTGTTCATAGGTTTGTGGGTTAAAATCCAGGTCGTCTACTCAATTCCATTGATCAACTTCTCTGTTTTTATGCCAATACCAAGCTGTTTTCAATACTAAAGCTCTGTAATAGAGTTTGAAGTCAGGGATGGTAATGCCTCCAGAAGTTCCATTATTGTATAAGATTGTTTTGGCTATCCTGAGTTTTTTGTTTTTCCATATAAAGTTGATTAATGTCCTCTCAAGATTTGTGAAGAAGTTTGATGGGATTTTAATGGGGATTGCATTGAATCTATAAATTGCCTTTGGTAGAATTGCTATTTTTACTATGTTGATCCTCCCAATCCAAGAGCAAGGGAGATCCTTCCATTTTCTGGTATCCTCCTCAATTTCTTTCTTCAAAGACTTAAAGTTCTTGTCAAGTAGATCCTTCACTTCCTTGGTTAGAGTTACCCCAAGATATTTTATGCTATTTGTGGCTATCGTGAATGGTGATGCTTCTCTGATTTCCCTCTCTTCTTCCTTGTCCTGTGTATATAGGAGGGCAACTGATTTTTTTGGAATTGATCTTGTATCCTGCCACATTACCAAAGGTGTTTATCAGCTGTAAGAGTTCTTTGGTAGAGTTTTTGGGGTCGCTTATGTACACTATCATATCATCTGCAAATAATGAAAGTTTACCTTCTTCCTTTCATATTCGAATCCCTTTGATCCACTTATGTTGTCTTATTGCTATTGCTAGAACTTCAAGCACTATATTGAAGAGGTATGGAGAGAGTGGACAGACTTGTCGTGTTCCTGATTTTAGTGGGATGGCTTTCAGTTTCTCTCTGTTTAATTTGATGTTAGCTGTCGGCTTGCTATTATTATATTTATTATATTTAGGTATGATCCTTGTATCCCTAACCTCTCCAAGACCTTTGTCTTAAAGGGATGTTGAATTTTGTCAAAAGCTTTTATGAAGGCGTAAGTCACGAACAATGCCACCCCAGTTTGGAATTATGATTAATAGGGTGGTATTTATTTAAAGGGGAAAAAAACTTACAGATCACCGTCAGCCCTCTGCGCAACCAGGAAGGGAGTCTAGTCGCCAGCGGAGCAGGAAGTGAAGAGAGAGAGGAGAGGAAAGTGGCCGCTTTTTTAAAGGGAGAGAGACCACGCCCCAA
>NC_022026.1:56012998-56014206 GCF_000317375.1 Microtus ochrogaster
TGAGAATTTTTGCGTCGATGTTCATGAGTGAGATTGGCCTGTAATTCTCTTTCTTGGTTGAGTCTTTGTGTGGTTTAGGTATCAGGGTAACTGTAGCTTCATAAAAGGAATTTGGCAATGACTATATTGTGAAAGACATTAAGGAGTATAGGTATTAGGTCTTCTAGAAAGTTCTGGTAGAATTCTGCATTGAAACCGTCTGGACCTGGGCTTTTTTTGGTAGGGAGGTTTTTGATAACTGCTTCTAATTCTTTGCAACTAACAGGTCTATTTAGATTGTTCACCTGGTCCTGGTTTAACTTTGGTATAGGGTACTTATCTAAAAAAAAGTGTCCATTTTTTAAAAATTTTCCGATTTTGTGGCATACAGGCTTTTGTAATAAGATCGAATGATTCTCTGAATTTCCTCCATGTCTGTGGTCATGCCCCATTTTCCATTTCTGATATTGTTAACTTACATATTTTCTCTCCACTGTTTGATTAGTTTGGATGGGGTTTATCAATCTTGTTGATTTTCTCCAAGAACCAGCTTTTTGTTTCATTGATTCTTTGGAATGTTTTCTGTGTTTCTATTTTGTTGATTTCCGCCCTCAGTTTGATCATTTCCAGTCTTCTACTCCTCCTAGGTGAGTCTGCTCCTTTTTTTTCTAGAGCTTTCAGGTGGACAGTTAAGGCTCCAATGTGTGTTTTCTCCGTTTTCTTTAAGTGGGCACTTAGTGCTATGAACTTTCCTCTTAGCACTGCTTTCATAGTGTCCCATACGTTTGAGTATGGTGAGTCTTTATTTTCATTGAATTCAAGAAAGACTTTAATTTCTTTCTTTATTTTTTTCCTTAATCCAGGTGTGGTTCAGTAGTTGACTGTCCAGTTTCCATGAGTTCGTAGGCTTTCTGGGGGTAACATTGTTATTGAATTCTAACTTTAATCCATGGTGATCTACTAAGACACAGGTGGTTACTAATATTTTTTTGTAACTGTGTAAGTTTACTTTCTTACAGAGTATGTGGTCAATTTTCGAGAAGGTTCCATGAGCTGCAGAGAAGAAGGTATATTCTTTCCTATTTGTGTGGAATGTTCTATAGATGTCTATTAAGTCCATTTGATTCATTACCTCCATTAATTCTCTTATTTCTCTATTATGTTTCTGTCTGATTGGCCTGTCCATTGGTGAGAGAGGAGTGTTGAAATCTCCTACTATTAGTGTGTGT
>NC_022026.1:56014691-56015237 GCF_000317375.1 Microtus ochrogaster
TCCTTGGGTTGTGATTTTCCTTCTATTACTTTCTGTAATGCTGGATTTGTGGCTACATATTGTTTAAAATTGTTCTTATCCTGGAAATTTTTGTTTTCTCCACTTATAGTGAACGAAAGCTTGGCTGGGTATAGTAGTTTGGGCTTGCAATCATGGTCTCTTAGTTTCTGCAGTACATCTATCCAGGACCTTCTGGCTTTCATGTTTTCCATAGAGAAGTTAGGTGTAAGTCTGATAGGTTTATCTTTATAAGTAACTTGACCTCTTTCCTTTGCAGGTCTTAATATTCTTTCTTTATTCTGTATGTTTTGTGTTTTGATTATTATATGGTGAGGAGATTTTTTTTGATCCAGTCTATTCGGTGTTCCGTATGCTTCTTGAACCTTCAAAGGAATATCTTTCTTTAGGTTGGGAAAGTTTTCTTCTATAATTTTATTAAATATATATTCTGGACCACTGAGCTGTACTTCTTCTCCTTCTTCTACCCCTATTATTCTTAGGTTTGGTCTTTTTATTGTGTCCCAGATTTCCTGAATGTTTTGTGAT
>NC_022026.1:56015391-56016754 GCF_000317375.1 Microtus ochrogaster
CATCCTTTCCTTGGTTTGTGTTTTCTTCATTACTTCCATTTCATTCTTCAAGTCTTGAACCATTTCCCTTACCTGTTTGATTGCTTTTTCTTGTTTCTCTTGGTTTTCTTGGGTATCTTTGAGCGATTTATTCATTTCCTCTACCTTTTTGTTTGTGATCTCTAATTGTTTATGGTAGTTTTCACCTCCTATTTAAGGTCCTCTATTATTTTCATATAATTCAATTTTGAGTCGAATTCTTCAAATTCCTCTGGAGTAGAGTATACAATTCTTCTTATTTCGGGATCCCTGGATTCTGGTGATGTCATGTTGCCTTTCAGGTTGTTGGAGGAATTCTCGCATTGGTGCCTGCCCATCTCTTCCTTCAAATGGAGCCAGAAGAGGCCTGGCATCTTGGTCCAGTCTTTGTTGTGACTGATTCTCTGGGTGTATCTCCTCAGTGTAGAAGCAAGAACCATTCCCACCCAGATGGAACTCCTTAGCACCGAAAAATGGATGCCTCGTAGTCCAATGACCATCAGTCAAAAGGACAAACTTGGGGGGCAGGGCGGGGTCAAGTAGAAAACAGGAGATCCTGCAACACAAGGTGAAGTTGCCTGCGCTCCCTTTCGGGGGTCCTTGAGGCCTGCCCGATAGGCAGGCCCTCACGGCCCTGGGTGGGAAACTGTTTCTGAGCAAAGGACCTTGCTGCCAAGGCAGGCTTGGTGGAGGGGGGTTGTGCTCTCTTCCAGGACAATCTGCCCCTGGATAGCACACACTCACCCATCCAGATGGAACTCCTCAGCACCTAAACAGGGACACCTGGTAGCCCAAGGAGCCGGGGACAAAAGGAAGAATGTTGCAGGCAGGGCAGGATCCAGTAGAACACAGGAGAACCTGCAGCACAAGCTAAAGGTGCCCGAGCTCCCTTGCGGGGGGTGTACCTTGAGGCCTGCCCGGTAGGCAGGCACTCACTGCTCTGGGTGAGTAGCCTTAGTGTAGGAGCGGAAAACTGTTCTTGAGCAAAGGACCTAGCAGACATCAGAGTAGGCTTGGGGGGTGGGCTGGGGGACTGGGTCATGTGAAAGAAAAAAGGCCCTGCAGCAGGAGCTGGGGAAGGGGGGGTTGTGCTCTCTTCCGGGACAATCTGCCCCTGGATAGCACACCCTCAACCGTCCAGATGGAACTCCTCAGCACCTAAACAGGGATGCCTGATAGCCCAATTCTTCCATTGAAGGACATCTAGGTTGTTTCCAGGTTCTGGCTATTACAAATAATGCTGCTATGAACATAGTTGAACAAATGCCCTTGTCATATGATCGGGCATCTCTTGGGTATATTCCCAAGAGTGGTATTGCTGGGTCCAGGGGTAGGTTGATCCCGA
>NC_022026.1:56017544-56019699 GCF_000317375.1 Microtus ochrogaster
TTCCGTGACAATCTGCCCCTGGATAGCACACACTCACCCGTCCAGATGGGATTCCTCAGCAACTAAACAGGGCCACCCGGTAGCCCAATGATCCGGTGACAAAAGGATGAACGGAACAGGGGGGGGGGCGGTATCCTGAAGAGCACAGGAAGCCTGGCGCATGCTCAAGCTGAAGGTGCCCGGGCTCCCTTACAGGGGACCCTGAGGCCTGCCCGGTAGGCAGGCACTCACCGTTCTGGGTGGGTAGCCTTAGTGTAGGAGCTTAAAACTCCCATTTATTCAATATTGCCCTTAATGTCTGTGCTGTTGTTCCTTTGGAAACTACAACTCCCAGTCTCCTCCTGGACTATGGATACCTGTGCGCATAGCACCTGCGTACAGGTACGGGACATCTTTTCCAGACACCCTTGCACTCCCCGTTAAAAAGGCAGGGCCACACGAGGCTCTCTCTGGTTCGCCTTTTCTCGTGTGTCCTGCACACCTCCCTGCCCTCTTGTGTTCCCCTCCCTCATTAAAGTGGACCCACGTGGGAGCCGCTGTGTCGTGTCTGTGTTTGTTCCGCCGTGTGTGTCTGTCCTGTG
Source organism: Microtus ochrogaster (assembly GCF_000317375.1). Lineage (NCBI taxonomy): Eukaryota > Metazoa > Chordata > Mammalia > Rodentia > Cricetidae > Microtus > Microtus ochrogaster. The sequence continues at coordinate 56,018,126 of NC_022026.1, forward strand.
CCCCATGTTTTAAGAAGAACAACCCTGCTTTTTTTTTTTTAAGAAGAACAATTGGTGCCATGACTCGGGGACTTCCTGTACTGGGCCTTCCACTTGAGGCCCAGCCTTCGGGCCTTGGCACACCTCCCGGAGTGCCGGACGACCTCCTTCCCGGGAACGAAGTCTACAACCGGGGATCTGCCCACAGCCACCTCCACAGCCAACCGATTCGTGAGTTTACCCCCGCTGGCTCTCTCCCCGTCCCGTCTAGGGAACACCTGGCCAGCTTTCTCTAGCGCGTTCTGGGTTGAGTTGTCTACCCCCCCTTTTTTCTCTACTCCCTTCCTTCCTTGGTTGACCATAGCTCCGCCTGCAAGTTGGGGATTCGGTGTCCCCAACTTCCCGCCAGGAATTTGGTGTTCCTGGCCTTGTCTGCCTTTTTTTCCTCCTTTCTACTCTTTCTTTCACGTGCAGGCTCGTCACGGGACGGGCACCTCTTCTCGGCTGAACGGTCAGCCCCAAAAGGCTTAATCTTCCCCTCCTAGCCAGGATTTTCCCGTCGGTAGCTAGGCTCGGGTCGGTTTTGCCAATAGCATGGCTTCTCGGGGCTCAGGGACGCCTGGATTCGAGCCGCCCCTGCTCGTTTTCTGCAGGCGGATTTACTGATTAACCATGGGAACTAAAAATTCAAAGCCAATTTCTCCAAACTCCCCCCTCGGTCAACTCCTGGAATCTCTAAAGCCTCATGCTTTGATTCCCTTCATCAAGTTAAAGACGCTTACACATCTCTGCTCCAAAACCTGGCCCCGATATAAACTAGAGGACGATTTTCGCTGCCCCCCCCCAGGGCTCATTTGACCCTGATATTTTATGGGAGCTGGCCAATTTTTGTCACCGGGCTGCTAAATGGAAGGAAATGGCTTACGTAATGGCCTTCTTTTATATGGCCCTGAAAACTGATCTGTCTACAACTTCACAATGCCCTCCTGCTCACATGTTCCTAGCAATGTCTGCCCCACAGGAACCTTCCGCTCCAGCCATGAGGATGGATCCAGCGGACGAGCCTCTGCTCTTCTGGCCTCGAGGGACCACCCCCTCCCGCCCCATCCGGTCCTGCGACAACTTAACCGCTTCTCTTCCTTCAACAGGGTCCGGACACCGGAAGGGCTCACCTAAATCTTCCCCCCATGATGCCTCTAACTGTTCCACTTTTAGGTCTCTCTCCCGTTCCCCGCCGCATAAACATTCCTCTAGATCCAGGTCTCTTTTTCCAAAAAGTTCCTGTTCTTGCCGGAGTTCGGGGTCCCCATCCAGCCTTTCTGATACGCCTCCAAATTCCTCCTGTACAGGGCGGCGCAAACAATTAACAGTCTCTTTCCGTCACAGACACCCGGAAGCGTCCTCGGATTCCTCCCTGTCTTCCCCTCCCCCAACCCAGCCCCCTCGGTCCTCCAGAGCGCCTTTAAGCTCTACCCCCATCCGCCGTCTTGCCCCAAAATTCACCCCGCCCCTAACACGCTCACGAGCCACAGCGAGCCCGTCGCGGGCCACAGCGGAGACTGCCGCTAGTCAAATTAAGCCAGCCACAGTTCTGC